>NC_051160.1:46082053-46280635 GCF_013339745.2 Dermacentor silvarum
TTTTATGACGAACAGCTTGGCTAACGCTATATCTGGGACACTCTATAAAGATGCAAGATCCCTCCGGTCGATTGAGCTTGACGTTCTGAGGCAACACGTTGGATATGAAAGACTGGCTATGTAAGCGCCGCCAACACGGATTGATTTTCACCACACATTTTTATTATTATATTTTAAAAATTATTTCTTAGACATGCACTTCAAGTTAAGTGCACGAACGCTCCTGCATTTTCTCCCTATCGGCACGTGAAGCCTCTTATAGGCTTCCTGCGTACACCGAGTCACCTCTGACATGAAAATGTGTCACCCGTAAATTAGGCGGCCAAGATTTGTACCAAAGATTATAAAATGAAAGTAAGAGAAGGTTTTAGTGCCGCGTATTGGTGCCCGGAAGAATAGGTGCCGGTTATTTTGGATCCAACGAAGACACGCGAGAGGCTCTACACCTCGCAATGTTCATGGTAACGCCGGATATGATCCGTTTAGAATCAACCACGGCCGGTGCATTTTTCGTGAACCGGACCAGCTGCATCGCGTTATCTATTAATGTTCCGAACCCAATGAGCATTCCGTATATACACAGAGGAAGAAAGTAAACCAGGATTAAGGACGACGTCACGCAGCCAGCCCTCGCAAGGCATCCCCATCGTTCTTTTTTTTCTCTCACAAAGTCGGCCCAACACGTGACTCTGCTCGGCGGACTCGGCCCTATGTGCTTGGTTCCCGCTAGGTTTTAATCGACGCGCACTCGATCGCGGGCTTTCCCAATCGCTCTGTACACATTTCTCTCCCTGTCTGATCGCGCAACTTCAGTCGTTTACAGTCGAGTGCTCCTATCAACAAACGCCTCTATACGTCAACGAAATGAACTGAATAAAGAAGGAATAATTCTGTCCCGGTTCTATTGTGAGCTGTGCGGCGCGCGACCTCTATACAACGAAGGGACCTGTATAACGAATTATTCCGGAGGTTCCGAACATTTCGTTATGAAGGCGTTATAAAGGCTTATATCGCAACGTATACACACATTCATCGTCTTCATTGCAACGTACTTGCGAGTGCGGCAACCGCACGTTGCGGTCGTGCCCGTCAATTTCCTTTTACAGAAGAGCGTTCGCTGAGCGCGGCCGTGGAGGGCACTAAATGTTACCGCGACATGGTCCTACAGTCTTCGCATTTAATCGCGTTGCGCCGTGTTCATCCAGGCCCTCGTGCTCAATGGCATGGAGGTACGCGTTAAAGGCATGTAGTGCATTGTGCAAGCTATTACCAATGACACAACTTAGTATATCATCCTTTCTTAACGCACATGTTCATAGCTCACCTCAGTAGTCATCGCCATAGTTTTAGTATACATATAAAAATATTTACGCACTTTACAACGACTGCTTTTAGGCCTCTTTACAGCCACGTTACATCGTAACCTTGGTGAATCATCACTCCATTGGCAACTCATTATACTTCAACAGAACTGTTTGTTGGCTTAGTTGGTGTTTGCAGAAGGACAAAGGGAGGACCATAACCGCCCGTGCCGTCGTCTATCTTTCTTCCTTTTGTGTGTGTGTCTTAATTTGCGGCAAAAAAAGCAACTCATTATACCTCTATAGCTTTGCGCTCTTTGGCCATATCTGGGCCTTCTTGTGTCACAAAACGCCAAGTCATCACCATCATCGTCATCATGCATCTTTGTTTCATCCACATGCATCTGTAGAGTGCATGTCTATACCTCGCTGAAGAGGTCGGCCAGCCCCATGTAGTACAGTATGGACTCGAGGCGCATGCCCATGTCCAGCTTGAGCCTGGGCAGGCATAACTCCACGTCCGGCGTGCGCGTCATGCGGTTCGGCAGGTCCAGCAGCTTGTCCAGGTTCTGGCGCTCCTCGAGCACGTGGAAGTCGTGGCGCTGGTGCGGCATCACGATCACCAGCGAGGTCTTGTCGCCCTGCAATCCGGAGACGACCGTCGGGTATGCACTCTGAAATAATTTGCACCCTTAAAAGCGAAAAAAAAAGGGTGTAAGTGTGTCTATAACTCACACCCTAACACCCTTCAAAGCGAAAAAGGGTGTATATAATGTGTCTAAACTCGAACCCTAACACCCTTATTGGGTGTTAGGGTGCCAGTTATACTATGCATCATTTTTCGCTTTTAGAGGTGTAAATTATTTTACAGTGTACCGTCTGTGGCCAGGCGCGCTTTTAGCTCATTAGATTTTCGTCGTTGCAATTTAGAAAGATACCAGTGACAGAATTGAAAAAAAAAGAGAGAAACGGGTTTGGAACGCGAGCTCGTTGATATGAATCCATCAAATACAACAGCGCTAAAGACACGGACAAGAATTGTCCTGCGCTCGTCCTGTCTTCTACATTTCTCGCCCGTGCTTTTAGCGCTGTTTTCTTCGATGGACAGAATTTTGTTGTAGTTTCGTCGTACTTTGATTACACTCTTTTATCATACTTATTGTACTCGAAATTATAGGAATGACGGTGTCTGTCTGCCACGTGATTTTTGTTTTTCTCAATTCTATCGAGTTTTCAGTCACTTCCTCTATATCGAATGTAATTCCTGATTGTTTTTTTCTTTTCTATCTTGTGTGCTTAAGTGTTTAACATGCTGCTAAAAGTCTGGCATAAGGTCGCAGTGCTCATCAAAGAGATTGTCCTATACCTGTATACCTGCGACGGTTGTGCGCTGGCATACCGCGTAATGCCGGGGCCGCATTCTCGGCCGACCACCTTTCGGAGTTACGATCACGTGCACTTTCGCGAGATTTTGCGTGACTCGACACGATACGCGTCGGCGTCCTCTGGCTGCACCGTTCCTGGTACAGTGCCAGGCGCGCTGTTCTGGGCTCAGTGCCTGGAATGCCGTTGCCGGTACGGACGCCGACGTCTCCAGTGCCATGCCGATCGGTCACGTGAGATCTCGCGAAAGTAATCGTATCTGGCCCAAAGGGGATCGATCGCGAAAATTTCTCCTGTGCTGAGACGCGAGGCTAGTGAGCTTTGACTAGTCCGTATATTGCAGGCATAGCATTTACGGAATACCGTATAGACGTAGACATGAGCAGCCCTCCCTCCATGATCTTGTATATAGCGGTTATTGCAACCAGAGGACGCAGAGCTGCGCTATTGCTACGTCCGACCGCGTTCTACTTTGCCGCTGGTGCAGAGCGCCGACGGCTAGTTAATCATTAAGATACAGTGCTTGCTTATATGCTCCTTCCACGAGAACATTCGTGTACCGCACGAAGACGGGGCATTCTTTAAAGCGAAAAATCTGGCGTTCACATCCGATGGTACCAAAACCCATGTGACCAAGTGGTGACGTCAAACGTCGCGTGCTGACGTCAGCACTCCAGCAGTGGCGTGATGTCATCATCACGCCAAACGTTACGTTACGTGATAACGGAAACGTCACGTGACGATATCGCCAAATGACGTCATCACGCGATGACGTCATCGTCATCATACACGTGCGACTGCAGTGACCCCGACCTTCTGTATGACCTCCACGGCGGTGAAACACAGGTCCCGGTCGACGATGTAGCCGTACTCGTCGATGCGCGCCACCATCTCGACCTCGACCTCGCTGCCTTCCTCGTCGTCGTTGGTCGCGTGGAACTCGTGCCGCCTCAGCTCGGTCTCGTAGAACGGGTCCGTCCACACGGCGCGGAACTGCACCCCGTTCACGATGCACAGACGCGTCGCTGACGTCACCGAGCCGGGGGTCAGGATCTGCGAGGCGGTCACAACCGTTGGCACCACCGTGGCGGCATTACGTCGCTGGGTAAACGAGCACACATCGTGTGCGCGCTCTAGCTGCGCAGTACGTCCTTCCCCGCGTCAAAAGCCTAAAGGGACGCCGAAGAGCACTGTAAAATCAGTTTGGTCTGTGTCAAGAAGTCTGGGGAGCGCGAGATCCTTGGTCTTAAGGTCGTGGGTTCGAGGCCCCACGGTGGACGCCAGTGGGGAGAAGTCCAGGGGTCCGAACCCCCGCTACTTGTTTTGAGCCACATCTGTGTAGGAATTCTGCCTCATTATGAGATATAAAAAAGAAAAGAACATTAAATAAGTCCCATATATCTCTAAAACGGTGCTAGTCTTGGGATGTACAATAAGCAGGCATGACTTAACTACTTCTCGGCTTCAATTTGCAAGTACACGTTCCTTAAAGTTCGTAAGTTTTATTGAGCACATTTACTTAATCACCTAAATTATCGTTGAAAATGTCTGCCTGTAGCCACGTAGCCTGTCTGCAGAAACGGCACGAGACTAGATATGCTTCTGAAAAAAATAAATAAGTGTTCTGCTTAAAAATAAACATCCGGTATAATGAGTATAGAGTTGTAGCGTGAAAGTATAAGACGGTGATGACCAGGACCTGCAGTTTGGTTGAATTCCTTCGAGCCAAGACTGCGAGGATGATCGCCTATGATAGGCTCACCTCCTTAACCTGGTGGTCGGTGTGTTCGCGAACCCAGCTGTTGATCTGTCGGCGCACCATCTCCGAGTCCTCGACGAAGTCCACCTCGTGCACGGTGCCGCCGTACACCCGGCGCACCGTTGCCCAGTACTCGTCCGTCGGCCGGTAGCCGAGACGCACGAACGCGCCCGTCGCCAGCCGCAGTTCCACCTGGCGAGGAGGATTTGTTTAGATGGGAAAAGAAGCAGTTTCGCCCGAAAGGCGAAGCATCGATTGCGATAGACAATTAGTGGACAGCTATATACGAAAGTAAGGATAGTAGATTTATCGGCCGTATAACCTCAACATAGGCATACTGACTAAATTAACAAGCATGGTGTGTCACGCGCGCACAAGCGAACATGAACGCATCTCACTCGATGACCGCGGAAACACGCTGTCCAAACGCTGGAGTGAGGAAGCGCGGCGGCAGCAGCGAGCGTGCTGCTGCCACTCGCATCAACGCGAACTAAGCCGCGAAAACACAGCGCACGGCGGACTCTGTCCCCATCGAACATATGACTTTCAAGATACAGCGACGCGCGAGAGTGCTGTAACTAATTCAGTAATTTTGTAGCGTTAGCTACACTGGCCTAGCCAAGCCCGTTTCGCGCGGCACACTGTAAGGGACTTTTGTGTCACGCCTGCAGGTGTGCTACGCGAAGAGAACGGACACGAGACACCATATGCAAATACACAATCAAAACTTATATTGGGAATCAATTATATATCAAAGTATAGGCAAGAAATATGGCAAAATCAAAACAAACAGTTTACAGAAGTAAAATCAAACACCTAATGTGACATAACATGGCATAGTGCATGAACAAACAATGAGATTTAAGCAGAGGGCTCACAAGTTACATGTCCATCATCCGACACGATGCGGCGATGTCAGTTCATCCGTTGAGTTTGGTGCTGTGGCTCCGGTGTAGGTAGCGGCTCGTTGCTCCTTATTATTGTCGTCGGCGGCGGCAGCGACCGACGGAGTTGGCGATGACGGCGCCTGGCCTCGCGCAAAGTTGCGGGCCGTCTTCGTTCTTGTGGGCCTCTTAGCGCCCGCCCGATCCGAAGTGCAGCGCGTCTCTCCTCCAACTGCCGTTCTCAGACCCGCGGTCATCCGACACCCGGCCGGGGTGCAGTGTTTTCTTCTTCTCGCCTATTTCTCCTCCAGACGCCCTGTGCCGAAGCACCTTTGTTTTAGTCTCTTTTTTGAGGTGTGGCTGTCTGGGGACGGTCTTCAGAATTCCGTCGGGTCGTCCGATGCCACTGTCTGGCTGCTGCTTTGCGGGGCAGTATTTGGTGTGTTGTGGAGAAGTACTCCAGTCACCACAATCACCCCCCACTTAAGAAAGTTGTCCGGGGGCACAACTTTTCACCATTGCACTGTCTCGGGCACCCGTACGCTGACACAAACACAAACATGAGCGCACCTGTTCATCGTTCGGCTCACTTGCATAACGACAGGTGGTCCAATACAAGGATAAAACAACATTCACTGTTTACATGGACACGCATGCACGTACAGATCAAAATCTCTCGCTCACCTCAAGAAATGGCCACCCCATGCAATGAGACGGCGCCCTACCCGATACACTACGTCACATAAAAGATAAAAACACGGGAAGAATATGATGCTACGATGATTACACCCGGCTCATATAGTCGGCCCCTACATTTTCGCTACCCTTTATGTATTGCACAATAAACTCATATTCCATGAGAGTCAAACTCCAACGCAGCACACGATTGTTTACATGTCTCGCGGAGTTTATATAGGCAAGAGGCTCGTGGTCGCATTGCAAAATGAATGATTTGCCGAACAAGAATACATGAAACTTTTTCACTGCCCACACAAGCGCCAGACCCTCTCGTTCAATCGTCGAGTAGTTTTCTTCACGTGGCAGCAGTTGGCGACTTGCATATGCCACTGGATGGAGAACTTCGTCATGGCGCTGCATGAGGACAGCCCCTACGCTTTTAGAAGAGGCATCAGTGCGCAGCACGAATGGTTTCGTGAAGTCAGGGGCCTTCAAAATCGGCCTGCTGGAAAGCATCCGCTTTAGCTGGTCGAATGCCTCTTGTTCTTTCTTGCCCCATATCACCTTGTTCGGTGCCTTCTTTCGGGTCAACTCTGTCAAAGGGCGAGCCATTTCTGAGAAGTTGGGGACGAAGTCTCGGTAATAGCCGGTAAGGCCCAGAAATGACCGCACGGCTTTCTTCGTCTCAGGCAGCTTTGCAGCTTGAATCTTCTCCAACGTCTCGGCTTGCGGTTGTAGGAGGCCATGTCCAACGATGTGCCCAAGGAAATTGACAGAAGTGAAGCCAACCTGGCTCTTTGTTGGCCGCACCGTTAGACCAGCTCGTTCCACGCGCTCAAGAAACGACTGCAGTACATTCACATGCTCCTCCCAAGTTTCCGTGGCGATCAGCACATCATCGAAATAGTGATGGATGTTCGGTAGGCCTTCCACAAGCTTTCTCATTAGCCTAGTGAAGACGGCTGGTGCTGTCTTAATGCCGAAGGGCATAAACCGAAACTGGTAAAGTCCGGAAGAACAAGAAAACGCTGTCATTGGTTTTGATTCCTCGTCCATTGGCACCTGCCAGTACCCCTTGGAGAAATCAAATTTTGAAAAATAGCGGCAGTTTCCCAATTTTGCGAACATCATGTCCACCCTGGGGATTGGCTCATTATCGGAAACCAAAACTTGGTTCAATTGCCGGAAGTCAATGCAGAGGCGCATGGCCCCATCCTTTTTCTTGACGACTACCACAGGCGACTGGTACGGGGAATCCGAGCGCTCAATTATACCCTGCCGGAGCATCTGCTGTACTTCTTTTTGCACAGTTTCTTGAATAGCAAACGGTATCGGATATTGCTTGGCCTGAATTGACGCCTCCGCCGTAACTTGAAGCTTGCACTGTACGAGGTGCGTCTTTCCAGGAACATCCGTCAGTACACCTTGGTGGGCCCCCAGAATGTCTGTGACTTGCGATTTTTGTTCCTCGGTCATCTCCTCCGATATTTGGATATCTTTAAACGTTTCTTGCTGCTGAAGCTGCAGGAAAGAGAGATCCTCTTCTTCGAAAGGTTCGCCATCGAGTGCCACTGAAGCCTGATTGCACTCTGCATCTCTTGTTGACCTCTCTTCGTATTTCTTTAGCATATTGATATGGAACAGGCTTGTGCGTGTTCCTAGATCAATGACGTAATCCACCTCGTTACGCTTTTCGAGAACCGTGAACGGACCCTTCCACGTCAGTATCAACTTATTAGCGTCAGATGGCAGTAGGAGGAGAACTTTGTCCCCTACAGACAGCTGGCGTGTTTTGGCCTTCCTGTCGTAGTACTCCTTTTGTGCCATTTTCGCCTTCTTAAGCTGTTCTTCGGCAGTTCGGCAGGTGTCCTCCAGACGCTGGCGCAATTCCATCACGTATCCGTACGATGTCATCGCTTCGCTATCCTTATGATCACCTGTCCAGAGTTCTTTTAAAATGGCCATTGGTCCTCGAACATATCGGCCATAGAGCAAGTCGAATGGCGCAAACCCCAAGCTGCTCTGAGGTACCTCACGGTATGCAAACAGCAATGGGGCCAAATATCGGTCCCAATTCTTCGGACTCTCTTGACACATTCGGCGGATCATCTGCTTCAGTGTCCCGTTAAACCTCTCCACAAGTCCATTAGCCATGGGGTGGTAAGGTGTAGTCGGGAGTTGCTTGAATGAGAGCAACCGGCTGAGTTCCTTCATCACTCGTGACATGAACGATGTTCCCCGGTCACTGATTATTTCTCGGGGAATCCCCACGCGAGAGAACATCTCCAGAAGTGCCTCAGCGACCCTCTCTGTCTCAATGCTTGGCAGGGCGACGGCATCCGGGTAACGGGTCGCATAATCAACCATGGTAAGGACATATCGGTTGCCCTTTTCGGAAGTTGGTGACAACGGGCCGACGATGTCTATGGCAACTCGCTGAAAAGGAGTCTCAACTATCGGCATGCTTCCGAGTGGCACCCGACCAACCAAGTGTTTCGGGACAGTCCTCTGACAGGTGTCACAAGATTTTACAAAACGAGTGACGTCGGATTGCACACCCGGCCAATAAAATTCCTCGAGCACTCGATCCGTCGTCCTCTTCGTTCCCTGGTGACCAGCCATAATTCCCTCGTGCGCCATCTTCAAAACGAATTCGCGCAGTTCGGCTGGCACAACGAGCTGTTCCATCTCTTTCTTCGATGGCAGCTTATATCTCCTGAAGAGAATACCCTTCATCAGAACGAACTCAGTCTCGGCCGATCTGGTGGTAACTTTGTTACCGACTGCTTCGAAGCATCGCTGTAGCGTAGGATCGTCTTTCTGCTCCGCTATCAGATCGGAAGGACTGAGTTGTAAGTGATTGATTGGCGTCACGGGTAACGGATTTGAGGTGCGAGAAGCCGCTCTTGTTACGACGGCGACCGTGGTCTCGTTGCTGGTTGTCTTGACATTGACATCCGACGTCGAGTTCGGCTGATCGTCCCGCCCAGCCGCCTCGCTGCGCTGGTGCCTGCTCTCTATATCCAAAGAATCATGCGGCCTCTTCCACCCACGGTCAGGAGCAGAAGCATCTCGTGCGCCCTCGACATTTCCCACAACCACATCATAAAGTGGGTTCTCCATGCACGTCACCGTCACTCTGCCGGTGAGAAATGGGGAGCTGATGTTTACTTCAGCCTCAGGGAGACGCATGACCGACCGGTCTAGTAATGCGATTACGTGACTCTTTCCAGTCAGTTTTTCTTCAGGCACCAGTGAGCGCTTCACTATCACTGAATTGCATCCAGTGTCCCGCAATACTATTACGGCACGTCCCTCAAGCACGCCATCGGCCGTTGGCATTTTGTTCGCTTGCAATTTCGTTTCCTTTCCGTCTTGTGTCTCAATTGGAGTGTCGCTGGGAGAGGAGCCTTTTGTCTCTAAAGCCCTTAAGCCGCTCTCAGCGGTCAAAGTGCACGACGCTTGGCCACCTGTACCCGCGTCATAAGGACAGGCTTCCTCCCTGTGGCCACCCTTACGGCATTTCGGGCAGGGAGCCCCCTTTGCATTAGGCGGTCTTGTCTTCGACCAACAGTCTGCCGCTCTATGCCCTAACTTATTGCAAAGGAAACATTGAACCTTTCCCTTTACATTTTGCCCATCTGGGACCCTAGCTTGCGCTGCAAACCTTCCCGGTTCCTTTTCCTCTTTGCCTTTTCCAAGGTTGATCAGACCCTGTGCTTCGAGGTAATGGTCCGCAGTCTCCGCGAGCTTGTCCAAACCTCTGCAGCCCCTTTCTTTTAAAAAGACTGCCAGCTTCTCGTGACATCGCCGAAGAAACTGTTCCGAAATGATTACGTCTCGGAGGTCCTCATAGGTACACTCCGTCTTCGCCATTTGCTGCCAGTGGTCGAAGTATCCGGCGAGACGACCAGCAAACTGTCTCCCTGTTTCGGAGTTTTCAGCTCTGGCATTGCGGAACTTTGCCCTGTACCCTTCCTCAGTGTATCGAAAACGCTGTAGGAGGGTTTGCTTCAGCTTGGCGTAGTCCACCACGTCGTCTGCCGCCATACGACCCACAGCGCTCAGCGCTTCTCCAGTCAAGCACAAACTGAGAGATAACGCCCATTTATCAGTTGGCCACCCTTGGCTGTTGGCCACTCTCTCAAACCGTTGGATATACGCATCCAACTCGTCTCTTCCCTCGTTGAACGGGGGAATGAGCTTGTGCGGGCTTTGGTAACCCTGCGCCGAACTCGAACTCGAAACAGTGCTAGCTGACGGATCACTGCCAGCCGCGGGAGCTAACCTTGCCTGCTGTTCTTGTAACTTCAGCTTAAGCTCAAGAATTGTTTTTTCCTCTTGTAAGCGAGCCCTGGATATCTCCTCTGCCTCCTTAGCTGCTGCGCGATCAGCTGTACGCTGGTCTCTTTCTCTCGCCCGCTCCTCATCTATCCAGCTCCTTAAGTCTGGGCCCGATATGCCTAATTCCTTGCCAAGTTGCAATAATTTCTCGAGGTCCATTCTCAGCCGCCACACACCCGCACGGTGATGCTCTATAAGATCTTAGGGAGAGCAAGTCCTGTCGCGGACGCCAGTTTTTGTAAGGGACTTTTGTGTCACGCCTGCAGGTGTGCTACGCGAAGAGAACGGACACGAGACACCATATGCAAATACACAATCAAAACTTATATTGGGAATCAATTATATATCAAAGTATAGGCAAGAAATATGGCAAAATCAAAACAAACAGTTTACAGAAGTAAAATCAAACACCTAATGTGACATAACATGGCATAGTGCATAAACAAACAATGAGATTTAAGCAGAGGGCTCACAAGTTACATGTCCATCATCCGACACGATGCGGCGATGTCAGTTCATCCGTTGAGTTTGGTGCTGTGGCTCCGGTGTAGGTAGCGGCTCGTTGCTCCTTATTATTGTCGGCGGCGGCGGCAGCGACCGACGGAGTTGGCGATGACGGCGCCTGGCCTCGCGCAAAGTTGCGGGCCGTCTTCGTTCTTGTGGGCCTCTTAGCGCCCGCCCGATCCGAAGTGCAGCGCGTCTCTCCTCCAACTGCCGTTCTCAGACCCGCGGTCATCCGACACCCGGCCGGGGTGCAGTGTTTTCTTCTTCTCGCCTATTTCTCCTCCAGACGCCCTGTGCCGAAGCACCTTTGTTTTAGTCTCTTTTTTGAGGTGTGGCTGTCTGGGGACGGTCTTCAGAATTCCGTCGGGTCGTCCGATGCCACTGTCTGGCTGCTGCTTTGCGGGGCAGTATTTGGTGTGTTGTGGAGAAGTACTCCAGTCACCACACACACCAAGAGCCGTGCTGCGCATGCGCAAGGATCAGTGATGTCACACGGCTTGCGCACCGGAGCCACCGGAGCCGGCACCTCTCGCGCACTCCGCCGCCGCCGCGCGCGACTCACCGCCGCCGGTCTGCGCATTCCAGAGGAGTGACGTCGTAGCCGTGGTAGACGCACTGGCGCCGGCGCGCGCTCGCTGTGCAGTCGCCGTCTGACACTGCGCTGGAGCCGCTTCGCTTCTGACTGGCGTTTGCCAGTGTGGTATAGCCATGGAGAAGGAGAGCGCAAATGCTGCTCAACAGCGCAGAAGAACGGAGAAGCTTGACTCATAAGAATAATCTTAAGAATAAGCTAAGAATAATCAGCTGAACCTTTGCTAACGCTACGTATATCCTGGCATAGCCGAGCTAAACCACTGCAACTTTTTTGGCTTTATTATAGAAACAGACTTTTGTGATTGATAGAGTTTACCAGAGGGCGCTGAAACTGCAGAGAAAGCGGGGGGGGGGGGGGGGGGGGGGAGTTCCAAGCTGTACTTTGCAGGTCGTGCCGCGGGCGCTGAAGCACGGAAAGGGCGGGAACTTTCGTAAAGTGGGGAGGCGAAAGCCGCCTCACTGAGCTGTCGAAAACACGCGTGATAAGCAGCAGGTGTCTTTCCTTTCTTTTTGATTTTCTTTTTTCATTCAAGGAGGGAACTGCATGAGACGTTTGCCAAAGTGCTCGCGCTGGAACTTTTGTTAGTTAAATGGGGGCGGGGAGTACATACCGCGGTGGGTGCGCGCCTCTGACTTGGTACGTATGAGGGATAACACGGTGCGCTCCTTATATATACTTTGGCTGTATAGGTGCTCAAACGAACCACCGCGCGCGGGCCCCCGCGCGTCGTGGTAAGGGACAGTTGTGTAAGTGCCTTCAAAACAAGGGTGATTGGTAACTGGAATATACGACTGGTCCTGGGCAAACTGCGAGCACAGAGCACTATACACTTGCCGTATCTAACCTAACTCAACTCAACCTAACCTAACCTAGCCTAAATATCTTCACAAAATAGAATGCACGGCCATTGGATATACGGTCGTCGCAATGGAGTCCGCCGAGCCCGTATTTTTTGGCGTTGAAATATTTTTGTGTTGTGCATTATAAAACAGCAGCCATTGTAGTCACGATGCAGTCATTGCACGGATTCTCGACGAGTAGTTGTGCGTGCGCGTGTATGTTATCGTGCGACATTTCCATTTTGCTGCCAGTGCACGTATAGCGCTTGCGCGTCTAGTTTCTTTGTTTGTTTGTTTGCTTTACAGCGAAGCTGTCAATGGCTAAGATCTCGGGATGTTTTTCGCGTCCGTCGACAAAAAACTATCATCATCAATGGCTCATACCCCCGTAAGCACGGAAAAATGCAATGGCTGATAGCCCCGTATAGACGTTTTCACGAGGGCGCTCCCGACGGTCTGGCGTGGAGAGTATGTGTCAGTGTTGCCTGTTCGGTCTGGACTGTGAGCTTGCCTTGCGCTTGCATTGCGGAGTGGTAGCTTTCCTTCGATGTTTCGTATGTTCACGCTTCGCTGGTTTCCTGCATCACCTGAGGACTTGGCATTTCAGTCTAATGTGAACCAATGCACATGCACATCAGTAAAATAACGCATTTTGGTAAACTCTTTTCGGCACATTTCCCAACAGGTTGCGATAATTGTCAGGTCTTCGATGCAATATTTTCTCGTATTAGTGGCAGAGGCTACATTTATTATTCTTTCAAACACGACTTCATTCCAGCGCCTAATACGGGGGTCACACGGCGCACTTTGATCGTGATCGAGCCCGATACGGGTCGAATTTCTTGGTCGCGATTGGATTCTTTGCTCAATCTGCGGAAGGGAGCCAATCGCGGTCGAACATTCCGATCCAGATCGGTCTCGATCGCTGTCAAAAGTGGCCGTGTGACACCGGTATAAGACAAATTGGAGCACTCTGCGAGAGAACTAGTCGGTAAATACACTTCGCAACGATCTGGAAAAATCGTGTCCTATGGAAGATGTATGCAGACCCTGTGTCCACCAAAACATTGTCTCTGCGTTCACACGCACCCTACGCGGCCCTGCCCATAAAGGTAATTAACTTCAACAGTGTGGTGCTGCATCGAGCTCACCCATCTTTGAGCGTTGTCTATGTGCTTGGGCAGCAAGAGAATGCAAAAACGAACGTGTCAACCTCATCAATGCGGCCTAGCGCCAGTGTTAGAGTTCGGGAACCGTAATGCGCTAACTGTGCGTGGCGTAGAGATGCGCTAAATGAGCGCGCGCAAGTAAGAACGTAAAAAAAAAAAAAAACGGTATTCACATGGGTACGCGGACAATAGCATCATGCTTGCAAGAATAACAGTAACGAAAAAAAATTCGCACAGTCGATCAAGTGAAATACTTACGTGCGTGCAGAGACTGCTTCCCTGACCACTAAGCGCTTTTCACTCACGGTCAGTAGTGGTTTACAGTCATATGCATATGTATTTATTCGACAATTGTTAAGACTCGACATTATTATGAACATAGCACAGTGAGACGGTGTAAGGGAAACAATAGAAAGAGCAGAGATGGCCCTAACGCTGCAATATTATTGGCTGAATTCGCTTCAGAGATAGCGCACACGAACAATACTTGCCGTACGCGGTATCTTCAATACAAACTTCGCGCACGATCTACGTTAAGGTTCGCCGTGAGCGAAGCTTCTTCCAAATTCAGACATTCGAAAGAAAAGCCATTCCAGGTAAACAAACGTAAAAAATAGGTAAACAAATATATCTTTATAACAAGTCCTGTTATAATCCCTATTGGGATTGACAGTATGTATAAATAAATAAATACTAAAAATAAAAATCTAGCACCTGGGCTGTATCAGTCGCGCTGGCATCTGTGATCACTGCCGCGCGTCGGTTCGCTGCAGGTACCGCGCTGCTCGATCGCCACGCTTTATGCTTTGACATTTGGTTATAAGCACCCTGCACCGCACCAGATCCAATAAATTTTGCATGATTGAGCTGTTCAGTTGCCTCGGAAGCGTATGGAGTAACCACCGCATATCTACCAACCACTGACACGCGTCGTCGGGCCGCCGGCGCCTGGTTCTAAGCATTGCCCGACAGCTACGTACGCGCCTGCTTTCGCTAAATGAGGCAACCCTCAATCGCGAAACGTAATGGTGATCAGATTCAATCGACGATACGGTCACATGTGCCCAGCAATAACAATGAAATATACCGCTGATTAGCACGCCAAGTCTCGACGAAGCAGACGCGGCTGCCGCCGCTACCGACGAAGAAACACCACATCCACTGGCTGGGCTTGCTGGTGCCATGGCACACTACACTGAGCGCTCACGCGAGCACGTGAAACATGTAACCAGTCAAGCGGCACAAGACAAGCGAAGCGGAAGAAAACAATCGAAATAATGCACGGAGAAGATCACACAACCGAAGTGCGGCCGGCCTGCTCTCGCAAGGCGCACAGTCCAAAATGGCGGCGACGCTAGACGTCGCTCGTGTCGGCCAATGGCGCTGTCAAAAGTTGGTTTGTGAAAAGGTCTATAGACAGTGGCTACAAGCACTCAGCAAAGTGGAAGCGAACAGCGCATACATTCTTTGGAATCACGCATACAACATACAGAACAGCATGTCGAAAACTGCCATCATCAATGGCTCATACCTCCGTAAGCAATGGCTCATACCCCCGTATGAGCCAGTAAAAAATGCAATGGCTCATACCCCCGTAAGGCAGATGCTACAAGTACTCAGCAAAGTGGAAGCGAACAGTGCATACGTTCTTTGGAATCACGCATACAACATACAGAACAGCGTACGTTTTAATAAAGAACAAGCTCAAAACAAGCATCCGAACCACATAATTTATGATAAGGCGCTCGTGATAGCAACGCCAAGCACGTAGCTCTCCCCGCGTACGTTTTCCGGTAAAGACTACTGTTGCGCAAGCTGCCGCGGAGACGGCAGCTTGCGACGTTGGGAGTGACGTCCCTAGCCTTTGGTACATAAAATGACCAGCCTAGCAACTGATTTCAATGTTGTTGCATCACCGCTATAGGCGGCGGCGTGCTGTCAAAATTACCATTACTCCCATTCCTACGACTACTCTAAAATAGCACTACTACCATTACTCTAACGGCATAAAGCATTGCACACCCCCCTCGCAGCCGTAGTGGCGATATTCAACAGCTTCGCTGGACATTCGCTTTCGCCGGATTGGCGAGTTCTTTTTTGTTGTCGTGACGGATTTTTTTTTAAAGATTGCCTGTCAAGGATAACGCACTTCGGTCCGTTCAAGCGGAGAACATGCATGAAGAAGCGGATATTACTTGCACTAGAAACTGAAATGACCCTGTAGCTAATTAAAGTGATGCTCTCATAAAATTTTAAAGTTATTTACTTGTTGAAAGTGTTAAATTCAAACCGAGGCGCATTGACGCCCTATTTGCCTAGCAGACATCCTGTGACTATAGCATCACTCTATGAGATATATCCGCCCCCGAAATGTGCTAAATTATGCGTTGGCGTTGCACTTATTATCGTTCCGAAACTCTTACAGGGATGGTCTTGTGAAAACTGTCAAGAGGAACGATAATATATTTCGCGCCACATGTTGGAAACGCAGATGTCTATATTGGTGCTAATCCTATATAGGCATTCCGCTAAGCGGGCGTGACTTCACAGCTGCTCAATGTCAGAATTTCAGCACCTAACAAAGTGAACAGCTAAAAAGCTAATTACTGAATCTTTTTTTTTTAGTTATAGCTACCTGAACATTGCGACTTCCCGTGGGAATCATGTCCGCCTGATGATGCGATAGCCCTTCGGAACGATTCGATATTTCTTTCTGAATTCTTTTTTATGTCTCGTTTTGTGTCATGTAGCGAGCTGCGAATTAACCACATTAAAGTGCCGCCAAGGATGCTTTCATTGCATTGTTAAAACTTTAGTTCTCAGCTGGCTCCCCTCGTTTCGAAGCAGCCGACGCGGCATGCAGCTGTGCCCACGTGATCCCTTATGCTACGTCACTCACACCCGACATAGTTCTATACGCTGATGACACCAATGTATTCTTCTCTGGTAACGCGCTCAATATTCTTGAACAACAAGCAAATCTTTGGTTGAGACATCTATCTGACTGGCTAAAAAATAATAGACTAGAACTAAACACTGAAAAAAAAAAACGAAATATGTTTTATTCCGCCCACGTAATAAGACTATCACAAGAGAAGCTAACATAACTGTTGAGGGGCAAAAAATTGAACGCGTCACAGCACGTAAATTTCTTGGGGTACCTTTTCAAGAGAACTTAGACTGGTTCTTGCACACCAATCACGTCGGCTCCAGCATATCAATTTCTAATGTTATTATTTGTAAATTACGACAACTGCTTCCACAATAGTTAAAAAAAACAACAACTATATTACACCATAGTTCACTCGCACATCCACTACTGTCTTCTTGTGTGCGGGAGTGCGACTAAATCAAACTCGGATAAAATTCATGTCTTGCAAAAGAAAGCTATACGACTAAACGAAGGAGTACCACACAGGTTTTATACGGCGCCTCTCTTCAAAAAAAAAAAAAAAAAAAAAAAAAAAAACATACTGACCATTACAAAATGTCATGAAAAAAAAAAGTTGGCGATGGTTATTTACAGTCAAGTAAAACCTAATCCTACAGTTTTTTTTCAGATGCATCTTGCGAAAAGCCACTGCCACAACCTACGTCATAAGATTTACAGAAAAGAAAAACCACGCACCAACTACGGAACTGAGAAACTGAGCTACCCGCCGGGGTGGCTCAGACAGCAAAGGCGTTGCGCTGCTGAGCACGAGGTAGCGGGATCGAATCCCTGCCGCGGCGGCCGCATTTCGATGGAGGCGTAATGCAAAAATGCCCGTGTGCTTGCGTTGTAGTGCACGTTAAAGAACCCCAGGTGGTCAAAATTAATCCGGAGCCCTCCACAGCAGCGTGCCTCATAATCAGAACTGGTTTTGGCACGTAAAACCCCAGAAAGAAGAGGAAGAATGAGAAACTGAGCTATCAGATTCCGCATTTTTTAAACCAACAGCCTTTCCTAGCCACCCTGATTGATGAGATCGGTTTATACCGTGCTTTTAAACGCAAGGTAAATTCAAATTTATTGTCAATACAAACAAACCTTGTTCACGTTTTATGTTGTCAAAACTATTTGCTGTTGTCTTTCACTTTGCGGTCATTTGGAAGTCGTTAAAATCAATTAATTCGATGTCATATTTTTGGTTTCACTTGTATGCCTTATTGTGCCTTAAATGTGAAAATTATTGTTTACGTACAAAAGCGTTGCTGTACTGAGCTGCTTCTTCTGTCCTATGGCCATTGTTTTTTTTTTCTGCACTGTAATAGCTTTTGCCAAATTGTAACACTGAGCATTGTGTTTTTTTGGGGGGCGAATTTGGGTTCTCGGGGGGCAGGCGCCCTGTCAGGCTTTTTTGCCTTTTCGCCGGTCACCTAGGCAACTGTATGTGTGTGTATATATAGATATATGTATGTATATATTTTATTGGTTGCCTGAAATAAACTTTAATATACAAACTTCAAACTTCAAACTCTGGCGGGGTCGAATCTCGGCCGCGGCGCGCTCGCATTTCGTTGGGGGCGCGAAAAGCAAGAGCGCCCGTGTGGCGCGTGCATTGCGTGCACTTTAAAAGTACCCCAGGTGGTCGAAATCAATCGATCGGAGCCCCCCAGTACGGCGTATACCTCATAATCATATCGTGGTTTTGGCACGAAAAAACCCAGAATTTTATTTTTGTTTTCTGTACTTTCAAATTCCTTTTTTTTTTTCTGAACGGGCCTGTATACGATCCCCTCAAGCCCCTTCACTGCGCTGGTTCAAATGTCAGCGTCAAGTATACAGAGAGTACTTGTTTTTTTATTTTTGATTTTTTGCTACTCTCGAGAAAAAGTCTGTATAGAGGTACGTGCGCTTTTCTCTTAAAATCGTAAAAAAGATATTTCGCACTTACGGCGTGCTGCTTTGTTCTTGCTCAAATTGCGCAGCAAGATCGCATTTTATGATTCGGATCGTTCAATATTGTATTTGGCGACGTTACTTACCTGGTTATGGGGGTAAAAAAACAAAAAACAAAAAACAAAAACAAATTGCCTTCGTCTGCGGCGCTTTCGGATGCACCCCCGAGCAAGTCATGGAATCTAATATCGAAAGCCATGCTTTAAAGCATCACTTGCTGTCAAGGGCGAAGGCAGATTCAATTTTTATTTTTCTTCAATAATCCGGCAGACAACAGTGCGAACTGTTATACTGAACAATTGGTACCATAAAACGACACCTTACTGCAATATTTGAGCAAAAGGTAAGCGCAAGATGTACGATTTTAAGAGAAATACCGCACAAAAATACAAATGTAAGGAAACTGGAAAATATTCAGCAAAATGACAGCTAGGTTTATTTTTAATTCGTACAGCAGCAAAACATCGCCAACTGCTCTATTAATTTCCGCAACTCTAGAATCCCTACAAAGAAGACGCTATCGCGAAAGACTAAAGACATTCTGCATGATACACCATGATAAGCTTGGAATGGACAAAAGTTTGTACTTGAAACCTCTTAAGCAGCGTCCCACTCGTTCTTTCCACTCAAAAAAAGTTGGCGAAATTTCTTGCAGAATTATCGGACTTACATGCATTCTTTCTTCCCCCGTACCATCCGTGATTGGAATCGTTTGCCCAGAGAAGTAATCGAGAGCTCTACTGTTGCCGCTTTCACTGCCACCCTTCAATATGTGAAATGATAGTGTCTTATCGCCAATGGTCTAGCAACGTTCCACGAAAGCGTCGCACTTATCTCTTGCTTTTCTTTATTTGATGTTTTTTCCAGTTATGTTTTCTTGATACTGTGCACCACGTTGACATGTCCAACGCATCGAACCAAATACTTTTCGTTTTTTTTCCCTTTTTTTCACATGGACAAGTGTTGAGCAACGCTCTGTCTAATGCGTCCCCACACGTGTTCATTTATGAACTATTTGCCATCTGAAATTACATTATTGTATTTAGTGCCGTACTTTACACACCAATCGAATTTCTCCAGTTCCGTTTGTTTGTGTGCTCTTCTTTGTTGTTCAGGTACATTTGTACCGAAAAGTGTAACCCACTCCTGCTTAAGGCCTGGAATTCAGGCTAGCAATACTCAATAAATAAAAATTAAAAAATAAATAAAACATTTGCAGCGGTTGAACGTGGTTAAACCAAGTTTGTCGAGCGATAGCACGGGTTTGCTTGCTTAGGGAAAGGACACAGACGCTGCTCGGCGCCGTCAGCAACTACCGCATCTATCATTGCACCACAAGACAACACACAGCCGCTGGAGCTCGGCGCGGCAGCAGCAACGAGCAAACTGACCTTCACGATGCGTCTCGCTTCAACGTGAACTAAGCGTCGAAAGCACAGTGCATACGAAGCTACCAGCACTCGACACACTTTGTCCACATCGGAGATCGCTTTGAAGATGAGGCCCGCGCGACCGCGCACTTCGTCACATCGCAGATCGCTTTGAAGATGAGGCCCGCGCGACCGCGCACTTCGTCCACATCGCAGATCGCTTTGAAGATGAGGCCTGCGCGACCGCGCACTTCGTCCACATCGCAGATCGCTTTCAAGATATGGGCGCCTACGCGGCGCACGCAGCAGCCGCCGCTATAGTGGCAGGCTAAGTCCCAGTTTGACATTGGCTGAGCTTGAAGGTCACATTTACGGAACCGTGCGTTTTCTGGGTCTGTACCTGTATAGCAGTAGAGCTATCGCTCTAAAACCGCCCGTCCCTGCGTATACAAGGGGCCCGCCCCTCGCAAGGGGGGGGGGGGGGCAGCACTCACCTCTCCGGTCTCGTTTCTCAGCTGTCGGATGAGGTCGACCATCTCGCGCTGAGTCTCGAACAGTCCTCGGTCGATGTGCATGAGGCGCATGATCTCCTCGGCGGTGGCGTCGCGCGCTCCGGCCAGCGTCATGGACAGCCCCGCGGCCAGAGCGAACGGCGAGAAGAACATGTTCTCCAGCGGCTTGGCGTTCGTGTACCGGCAGTAGACGTCCAGGCCCAGGCTGTTGCAGCACTTCACCGCCAGCCGCACGTTGTCCAGAGGGCCCGGCATCCCCGACACGCACACGTCGTCCTCTGCCCGCGCCCTTGTCCCGCGGTCGCGCACCGATATACCGACACGTGCGCGCGTGTCCCTCTTGATGATGATGATGACCTTCAAGTATTGTGGCGCATGCCCACTAGGAATAGCGCCTCCTATTTCCTTGGTGGGGTGATGAAATTGGGAAACTTGCAGGTAGAAATTGGAATCAGCTAGCGCAAGACAGGGTTAACTGGAGATTGCAGGGAGAGGCCTTCGACTTGCAGCCTCCCTCATGGGAGGCTTAGGGCCGGCCAACGCCTCCTCTAGAAAGCCTTTCTAGAGGAGGCGTTGGCCCGGCCATCATAAAGTGCTGGTTCTCTAATAAAAGTTTATTCCTCCTCCTTTACCAAGTTCCGATGTCGAATACCTGCATTAAACTACTAACTGCATCTGCGTAGATCTGGTCTTGCGCCCTCCTCTTTGTGCTCGTACTGTGGTGAAGAGGAAACAATAGAACACTTCTTCGTATCATGCCGCCGTTTTTCCTCATTAAGAAAACATACTTTACAAGGAATATTTCGTGGTGCTGGGTTCAGTATAACCATTCCCGATATTCTATCATTGCGAACATCTTCTTTGAGACACTGTCATAGGGATGTTGGTGCAGCTGTTGTGGGGTATAAAACTGAATCGGGACGATTTACCTGCTATAAATTATTGAATTTTATCAGGTTTCATTCCGTTAGCCATTCAAAATTTCACAATAGGGATTCTTTTTAGAGTCGGATAAGCTTTTCTTGGCCAATCCCCCATGTAGTGGGTGTGAGCCAATCTCTTAGGCAAGCAAACAAGCAAGCGCTGTGGCGGATAGGCCACAAATCAGTTGGCTGCACAAAGGTCAATGAGAAATTGAAAAGTACTATATTACTAAGTAAAACCGACCATGAATGAAATGCAAGATATGAGTAACGCACGTGTCAGCCTTGAAAAACGTAAAATAAGGAAGAAAAAAAAAATTTCGCCACAGCCCATCTCACGATCACTGTCGACGGTGGCTGGCTCTAACCGTTCTTCCGCCATCTTGGGTCACGAGTAGTCCATGCTCTAATGGGTAGAACATTGGGCTACTGCGCCGAGGGAGCCGGATTCAAAACTAACCAAGGTTGGCGGAAAAAGAGAGAAAGGTTAGATACAAATATACATAGATAAATAGACAGATTGATAGATAGCCCCTGAAAGGTGCGTGAAGCCAAGAATGCGAACGCATTAAAACAAAAACTAAGAAGGAGGCAAAATGATTCGCCAAGGACCGGAAAAAGGCGTGAGGAATCTCGCGTGAAGAAGCCGCCTCGCAAGTATACCAAGAGAGACGATTTTAATTACCATCGCGTACGTCGGGCGACACGACGACTGTGACGTCCCTGACGTGTCTAAACCCACGACGAATTGAGACCCCTGTCCACTCGGGGCATTTCGGAGCGCTGCCGAGTCCAATCCGGATCGGGTGCTTCTCACGCGGCCACTTTCGACCACTATTCTGCGCGATCCGGATCAAGCAGATCGTTGGCTGTCGTACGCACCGTCTGATGCGAGTAAGCTCAACCAGCTCGATCCGGTTTGTTGGACCGTGTAACGGCTATATCACTCTTGACCGCCAAATTTGATCCGTATCGGCGCTCGATCGCGATCGAAAGTGGCCACGTTGCACCGGTATTAAAGAACCACCAATAGCCAAAGCGATTCAAACCGCGCCGTATACCCCCTCCTCTCGCAAAACAACCCGCCGAGTCTAGAGGCCACACAGTATGCGGCCCGCATTCTTTTGACAAATCATGCGCCTGCAGGCTAGAGCGCTTCGACTGCTTGCAACTTGCCTCTACAGAAACGTTACCGATCAAGCGCGTGGTCAAACTGGAGAAAACACAATGTGCGTAGCACGCGCAAGTCAGCGACGCTCAACGCG
Source organism: Dermacentor silvarum (assembly GCF_013339745.2). NCBI lineage: Eukaryota > Metazoa > Arthropoda > Arachnida > Ixodida > Ixodidae > Dermacentor > Dermacentor silvarum. Next base: position 46,104,462 of record NC_051160.1, read on the forward strand.
TCGTTCAAAGCACGTCGAAGTACAGCTGCAGCCAAACACTCGTCACGATCAAACTCGTAACCGAACTACAGGCGAAGCAACAACGCTGCCGCATAATATCCAGCGATGAGTAAGTCGCATTCCGACTTGCTTGATTTTGCGGACGGCGGTTATCCATGCCTGCCTGCGTTCCTTCTGCCATAACTGTCGAACTTTACAGGCGGCCGCAGGCCCCGAGTGTTTTTGTGACTGTGGTGGCAGTTCACCACGCAACAGTATCGGGCTCCTTGGTTACCCGACCGCCGAACCATCGCGAAACAACGTCGACGCTGGGAGCAATTTTGCAAAGGTCGCTGGCATCGCGAGCACGTCTCGCAGTGCCAGCGACCTGATGCATGGCGACGCCGCTGCCCGCTAGGGGAAGGAGTGGCGCTAGCGTCTGTCGGAAAACTTCAGGTTGGGATTGCCACCGGAGGAGACACCATTTTTTTTTTTTCCTTCTTTTCCAGCTGGAGGCGTGAACTCTCAAGCACGCGTCACTCTTTATGAGGGAAAAAGAAAAGATCGCGCGCAACAGCACCAAATGCGGGTCCTTTAATGAACGTACGAAATTTAAATAAAATAACGGAGTGGGCGCCAGGTCCCGTAGGGTGCACCGATTTTCGGAGAGCCCCGCGCGGGCTTTGGTGCACGGCTGTGGCGCCGCCGACATTCAGAGCAGCGCCGAATTGTCCGGGCTGTCGGGGCGCCACTCCAGCGGCTGTCGGACGCACCCGAAGAGCAAGATGGCGCCCGTGGCCTTGCTCCGCACGAAGAGGAAGAAGGGCCGGTCCACCAGGAACTGGGTGGTCGGCGCCATCTTGGACACCACCTCGTTCACCAGCGCCGAGGTGCGCGTGATCTCGTTGCCGTCCTCGGACACCTGCACTCACCGACACGTTGTCTTAGCAGCTGTAGGGTGCTATAGTTCATGCATAAAGTTTCCAATCGATGTATGTTTCTTTGATTGTATGGTGAAAGCGTGTAACACACGTTCGTGTATCTTGTGTCATAAGAAGAAAGTGAGCCCTGTTATTTGTTGCATGTTGCTCTGTGATGGCAGCTGCAGCGCTTCTTAAACTTTGTAACTCATTGCATGGTAAATCAGTGGTAAATCAATCAGTAAATCACTCAATCCTTTTCCGTCCTCGACGGCGCTTCCCTTTCTCTTGGCAACTATTCTGTTAACCGAAGTTAGGCGGTGCCGCTGTCCCCGACGAACGGACTTATACAACGACATTTCATGTCAGTTCTCATTGTCCACTGATTGAGCGTTGCGAACAAGAAACCGCCTTGTTCTTTCAAACAGATTAGTTACGTGCTCAAAGCAGCGTCTCTCTGTTTTCGCGGAATAAGTGTCCATCTTCCATAGTTCTCCATAGAGCGCACGTTATCAGGGCTCGTAAATTATACAACTGTCGTTTGAGTGCTAGATTTAAATATGAAGGGAGATATAACATACCTAACCTAAGTAAAAAAAAATGATAATGTTATGCTACCAGATATGGAGAATATTGGAACGTTGTTGCATCCTGCTTGACCTCTGGCATGGAACGCCTATGCTATTCTTTGCCATCACTGTTAAACCATTATAAATCTACTAATTTTGATTTATTTATTTATTTGGTCCACTGCTAAGCTTAGATCTATGTTTTCAGAAGAATAAATCTGATTTACTTATCCTGGTATTATTTTTTTTTCGAACCACTGTGTTTTACTTTTGTTCTGCACTGATCAAGTGTTTACATTTGTTTATTGACTGTTTTTCATTGCTGATGCCAAAACGCCGCTCATTACGTGGGGCTGCGGACTCGTCAATCCGCCTACTGGCAGCCCTTTTCCCGTTGTCCTCCATCTTTAATGTGCATGGTGGAAAAATAAAGATTTGATTCGATCTCCTCTAGCTCATTTTCGTCAAAAGCGATTTCGCTTTCCGTAGATTGATGACCACGTAACATCGTTTCACAATTGTCGACACGGCGCGTACCATGTTAATGACGCCATCTTTCGTAACTTGAAATGTACTTAATTCCGCGTCATGTGGTATTCGTTGAAGGTAGCGTTACAACGAGAACCGGCGGCAAGTTCTCGTTGGGAAGTTACGAATAGGACGGTTCCACACGCGTCTGGCTTCAAGTGGGAGGCTAATCGGTTGTTTTTGTTGCTTGTTCTTTATCGCTTCCGATTTAATTTCGCAAAGGATTAAAGCCGCGATGTTCAGATACACAGCGTGCAGGCGCAGGTACAGGTACAGGTACCCAGCGTGCAGGTGAGACTGTGCCGAAAAACAAAATTATGGGGTTTTACGTGCTAAAACCACATTTGATCATGAGGCACGCCGTAGTGGGGGGACTCCGGAATAGATTGGGGTTCTTTAACGTGCACCTAAATCTAAGTACACGGGTGTTATCAAATCCCGGCTGCCGTTGGCCGGGATTTGACAGCGCGACCTCGAACTCGGCAGCCCAACAGCACTGTACCGAACGCGTACCTCCACGGTGACGGCCTGTATTATCTCGGTGGTGTGGAGCCCCTTGAAGCCCGAGATGTTGATGAACTGCGCCTGCTCGGGGTCGAACGGCCGGTGCGAGCCGAGCCCCTCGAGCAGGTTTCGCAGCTTGTTGCGCGCCGTGAGCACGAACTTGGGCAGCCCGAGGCGCACGTTGGCGCGAGGGCGCAGCTGCCGCGTCACCTCCCACAGGGTGTCGCCGGCCAGCAGGCTCTGCTGGGTCAGCCGCAGGCCGTCCACCTCCGTGGGCAGGATCTGCGCGCGCACCCGAAGTCTAGTACGTACGTCTCTATACTACGGACACCACAGAAGAGTAACGCTGTGTACGTATAGGGGGTCGACCCGCGGCTAACGTTAACCAAGCTGTTCAACGAAAACAATTACAGTCCAACTCGGATATATCGAACACGCATATAACGAATTATTGTCTATAACGAAAACCAGTAAAGAATCCCCTTTTGTATAAAATGTTTGTTTTATATATCGAATTACCTATATATCGAACTTTTTTGTGATCCCCTTCAGATTCGATATATGCAGGTTCGACCGTAGTGGGAAATTTGGAAATAGCGGAGCGGTGACAAATGTCCAGGATAGCACCCCGTTGTCTCCGACAGCGTCTATACTTGGCGAAACAGACGACGACGACGACACACCAAATCGCGGGGAAGTAGGCAAAGAAAAAAAAGGATGCCTTGAGAACACCGTCAATTTTAAGCATGAAATGCTTTTAGCTCTCGTTGTCGGCGACCTTCGAGTGACCTTGAGCCAAAAGCCAGAGCCGTTATCCGGGCACTCAAACGAGAACTTCAGGGCATCGTTGCGAGAACAAAATGAGATCGTCCGGGCAACCAGCTAAAAGTTAAGAAAATGTGGTCTCTGGCCCCGAACCCTTTGTACAGGACCGCACTTACACACACGCTAGTTACTGCCAAACAAGTTGCAAAAATATTGCTTCCGATTTCTTTCAAATATGTGTTCACAATATCACTGAAGCTGCAACTTCTAGTGCGCTGAAGTTTTATTTGTCATTTCCAATAGCGACGTTCAAAAGGCACATAGAGAGGTTGCCTATGCTCTTGTCAACGTCAGCGGTCCGCGAGTCGTGAGCGGTTCGTGACACGAAGAAAAAGTAGCGACAGACGCTGAGCGCGCTGCACTGTTGGAAGAAGAAAAGCGGTTGAAGGCGGCGGCACCACAGGCAGCAAAAGACGCCATATGGCAGTCATTTCATGCTTACATCTATACTCTGGATTTTTTAGATGCGAAGCAGCTTATGGCGGGGGCTTTGGCCGTCCTGCTTCCCGCGGCGTCCCACACCCCCACAGCGCATGCGCGTCCCCTCCCCCTACCTCTCCTCTGCTACGCTCCCCCTCTCTCTCCTCTAGGAATCCGGAGCGGCGCGCAGGACAGGTGGTGCGACAGCTGCATACTCCGCTGGCGGCGCCACGGTATAGTTCCGCGGTATGAAAATGACGGAGCGCGCGTGCCTCATTCTCTCTCCTGCGAAGCGCCGCGATGAGCGCTCGGGCCGCTGCCGCGAAACCATCTCCCGCTCAAGCTAACCATCTCCCCGCTGCTTCGCATCCACACATGGTTACCTTTAGCGGGAGATGGAGCAATTTTTCTTCTGTGTTTGTGTACCGATTCCCAGAAGGAAGTATAAGGAAGGGTAAGACGTACCAGCACCATGGAGAGGTTTCCGGTGCGGTAGGGCACCTCGAGGGCGCGTATGCGCAGCGAGGGCACCTCGGCGTACGGGAAGCGGCCCGTGCGGGTCATCATGCGCACGTCGAGGGTGTCGGCGCGCGACACGTAGAACTTCATCATGTGCGTGGCGTTCTGGTAGAACTTGTCCTTCCAGAGGCCCTTGAAGTACACCGCGCTCACCAGCACCATGGACGAGCTGCCCGAGAAGGTCTTGCGCGTCACCACGGCGGGCACCTTGCCGTTGGTCGCGTTGCTGCACCACTCGTTGATGGCGCGCACGTACGACTGCTCGGGGCTCTGCGACAGACGGCGTGCATTGCAGAGAAGCCAGGCCTTGTTATGGCACCGCCTCGTCGTTATTTTGAAGAGCAGCTAGCGCAACGTGAAACTGTATAGGACCACATTATGCATCACCATTACAGGCCTATCACTATGACTAATTATTAAGGCAAAAGCCTTATATGTCTCACGAGTCGGTCGCCCTCTTGAGCGAAAACGCTTCGATGACACGAAAGGTACCAAAAAGGCTACGAACCCCCGAGCTTTGGTGGGAGTCGAACCTCGTGACTTTTCGGTGTTGATTAAGGCTACCAACCCACGACCTTTGGTGGGAGTCCAACCCATGACATTTGGTGTTAATGAAGGTGAATTAATTAGGGTAGTCGAACGCACGAACTTGGATGGGATTCGAACCATCGACCTTTGGAATTAAGAGGGATGACTGAGCGAAGTACACTAAGCGAATTAAGAGGATGAGTAAGCGGACTAAGAGGGATGACTAAGCGAAGTAGGCTAAGCGAATTACGGAGGATGTGTACGTCACGCGTCCGTCCTTAATGCATCGGCACTTGGGCTTTCGCCTTCAAGTCGTCTTAGGGATAACGTAAGAGACCCTGCGAATTTTTAATCTCTCATTATATAGGAGGTGTTTATAGGTGCGAATCCTGGGTGGTTGGCGCTTCTTTCAAAGGCGCTGGTAACCGGGCTCCGGGGTTATAGATTCTGTGGTGTTACGTGCCAAAACCGCGATATGATTAGGAGACATGCCGTCGTGATGGGAGTTATAGTTAGTTAGTTAGGTAAGGTTTTGTGGCGCAAAAGCAACTAAGGCTATGATGCGCCATGCACAGGATGAAAATATATAATTTGATGAAAGTGCTTCAAGCAACAAAAATCATTAGTTAAAATTTGTTTAAGAAACCTGTTTCATCTAAAAACTTAAAAACATTGTCTAGAGATACAAGTGCATTTTCAGCTAGGATCAGGGAGGGATGAAGTGGTGTTATTGTTTTGTAAAGTTCATAAAAATATTTCTGTCTTTTTTCCTCCAACGCCGGACATGTTATTAAAATGTGATTCACAGTTAGCAATTCTTGGCATTGGTCACAGACCGCTTGTTCTTCATTTTTCAATAAAAATTTATGTGTGATATGTGTGTCCGATGCGAACGCGGCATAGAATGACTTCCATGAACCGTTCCTGGTGGTATGATGTCTTCCACTCCTGCAGTATGGGCTTTACTATTTGTAGCTTGTTATTTTCTTGACAGCCCCAATCCTGTTGCCACTTTGAGGTGATCGCAGCACGGACCACCCGGACACAGTCCTTGAATGGAAGATTTATCTCTGTAATTTTTTCACGGGCAGCCATTGCTGCGCATTTGTCCGCCTTTTCATTTCCCGGGATTCCCATGTGGCTTGGAATCCAGCAGAGACGAAGTACTTGACCATGCTTTTCACTTTTGCCGAGCGTTTTCAAGATGCAGCCGAGAAAGGGTTCGCACTCTGATTTTCTATGGAGGGAATTAAGTAAACTGAGGGAATCTGTGTAGACAACTGCTTTTTTATACTCTCCTGTAACTATTTTTTCTAAGGCCATGAGCAGGGCATATACTTCGGCTGTGAAAACCGAAGCAAACTGTGGTAACCTAAGACAGTGTTCCCAGTGTTCCGATACGACTGCGCTTCCAACATGTTGCTTTGTCTTGGAACCGTCAGTGTAGAACTCGGTGTAGTCATTGTATTTTTCTTGTAATTGTGAAAAATCGTGCCTTATGTGTTCAAGCGGTGTTTCTTTTTTCTTGTGGCATGTCAGAGTAAAATAACAAAAATGTGCGAAATCATACCACGGGGGCAGTCTATTCGGTGTTTCGGCGACCTTGAGAGCTTCGCTCGGAACATTGTAGTTTTGGCACATATCTTCAAATCGAAGGATAAGTGGTCTCACGATGTGTGGTTTGTTGGCATAGTGTATTCTGTTTGTGGTGTAGGTAACAAGAGTGTGGCATATATGATTAGGTAGAGCTGTGATTCTAAGCACGTATGAAATTGTGAGCAAAGCTCTTCGGTGCTCCAAACAGGGTTCGTTACTCGTCGTGATGGGAGACTCCGTATTAAGGTTCTTCAGAAAGCTTCTCAGTTCCTCGTCCTGTCAAACCAACGGCTCCGCAAAGGGGGTGGCAGTGCCGGATTCGAACCGCGGATCATCACGAACTTTTCCTGTACAACTGCGATACACCTTTCTTCCCGAGGAAGCCGCGCATGCGTTTCTGTTGTAGCTTAGCGTTACGGTAGAGTAGATGACCATCTTCCCTATCGTGAAACCTCCTCCGCCTTACGGGTTTCCGCAAAGCTTATTTGCTTAGCATAATGGTCTGTAATTAATTTATTGTCTTTGTAGATTTTATCTAGGCATGGCTTCGCATCAGGTGAGCAGCAAGAACGAGACACGTGTCGCTCAACAATGAATAAGTATTTAATTTGATTACTACCCGAAACTGCACTTTGGCTTATCAAGGTCGCCGTATATAGCTGAGGGCTCCGCGTTAATCTTGACCACCAGGGGGGTTCTTTAAAAAGCACGGCACAGGAATGCTTTGCATTCAGTCCTCATTGGAATGCGGCCTACGCGACAGGGAAGCGAGCCCGAGACTTCGTGTTCAAGGAGCAGGACGCGATGGCCACTGAACCTCCGCGGTGGGTTCACCAAGGGTCCTAGTCGCAATAACTCGACTCAGTAATCGTTATATATATATATGTATATATATATATATATATATATATATATATACAGGGTGTTTCAGCGAAAACTTTCAACAATTCATAAAGGTTGCCATGGTCTCGAGTTGTCGACAAATTCGACTTCGCCCTGCCATCTGCTAGCCGCCTGGTTAGCTCAGATGGTAGAGCGGCTGCCCCGGAAAGGCGGTGGTCCCGGGTTCGAGTCCCGGACCAGGACGAATTTTTCTTCAACTGCGAGGCTTTCTTTCGAGGAACCCGGTTGGGTTTCCATAGTAGCGAATTGCTACATTTGGGTGGATGTCTCAGTTTCTCTTTAATTACTTATCTCCACCTAGCGGATTTCCGCTGAACTATTACACCATACACTTGCCTTTGCCTCGAGTTGTCGACAAATTCGACTTCGCCCTGCCATCTGCTAGCCGCCTGGTTAGCTCAGATGGTAGAGCGGCTGCCCCGGAAAGGCGGTGGTCCCGGGTTCGAGTCCCGGACCAGGACGAATTTTTCTTCAACTGCGAGGCTTTCTTTCGAGGAACCCGGTTGGGTTTCCATAGTAGCGAATTGCTACATTTGGGTGGATGTCTCAGTTTCTCTTTAAAGGTTGCCAGTGGCAGATAGCACAATTCTAGTTCATGAGCTGGTCTACTCGAAGAGGCGGACATTACTTGCACAAGAAATTGAAATGCTTAATTGAATATTTAACAAAAATTCACTAATTAAATTTATAGCCAATTACCTGATGGCCCATATTGCAATTTACAAATTGTAGCCGTGGATTTCGCAAGGCGGATAATTTCCTCTAGAATCAGGGCACCACTTGACTCCAGCCAACCAAGAGAACAGGCTGGCTTCAGGAAGGGATATTCTACGATGGATCATACCCATGTCATCAATCAGGTAATCGAGAAATCTGCGGAGTACAATCAACCTCTCTATATGGCTTTCGTAGATTATGAAAAGGCATTTGATTCAGTAGAGATACCAGCAGTCACAGAGGCATTGCGGAATCAAGGAGCACAGGAGGCATACGTGAATATCTTAGCAAACATCTACAAGGATTCCACAGCTACCTTGGTTCTTCACAAGAAAAGTAGAAAGTTACCTATCAAGAAAGGGGTCAGGCAAGGAGACACAATCTCTCCGATGCTATTCACTGTATGCTTAGAAGAAGTATTCAAGCTCTTAGACTGGGAAAGCTTAGGAGTGAGGATCAACGGTGGATATCTCAGCAACCTCCGATTTGCTGATGACATTGTCCTATTCAGCTACAATGGAGACGAATTACAGCAAATGATTGAGGACCTTAACCGAGAAAGTGTAAGAGTGGGGTTGAAGATTAATACGCAGAAGACAAAGATATGTTCAATAGCCTGGCAAGGGAACAAGAATTCAGGATCGCAAGTCAACCTCTAGAGTCTGTAAAGGAGTACGTTTATCTAGGTCAATTACTCACAGGGGACCCTGATCACGAGAAAGAAATTTACAGAAGAATAAAATTGGGTTGAAGTGCATACGGCAGGCATTGCCAAATCCTAACTGGGAGCTTACCACTGTCGTTGAAAAGAAAAGTGTACAATCATTGCATTTTACCAGTGCTAACATATGGGGCAGAAACTTGGAGGTTAACAAAGAAGCTCGAGAACAAGTTAAGGACCGCACAAAGAGCGATGGAACGAAAAATATTAGGACTAACGTTAAGAGACAGGAAGAGAGCGGTGTGGATCAGAGAACAAACGGGGTTAGCCGATATTCTAGTTGACATTAAGCGGAAGAAATGGAGCTGGGCCGGCCATTTAATGCGTAGGATGGATAACCGGTAGACCATTAGGGCTACAGAATGGATACCAAGAGAAGGGAAGCGCAGTCGAGGACGGCAGAAAACCAGGTGGGGTGATGAAGTTAGGAAATTCGCAGGCACAAGTTGGAATACGCTAGCGCAAGACAGGGGTAATTGGAGATCGCAGGGAGAGGCCTTCGTCCTGCAGTGGACGAAGGCTGATGATGATGATGATGCTTATAGTTTAGCTATGGCGGTATATAAAACATGGGCAATGCGGGCGGCGTATATTGAAAATCTAGAAGGCACATCGCCTTAGCAACCGCGGTTGAACGCGATTGGCTGAAACGCCGCCTGTGATGCTCTGATGTCACGCCGTGAGGATTATTGCCTATGCGTGTCGCCCACGATGGGTTAGGCAGGTTAGGTTAGGTTAAGTTAGGTTAATGTTAGCGTAAAATGCGTTAGGTGGCCCGCGTACTCTCACAGCGGTTGCGAAGGGTGTCGAGCGTCGCCGGCGGCGTTTCAGCCAATCGCGTTCAACCGCGGTTGCTAAGACGATGTGCCTTCTAGATTTTCAGTATATGCAGCCGGGTTATGCACGGTCATATCCCATACGCGTGTACCTCGAAGTCCACGTTCTGTGCGGTGGTCATGTACTTGGACTCGATGTGCGACCGGAAGGTGGGCAGCAGCGGGCAGTTGGACTGCAGGAACATCCGGTTCGCCACGTAGAACATGTGCTCCGCCGCCTCGGTCTGCGCAGTTATGAGAGTTTTAGATTAGGGGACGCATGCGGCTTGCGTACGCAAGAACTAGGAGCCACGGTACCGCGCATGCACAGACCCCTACCATTAGAGAGCTTTAGATTAGGGGACGCAGGCGGCTTGCATACGCAAGAACTAGGGACCACTGTACTGCGCATGCGCAGACACCTAAGCTTTAGATTAGGGGACGCAAGCGGCTTGCGTACGCTAAAACTAGGGGTCACGGTACTGCGCATGCGCGGACACGTACGCAAGCACTATGGGCTCCGGTACTGCGCATGTGCAGATCACTACTTGGAGGTCTGCACATGCGCAGTACCGTGGCCCCTAGTCCTTGCGTATGCAAGCTGCTCGCGTCCCCTAATCTGAAACTCTCCATTCATAGAGAGCCTTAGCTTGTCCGCGCACAAAAGAATTGGAGAGCTTTAGCGTGTCTGCGTATTGCCGTTTAGGGAATACTGGACCACTGCAAACGTATAGACTGCAGCAGCAGGACTTAAACAGCGGCGGTGCTGACCGCGGCATCTCGCGGGCGTTTGGCTCCCTTGCGCAAGGTGCGGAAGGATCGTGGTCGAGAAGTTCGATCCAGAACGGGCTCGATGGCGATTGAAAGTGCATTATGTAACGCTGGTATAATATATGGTGCCTGCTTCACGCTATGAATACTGCACGTGTTGTTCTTTTATTTTCTCCCGACAAGAAACATGTAACGCTGAAACATTCCTAACGTGTTGCGCTTCGAACGTCTGAAGATGTCGCCACCAACGTTGCTACTGCCTTCAACGTCTCCGGTATTATCTCAGTAAAGGGTAGTAGTTATATAAGGGGGAGCTAAAGCTCTGATATACTAACACTAAAACACTAAAGGCAAATATTAAGTAATGCTAAAGTGACAGATTAGTGCTCGAGAACGCCTACAGCGTCAATATTATCGCGAACAGAGCTTTATTAATAGCAAATTTGAGGTAAATGCAGGACCCGATTAGAAGACTCCTCCGGGACATTAAGTATACTAGCCCGATAGCGAAGCCACTTCTCATTTTAATTATCTCACTAGTCCTCAACTACTTGTAATAAAAATATCATTGTATTGCATTATAAGACTAAATAAAATGCCACTTGTCCAGTTTAATTTGATCTTTAGAAAAAAAAAAAAGAGCTCATCGACGTTACCACTGACAACGACGTGGGTGGTCAAAAGGTTTCGGTTTCTTCACTCGTAGACCGCCCGCGCTTCCGCGGTTCGATAGTTTCGTTATCTTGTAGTGCTGCGCTGGTTTGTTTTTCTGGCTCTCAAAACTCACTCAAACTGCAAGTAGCGGAGAGTGCCACGTCCATGTGATGTCGCGGTATTGCCGAACGATGCACGCCACTTGACCAATAGTAGCCGCAGCGGCGAATCCAACGCGCCCTGTCTTGACTCGGTTTCTCCATGGCCACGCGTTTGCGTTTGGCTCAGAAAACCGTAGCGCCGTCTGTCGGGCGCCGTTTTACTCGCCGTCGGCAGTAAAGGGCGGTGATGGCGTATGCAACGTCACCACTTCCCGCTCGGGGGCGGTCGATTTGAATTGTGCTAAACGTATGCGGACACTTGAGACGCGATTTTCTCCTAAACTATAAGTCTTTTCCTGACGGTGTGAGGCTTCTGGAATAATATTTTAGCAGTCCACGTGGACTTTGTATTTGCCTTTAGTGTCCCTTTAAGCTAAGCTAACAGCGCGAGACCACCCCGGCAGCACCTTGAAGCGATCGACGATGACCTCGACCTCGGGCAGCGTGAGACGCAGAAGGTTGCACAGGTCCTCCTTGGTGGGGCCCTCGCAGCCCGCGACGAGCGATGCCAGCGCGGTGGCCAGCGAGATGGGCGACACCAGCAGGTTCCACTGGACGCGCGACGGCACGTCCAGCATGGACGCCAGCATCGACTGCGCCAGCCGGTTCAGCAAGCGGCCACAGTCCTCCACCGGCTGCAGCTCTGGCGGAGGCCCGGGTGGCGGGCCACCGCCGCTGCCTGCGCCCGTGTAATACGGGACGGCGAGCTCAGTGTAATTTGGCGTAGACTGAATTTCATTTGCAATACAGTTGAACCCGGATATATCGACATACATATAACGAATTATTGTGTATAACGAACAGCAGTAAAATCTCCTTGAGAATGTTTCTGTACAATTTTTATTTTATATATAGAATTACCTGTCACCGAACTTTTTTGCGATCCCCTTTAGATTTGATATATCCGGGTTCGACTTTATCATGGTTGCGGGAGACTAGGACAAAAAATAACATAATAAGCAGCATGAGAGGACGTCACCCCTACAGGCCCGGGCGCCAGTTATAACAGTTTAGTTAAAATACTATAACGGCAACGAAAGCTTGGGCTGCGTTAAAAGCCTAGATTCAGACAATGTACATATAGAGCAGATATACAAGCCCTCACCACGTGATCGACGAGTGGTATAGTTTCTAGCCGCCGAGCGCGCGGAAGGTGGGCAGGGTGGCACTAGAGGAAGTTGACTTGCCGAGGCTAGCTGAATGAACTCATCGTTCCTCTCGTTTTTTAAAATCAATTGTATGGACACTCCAGGCGCATTTCCGTCGTCGTCGGAGTCGCCGTGATGTTCCGTATAAAGTTCCAAGCGCGATAACATCGTGGCCGCGCACGCATGCTGTAGGTGCGGATGAAGGCGTGCGAGGGTGAGCCGAGGATGGTGGCTCGATCTCGCGCGCGCTAGGGAGGAAGGCAGGGAGGAAATGCTCAAGGCACCGGGGGGGGGGGGGGGGTCGTTCTCCGGCGGTGGCGTGTATGGCTCGGCTCAGCGCGGCTGCGCGGGCCCTATCTCGAAAGCGATCTGTGATGGGTACAAAGTCAGGCGCGCCGGCTACTGATAGGTGCGTGTGCGCTGTGTTCTCACCGCTTAGTTCGCGTTGAAGCGAGAGGCTGCACGAAGGGCAATTCGCTCGCCGCTGCTGCCGCTCTTCATCGTACCAGCGTTTTGACAGCGAGTGTCCGCGGTCATCGAGTGAGATGTGTTCATGTTTGCAGGTGCGCGCGTGACACCATTAGTAAGTAAGCGAATGTTTACAAGTTTATACTTCGTATAGCTGTTTAATAATTGCTATCGCAATCAATGCTTCTCCTTTCGGACGAAACTGCGACTGTTTTTAAAGCGAAAGTCTAGTGTCTATGTTATAGGTGGCCTTGCAGTGACCTTGTCGAAAGTGTGGCGTGACGAAAAATGAGCGATGCCGCAAAGAGTAAAAACACGTCTAAAATGCTCGGATTAGCGTCACATTTCTCGGGGAGGTTCGTTCCTGCAAGCAAAGTAAATTAGTGGATTTGAAAAGAAAATTTGGTAAATTTCGGTCTGGGTGGGAATCGAGCCCAGGCCTCCGCGGTGCGAGACGAGCACGCTGCGCCGAAGCCACAGCTCCTCCACGGTTATGTCTTACTAAAGGTGTGCTTATTGCGTGCCTGATTGCGCATGTCACGTGGTCACAGAGACGCGCTCGTGCCACTGCTCGCGCGTTCGTCGTCGTCGTCTTCCACGTACAGCTGGCAGGCTTTCGCGTTCACGCTTTACAAACGTGCAACACTTACTTTTATTGCGATAGCAATTATATGGACACTCAAAAGCAGATTTCTGCCGTCGGCGTCGCCGTCGCCGTCGCCGTCGCCGTGAGGTTCCGTATGACGTCATTTGGAGAAGAAATCGTCGCCGCGCGCCGAACGCTGTATGTGCGAGTGAAAGGGCGCGGGGGGCGCGTCTTTCACGGGGAGTGAACGCACGGCGGAGAACAAACGCGCGTTCTGCGCCGTGCTCGCTTAAGGGCTGCAGAAGTAGGCGTCTCTGTTCTCCTTCACAATCACCATGTATGTAGAGCAAACGCGCCTTCTTCCAACGAGCGAGAGGCCGTGGGGGAGGGGGAGGGAAGGGAGGCGACGTTTAGCTGCGGCACGCAGTGCCTATTTTTGGCGCTGAGCCGTGCTCCCTCAAGGGCTGCAGAAGATAGCGCCAACCTTTCCCTTTCCCTCAAGAACCACTTACCAGTGCCTATTATTGCGATAGCAATTATATGGACACTCAAAAGCAGATTTCTGCCGTCGGCGTCGCCGTCGCCGTCGGCGTCGCCGTCGCCGTCGCCGTCGCCGCGAGGTTCCGTATGACGTCATTTGGAGATGAAATCGTCGCCGCGCGCCGAACGCTGTATGTGCGAGTGAAAGGGCGCGAGGGGCGCGTCTTTCACGGGGAGTGAACGCACGGCGGAGAACAAACGCGCGTTCTGCGCCGTGCTCGCTTAAGGGCTGCAGAAGTAGGCGTCTCTTTTCTCCTTTACAATCACCATATATGTAGAGCAAACGCGCCTTCTTCGGACGCGCGAGAGGCCGTGGGGGAGGGGGAGGGAAGGGAGGCGACGTTTAGCTGCGGCACCAAGTGCCTATTTATATCAGAGGCTCCAGCAACAGTCACCAACGCCGCACGCATTTTGAGCTAACGCGGGCAAAACGCCGATGGCGTCGACAACAGTTCTGCGTGTTGTTGCTACCAAAGCCGCTCACCTTACTTCGTATGACATTGCTGTGTTGCTATCGCATTCATTGCTTCGCCCTTAGGGCGAAACTGTGACATTTTTTCTTCTTCCTTCGTGTTTTGGGCTGCTATGATCGAATAACGTTTATTTGCGATTGCGCTCGTCGTTGCTTCCCCACCGTTTAACACCACGCTTTCACTCGCCTTCCGCTGCCGCTGCTGCTGCAGTCGCCGCCGCTGCTGGCTCTTGGGCGCCCGGCAGGGCATAGTTTGGCTCCGTCGGGCTAGTCCTGGCGCTGGCGGTCGGGTTGGTCGGCGACTGTGGCTGCTCACCCTCCGGCTGCCGCACGGTCGAGGCGGCCGTCGCTGGCGATGCGGGAGGCACCAGGGCATGGGACTTTACGTTCGGGGCTGTCGGTTTCGAAGGCGACGCCATCTGCGCGGAATAATTAGTAACACATTCGCAACGTCTCTGAAGGGAACAAGGGAACGGCGCGAAAGACGAGACGGGCGAGTCGCAACAGAGGGCGCTGACTTCCAGCGGTGTTTAAACACTGAATTACCCGCTCTTCTAAAAACTAAAAAAAAAAAAAGTCACAAGCAACATTTGAAGCCACTGCGCACGCGTAAAGTGTTATCTATTGCAGGGTATACATTTTATTGCGATAGCAATTATATGGACACTTCAACCGGATTTCTGCCGTCGGCGTCACCGTCGCCGTCGCCGTCGTCGTCGCCGTCGCCGTGAGGTTCCGTATAGATAAAATCTTCACCGCGCGCCGTATGCCCGAGCGCAAGCGTGCTGGGACGCACGCTATCACGGAGAGCGAACGCACTCAATCCCCCACGCGCAAGCAACGAAGCGGGAAGCCAGCGCCGGAGGGAGGGGGGGGGGGGGGGGGGCACTTCTACTGTGCCAACAACCGCGCTCGTCGCTCGGCCGCACGGTCTCTTATCTCTCCCGCGCGCAAGCAAGGAAGCGGGAAGCCAGCGCCGGAGGAAGCGGGGGGGGGGGGGGGGGGCGCACTTTTCTTCTGCCAACAACCGCGCTCGTCGCTCGCCGCACCGTCTCTTATCTCCACACGGCTCTGACCTTTATGAGCCGTGCATTCGCGGCTCAGTTCCTGTTGAAGCGATAGACCGCACGTACCTTCGCCCGCAGCGGCGTATGCTTGCTGCCAGCGTTTTGACAGTCGTTGTCTGCAGTCATTCAGTGTGATCTCTTCATGTTTGTGCGCGCTCACACCACGCTTGTTCATTCAGTTAGTAATAGTCGGGCCACATTTTCCAACGCACGCTACACATGTAATGCTGCCCGGATCGGCAGTGCAGCGCTACAGGTGTGTCCCTTCGCACGCGCGCTGCCCACGGGAAGCGCTTCTCATCAACACCATCGTTTCACACGCGCCTTCTCGTGGTCATCGAGTCTCTCTTCATGTCGGTCTACTTACGCCGCAGCACACCTGCTTACTTAATCAGCTCATGTTTACTACAATTCATACTGTTACCAAAGCCGCTCACCTTACTTCGTATGACATTGCTGTGTTGCTATCGCATTCATTGCTTCGCCCTTAGGGCGAAACTGTGACATTTTTTATGTTCATTTAGAAGATATTGATACGGGTAGAGATAGAGATTAATAAAAATGTTAGAGGGAGAATCAGAAAGTCCTTGCCCCTATTTTTTTAGCCAAATTACGGCTGTGAATGCGAAGTAAACATATCCATTCCCAGCAGTGGATCTTTCTTGGACCGACCGGCCCGGTCTTATCTGCCAGTAGCTCCGCAGCAGGGCGCTGCTGTCAGTTGTTGAAGATGGCGGTTGTGCTTCAGACGTCCACGGCGTACGAGCAACGAAGTGTGATTCGTTTTCTATGGAGCAAGGGGGCAAACGCCCATAGAAATCCTCAGGGAAATGCAGCCCGCGTATGGGGAAAGGTGTCTCGCTTTCAGAAGTGGGAGGTGGTGGTGTTGCGAGTTCGCAAAATGCCTTGAAGCCAAGACAGCAGTCCGACGGTGGTTCCACAGTCAGCCGGACGAATTCTACCACAGGGGCATCTCAAGGTTAGTGCTGCGATGGTAGAAAAGTCTAAACCGGTGCGGGAACTATGTGGGAAAAATAGTTTAAGGTACGTAGAATAGTACGCATATTTGTAATTACCTGTATGTACCTTATTTTGGCCGTAATAAAAAATAGGGGCAAATACTTTCTGATTCGCTCTCGTATTTGCTATTTACGAGATAGCTCAGGCACAGCCAGTATGGCGGATAGTCTAGCCTAGCAGCACTGCGTCATCATCTTCGTCCCATTGATGATCATCGTCTTCGTCGGTCGTTCTGCTCGTAGCACCGTGACAATATTGCGTTACTAACTAGCTAAGATCTAGGTTGAGGTGAAGAAGAGACACTTCTGCAGCCCTAGTGGGAGAACGGCTCAGTGGCTGTGGGGAGAGGGAAGTGAGAGGGTAGAAGAACGCGGGAAGGAATTAAGGGAGAGTGTGGCTTCCTACCGTAGCCCTATATTCCTGCTATAGCCCTATATTGGGCTGCCGTATATGTAAACAAATAAATAAAATAGCGGGAATAGCAGTGGGCAACGGCACACCCTTAGAGTCTGCTGGACTGCAAGGCGCCCTGCCGTAAGTCGAGGACTGCCTTGAAGACGTGGCTTTGGTGGTGGTTGGGAAAAATCAGGTCCGCGATGGTGGAGATAGGGAGTCCCTGCTGGCGGATGGTAGCAGTGAGTCTTTTTTCAATGGGGACGGAATGCAAAAGAAAGGGGGGGGGGGGGGGGGAGACGCTCGCGTATACTGTGCAACGGGTGCTCGCGTTAAAGAACACGGAGTGCTCGAAATTAATCCGGAGTCCCCCACTACCGATGCTTCTTCATAACACACTGTACCAGTTTCGGGGGCGTTCTGCAAAGTTTGTGTCCCTTAATCAAGGTAGGTCGATCCAGGGCCACGGGTGCCACACGATGGCGCTGGACTCGCCATTGCCAGTGGCGTTAAATCCCAGAATCTCTCTATAGCTGTGCACGATCAAACTCACCAGTGTTGGTGCTTCGCGTGTATACTGTCGAACAAGACGACCACCGCGGTCACTCGAGGCGGAAGGCCGGGACGACGGGCTAGGCCTTGGACTGCGTGCGTCGACACCACTGTAGCTCTGCTGCTCGACTGGGGTCGGCTGGGGTGACGCGTCTGCGACCGTATCGGTTTCCACCGCGTGCTGCGCGTGCCCCGTGCAACGTCTTCTTGTTGATGATGACGCTGGTTCCTCCGAACGTGGCACGTACGTGGGAAATGTATTGGCCGCACGAAGACGAACGAATGAGTGAATAAAGGCCTTTATTAACTGTTTTTTTTTTTTGATGACTGTTCCCTACAGGCAACACACCGGGAAAATATTTTTTTTTCTTGCTGAGTTTCGGTTTTGAGCACAGAATTTCTTGCTAAACGTCTTCGGCAAACGCTGAATGGCAGGTAGCGAGCGCCACTTCTTGGATTAGAGCAAGGACAGAGGAAGTTTGGCGCACGACTCGGGTTTCTTTTGAACCGGGTAGTTCAAGATTAATCGATACGTAAGAAGTGTGAGACATTACCAAAAAAAAAAAGAATTTGAGAATGATTAGGTTAGTACCAAACGAGATGAATTGGGGAAGTTCTTAACCGCCGTGGTGGCGTAGGCTTTGACGTTGCGCTGCTAAGTCCGGCGTCGCGGGTTCGAATCCCTATCACGGTGGCCGCATTTCAATGGGGGCGAAATGCAAGAACGTCCGCTGTGTGCCGTGCGTTGGGTGCATTAAAGAACCACAGGTGGTCAACAATAATCCGGAGTTTTTTCCCCACTACGGCGTACCTCGCACGTCGTAGTGGGGAAAATTAACCCGAGAATTAATTTAATTGGAGAGGTTCTTGGCCAATGCCCCAGAGTTGATATGTGCCATTAAATGCAAGAATCTGCATCTTCTTTTGAAAGTGCGGTCAGACGAGAAAGACTGATGCAAGGTCTCCCGCTGCAGTGAAATCACACAGCTAATGTAGAGCGACAGTAATGCACACCTCTGTTTCCCATCCGACGAGAACATGGCTCTGAAATAGACCCTTGATTTGAATATAACATTTTCAGAACCCATATCAACAATGTAACATATTCGGATAAGATATAAACTGACATATCACATTTGGTCCGCTTTACATGCTATAATAGATGCAGTTTACAGAACCGCGATATCTGTTCTAGGTGCAGAGCTACATATTTGTGAACTTCGTGCTTGTATTTTTTTCAGTTACAGAGTTTTGAAAATTGTATTTAAAGCATTCAGGCCCTAAATCGAAATTTCGCTTCCAGCAGTCACTAGAATTTAGCTTTATCTCTCAAATGCAACAAATATCATTAAAATCGGTCCAGGGGTTATCTTAGAAAAGCGTTTCTGCGTTTTACATGTATTTGAAAAGGTTGCATCGGAGTTGGGTCCGAGCTTAGGCTTCCTCTTAACACCATCTATGCGAAGTCACTTCGTCACGTACTTAAGCGTACATAAGCTGTTCTCAGGGGTCTCGTTTCTGTTTTGTGAGCGTGGTCCCCGCTTGTTGTAGTTGTTGTTGTCGTCGTAGTCGTCGTTGTTGTTGTTACCCTGTGCAAGTGGCACATACGGGCACCGAAACGTCAATTTCGTCGTTTTACTGGTCGGTGACAGCATTTATAATTGATGTACTACGACTTTACCTTGTCAGACGGTTTTTCGTCTAACCCTTGACTTGAATACTGTCACTTATTAACGATGAGAATAAAAATATATTGTCACGGTAGGGCGACGAAGACGACAACGACGTGGGCATGACTGAACGCTCGAGCTGGGGAAGGATGTGCCAAAGACGTTAAGGTCATCATCATCATCAAGCCTTTGTTTCTTGTGCTGTTTAGCGTGACAAGTACCAACCAGCTACTGTCGATTAAATACTCCTCGTAACATCTTTTATGTTATTTTTTTTTTGGTCGAGGTGCGGCACGGCACGGCAGTTTTTGTGATGGCGTCACGCGCGGTCCAACTGCAGAAACCCAGTGTCGCGACGCCCCTAAAGGATATGCATGGGCACGGTGAGCGTAAGAACGAGCCCTCTGCAATTAATGTCATTTAGGGGAAGGATCTAAACCGGGCCTGTATCCGCGGCAACGTAGTCCCGCAAGTGAAACCTCGAACTTGTGGAACAGCATCAGTTAAAGAGCTGAAATTGGTGCTTGAGAAAACTGAGGATTTGACTTTGTTCCTATTGACGTGTAGCTCTATTGGTGCGAATTTTCAGGCCAAACAATTTCAATAAACGTGACGAAGTTTACTAAATTAACTTTGCTGATTGCCCGAAACACTGCACAGCGAAGAATAAGTGTCAACGTAGTCGGCAGCTCTGCATGCCTGCACGATGCCCGTTTGTTGGAAAACGTGAAGGTTGTCGTATTCACGTGACGTCACGCGCTCCATCTTGTTGTCCTGTTCACAGTTTCCGCTGTGCTGCCGGAGATAAGCTGATCGAGATAAAGCGCAGCTTTTCGCCGTGCTGGCTGTAGAGCGATATGTCGGCCTTGATGACTTCAGAACATACCCCCTGTAGAAACGGCGATTAATACCCTAGTTAGTTACACGGGCACACTAACCGCATTTAAGACGTACCTCAGTTCCGGCCAACCGAAGTTACACCCAGTTAGACGGAAAGCCTAAACGCGGTTATTCCACTAACCATGGCCACTGCAAACTGAGGTTGGCCACCTCAGTTAGCCCAGGTTAACGAAGCTAACAGACAAAATGGCGGCACCCATCCGGATGGACGAAGGCAGCGCGGCTCCAACTAAGGTGACGGCCCTAAAAGTCTTACCAAAGTCGTGTCACCTGGTCTGTCTCAACAACCCGAGTCGTTGATACGCATTTGGGAAGACAATCCAACACGCGCACATTGCACAACCGAAGCATGGCCTCCAAGATCCGACCGCGCGCGCTGTCCGCCGGAGGCCACGACCGTAGGCATATATATGTGGACACAAAATTACTTTACTACGACGAGGAATAAAAACGAGAGAGAAAAAGGTCGTCGGCCAAGCCCCCAAAGCCCACGGAGGTGTATACTACTGCAGCATCTTGAGGTCCTTGACGACGCCGACGAGCAGGATGCAGCCGTCGTCGGTCTTTCGCAACACGAAGATGAACGGGCGTATCAGTTCGAACTGGACATCGGCCGGCCTGACGGACGGTAGAATGGACACCCGCAGCTTCTCTTCCTTGCTGAGCTTGTCGTAGGGCAGCGTGGGCGCGGGCCCGCCTTCGTCCAGCACCAGCGTCGCCTTGTGCAGAAGGTCGCCCAGGCGCACTTCTGCCGCGGGCACCAGGTTGGTGAACGCGGCGCTAGGCATGAACGCCTGCTTGACGCCGGCATGGATCAGCGTCCTGTTCAGCGAGTACCTGTGCCATGGGAAGGAGACTTGAACGAAGTTACGCTATAACGAAAACCGCCTTAATTCGATCGAGCGGCACGTCGCGTTAGGCTTACGTATTAGAGAGCTTCAGAACATCGGAGGCGTGTACGTATGGCAAAACCAGCGGGCATATATATACCTTCGAGCCGCACGTCATGAATAGGCTGCCGTACTAGGGGGCTTTAGCGAAGCGGAGGCACATACAGACCAAGTTACGCATATATAACGAAACCAGCGGACGTGTATACCTTCGAGCCGCACGTCACGTTACAGGCTTACGTATTTTAGTTTTATCAAAAACTGATGTATATACTGTAGCGTAAACATATAGTATACCAATAGCGGCAAGCCGTATTAACGCTCTTCACCCTTGCGTATGCCAAAACCAGCATTGGCTCGATGATGTAGTCGTCGTCGGGCTGCCTAACTTGCCTCATTTTGGCATATATAGTTGTGCCCCTGGCTGCTAGCTAGGCACCTAGTTTGGTTAGGAACGGTAATTGAAATTGTACAGCAAACAGATCTGACCTAATTAGTCTGGCAATGACGATGATTGCGTTTGTTCTGAATGTTGGCGCGGTCATTTAGTTTATCTGGAAGCGGGCGATAGCAACCTTTGTTTGTTGCGACAGCAGTGATGATTTTACGTGTTTCCGGAACGCATATCGCGAGACCGGTGCAATCCTCAGAGTTTGTTCCGAGTGACTATGGCCTCGCCAACTCGCCGATCACAATTCGCAATTTGCAACATGTGCCCCAATTGAATTACTTCTTTGTTAGCGACATGTTAATTAGTCGATTATCATTTTGACTTCTCGCGAAAGTAGTGTCCGCCTCCTCGTTGGTAATTCATCCAGCCCCAGGAAAAGAAGTGCGCTATCTGCAGCGGGCGATATTTGAAAGCTCTGTTTAGTCTAACGATTGTGCAGATCAAACATACCTACAATACGGCCGAATTCGACAATGTCCGGAATAGTATCCTCTGTCATTTGACTGGAAACGGACGATAGCAACAGTTGTTGACTGTCAGTAGCGGTGATTTTGATCACTTGGCGGTGCTCTCGAAGCTTTTTTTTTTTTTTTTTTTTTTTTTTCCCGTAGGTATATTCACCTATAGTGAGAGAGCCGTAGGTTTAACGTACACCTTCCGGAAGCGCTTGTATTTCACGTGGACGGGAGCATCAACCGGTCAGCAGTCGAGATAAGCAAGACGTACATTTCAAGAAAAGCAGGGAAGATATTGATACGAGCGGATCCGTTACAGGCATAGGTGCTGTACAAGTTAGACGCAGAACTATTTAAGAGACAAATATAGTTTTAGGAGATGTATACAAAATGGTAGAATGAAAAGCATGCACACTTAATTCGAGCAGGCTATGAGTGACCATTTGTCACCGCCACGTTTCAAATTGGGGATGCCTATAAACATCATCATCTTCATCATGATCATCATCATCATACCTGGTTTCGATCCTGACGAGGGGCATCTCTACGCGCACGTCCCTGGGCTTCAGGCAGCCGGACAGCTTGGCGAGGAACGCCGGCGTGAGCTTTGCACGCAAGTCGTTGAGACGCCGAGACCTGTCCGGTAGCAGGAGCAGGAGCGAGGCGGTGCCTCCGCGGTAAGGCAGCTCGAGCACCTTGGTCGCCACGGGATCTTCGATCTCGGCGTGCATGAAGCGGCCCGCGCTTCGCTCGAACTCCAGGATCTCGTAGGTGTCCTGTCTGAGCCTGAAGCGGCGTTTTGCCGGGTTGCGCGTGAACGGTGGCTCGAGAAGGCCCTGGGTTATCGAGAGTTCATCAGAGGGGCTTTTTCCCCCTCTCTTAGAGGGATTCGTCGTAACACGAAAGTGAAACGCGTATTCTAAGAAGCAGTGGTCGTTGCACGTTCACCTATGGCAAGTCCGTAAATGTACGCAGAGTCGTTTATTGCAGTTTCGGTCGAAGGGTGACGCAATCACAGCGTAGCAAGGGCAGTGCTGCTGCGCGCATATACAGTGTCTTCCAGCTAACTCGAGACAAGCAACGTAAAAAAAAAAAAAAGTGCAACGAGATGAGAAGATGCGACCAACGGCACTTTGTTAGTATACGTGGTCGCCTCGCGCCTGCTGGCAACTATTGTTGTCAACGCTTAGTTAATTAATGAAAGTGATTGGCCTACCCTATGAATTACTTGCATTATTGCGAAAATTTCGACATCACATTCTGCATCTCATTCGAAAACATCATGCTAAAAAATTTCCGGCTCGCAGCATCATTCCTATTTACTTTTTCTGCGTTTCAAATTTGGGGCGCAAAAGACGAAGAAAGATGCAAAGCGAGCGCGCTACAGCAGCGCACCGAAAGGGGTTTCAAAGAACTAGCACTGCTCGATGGCTGGCTTGATTGGCGCGAAAAAGTGAAAAGGCGATGGTGCCTTTGTTGGCTGCGTCATCGACCACGCCTACGGACGAGGTCAAACGGGACACTATTCAATTACGTCACGTACTACAGCACGCATCGACCAGTGCTCATCTTCCACGAAGCAGGAGTTTGCGCTAGAGGAACAAGATGGCGCTTTCGGCGGCGCGCGGCACGTTGCCTTATCGAAAGCGCACGAATACGAAAATGTTGCAACTCCTGCTCAGCTACTGTGGTAACTGTGTGATCAGCTGTCAGAAATGCAACTGGGTGTTCGCGAGCGCACTGTGTCATGCTGACATGTAGAACGGTATGGAGGGAAAACGTTGCAGTAGTTGGCTACAAAAATAGTTGACTGTCACATTAAGGAATGCAATGAGTCTGTGTGACCAAGTTCGCGGACCGCTGCTGCAACTGCAACAGTCCGTACGTGTTATACCGGCACTTCGAGATGTACGGCTTTCCTAGCTCGGGGATAACAAAATTTGCTCGTCCGCCAGCGTTGTATCGCTAACCTTCAAAGAAAGGACTTCAGCCCCGGAACATCGGCAAGAGTGAGTACCGCTCGTTACATAAAGGGCGTATACCGTCGCTTCCTGGTGTAAAGTTTCTCGAACGTTATCTAAATACGTCCACCCTAACTAACACGCAAACGTACGCTAACTCTATCACAATCAAGAATCACGTATCAAGAATGTGCATCGTCGTGCGATTTCTTTACCTTTTTCGATCATGCTTAACCAACTCACCCAGCGTTACACACTTCTTTATATCAAGAATAAATGAACGGGCGCATACTTGAATAATGCGCTGAGGCGCGGGTGACGTGGCTACCCACCGACAGCACACGGATGTTCCAAGTTGAACGTTTCCTGACGGTCCACAAAGTTAAACGAGTGACTAGCGATAATACGTCCTTGCTACCAGCTATTACGAAGTACAGAACATTTATGTTCCGAGCCCTTGTGCGCAGCAAGAACAAATCTATCGCAACTGCAGCACACCCGCGAGCGACCAAGCAGAAAATGAAATTAACGGGCCAGAAACATGACAAGCTGCTGCTTCAAAGTGTTTGCCAAATAAAGAACGAAGGTCGAAACGCGATTATACTGATTTAATTCACAAGCGGAAAGTTCGGACAGCTTGGAATATACATTGAAAATGATCGAATGCAATGCGCCTTGTAATGCACACAAGTGGTCGCACTATAGGGGCATATACCCTGTAGTGGAAGGCTGAGGCCACGACCATCTTGGCGGCCGGGTCCACGGCGTCCGGCGCCAGGACCTCTCCGATGAGCGGGTTTCCGTCGGCGAAGGCACCGTTCACTTCTTCCGCGACCTCTTCGGGAGAGCTCGCGTGGAAGGACACCCGGTCGACGGCGCAGCGCAGCTGCGACTTGAGCTGCTGCTCGCAATCTTCGCTCACCTCGAGGTTTCGGCTCACGAACATCCTGCGCACAGTCGTCGATCGCCCGCCGTGTCTCCTTCCCAGGAATACTAACATTATATTTTAGACCTCATTATTTCTTGCGTTAAATACGAAGGTCCTAGACCTCTGAAACATCGATAGAGAGAAAAAAGAATACTGGCAAGACTCAGAACGACCTAAATAATTTACTAGTTATATAGAGCTTTTCTACGGCCAGTTTCGGCTTCGTTTCCGTTTCCGTAGAGGTGACTGTGTCGTGACGTCACGACGCAGGAGGTGGTCACGCGGGAGCGGAACGCTTTGACTATCGCTCTGACTCGCTCGGTTGTCTACTATGTTGCTACGTAGGGCCACTTAATTCGTCTCTCAGGAGACGGCGCGCTGCGGTACACGAGGTACGTTATTAGTGATAACTTCGGCAAGAAAGATAAAATTAGAGCTGTCGAAGGGGGTTGAAAGAAATTATACGCGCATATTGGGGGAACTACAGCACGGGTTCAAGCCATGCGTACACGTAGAGGATAATATCTTTGTAGTAACCCAGTGCATAAAGATTTGAATAGCTCGGAATATAACTGTATGGATAGCATTTCTAGATATTAAAGAAGCTTACGACAATGTAGATAGGAAATTGCTATGGGATAACCTCAAGCGCGAGGGCGTAGACGACGCTTTCGTGGAGCTGTCAAGGGAGATATATAGTAACGATCGAGTACAAATTGTATGGGAAGGCCGGAAGCGCAAAGAACTAGTGAAAAACCATTGTTGTCCGCGCTTTATGTCAACGCCATAGAAAGACGACTGGAAAGCAGTGAATTCGGTTTTGATTGATCCTACATGCGTGATGGGCAAAAAATGGTCCCTGAGCTGATGTATGCGGACGACATAGTGCTAGCAGCGGACAATACAAGCAATTTACAGAGATTTGGGAATTATGATCTCTAATGAAGAATCAAGTAATGACGTGTTATCAATTTAACAGTCAACCCCCATGCCTACAGTGAAACAGTGTAAATACCTAAGTGTATACATAAACGAATGAAATAACTATTCAAACATCCTCCAAGTTAATCTGAGAATGGTGGGGAAGCGGAATGCAGCAATGATGAAACATAGAGCCCTTTGGGGTTACAATAAATATGAGGTGGTGTGAGGAATTCGGAAATGAGTAATGGTACCAGCGCTAACGTCCGGAAATACATTTCATTGATTAAAATTAGAGATCCTGTTGGGGTTGGAAGCTAACGAAAGATCGGTTGGCTTTGCGGGCCCACGGTAAAACCACAAATGAGGAAGTGCAGGGTGACATGGGTCTTTTGAAGTCAGAGAAGCGCTGAGCAAAATTAGTTTCGAAGAAAGACTCAGGAGCATGGTTGAGCAGAAATGGTCGGTTAAAATGCACAAATATCTGCGTATCAAAAGCGTGTACACGGAATGGAGGAAGAGGTCGAGAAAATTGGCAACCAAGTATACAGGGTAATTGAAAGAGTAAATATACAACCAGGAGTCATCAGACAGACTGAGTTGAGAGAAATAGAGACGGTAAATTGGAGGCGACGCATGGACACACAGAAGACCGTGGAGGTTTACAAGAATGAGAAGAAAGCAGTTAGAAGGGAAAATCTGTACTATATAACGCGAAGAGAAGTGCCTCGCTATTAGAGGCTCGAGCCGGTTGCCTAAGGCCAAAAAACATACCGGAGCAAATATTCTCAACAGGTCGAGGCATGTGCAGAAAAAGTCCAGGAACGACTCAGCGCATCGTAATGTAATGCGAAGGCATTCACCCTGCGAGACCCGTAAGAAACGTCAACTTACCAGCAGCGGCTGGGATTTAAAGCGTATGGAAGCGTCAACCGGTCAGCAGTCGGTATAAGCAAGAAAGGTTTACAGTATTCATCGCATCACGTCACTTTATTTCCTTAAAGACACCTCCTCTAGGGGGTATTCACGTAAGGGGTGGGTTTACATTGTAGCCACATGACGTCACTGGGAAAGAAAATCGGTTACATCAGTCAAGAAAGCTGGTGGACGAGTGATTGCTGCGATTTGGTGGGAAATGCCATTCCATTCTGATGCTGCGCGCGAAAATGATCTAGAGGGAAAGTGTAACTGTGCGGGCACGTGGGCGTGACAGTTGAAGTTCATGGCGGACAGGGGGCGCGATATTCGAGAGAACTGTAAAAGAATTTGTTGAACAATAACAACGTGGCAATGCGACGGCGAAGATAGAGGTTTGATAAGCCAGATTTTGCTTTAAAGATGATACACTAACGTCGTATTGATAAGCGGAATGGATGAATCTAGCAGCGCGGTTTTGAACGGTTTTGGTTTAAAAGAAGCCGGGGAAGAATTTGATAGGGCCTGATCCGCTACAGGCAGAGGTTGGTGTAAAAGGTTGGTATAGATGTTTTAACGAATAGAGAAAAGATGGAAGAGATAAAGGCAAAAATGCTAGAGTGAAAATCGTCTGTAGATTACCTGATTAGTTCAATCAGGCTAGGTGAATATTTGTCACCGTCCCGGCCGTCTCGAAGGGGATGCCAATAAAGAATATTTTCAAGAAATCATTTCAATCATTCCTTATTATTAGACATTAATACAATTACAAAGTAATAGTAGTACAGGAGAAGGTCCCAGAGTAAAAACTGTCAGGGGGACCTCCTGTTAGTACCTGTATAAGATGTAGAACATGAGCAACTGAGGTAAAAAATAGCGGTAAAATACAGATCAATGTATTAGAATAATATATATATATATATATATATATATATATATATATATATATATATAATACGTAAGCAATAGCATCATCATCATTATCTGAAGCCCACAGCTCTCGTAGCCTGGTATTCTGTGAACGAGTCACCGAGAAGCTTACGCACAGGCTTAAAACTCTATAAAAATCGCACCTGTAGGCGAGGGCGGCCTCTGCGTTGGCCGTGTCCCCCTCGATCGCTTCCAGCGCGTTCAGCGTGGCCTCCTGCAGGTGCTCGAGCTTGCCCCCCGCCTTGACCAGCAGCTCGACCAGCTGCTGGTGCGTATCGCCCACGGCGCATGCCTGCGACGCCAACAGGGAGGCCGCCACGGCCGCCGGGCACAGCAGCACGTTGTGGTCCAGGTGATCCGCCACCTGCGCCGACACAATTTACACATGCGCGTAAAGAAAAGGGGGCCCTCAAGCCCATCGTATACATGAATGCAGGGCAGTACGTCAGTCAGTGGGAGAATCGAAGACATCGTCGGGTACTCATGTTGGAATAAGCAGCCGCATCGAGATGGAGAGCGCTTACAATATACGGCCATAGATGAAGGGGAAAAAAAGCTATAGGCGGGAGCCTGAAGTCGGGCCGCTATAGCTTCGGCAATTGGTGCGGCTGGCGCGCTCGTACATTGCAAGTGTATACGTTGCAAGAAACCGCTGGAATGGCACAAACATATCAAGAGAAGATGTGCACATAGCGGTCGTCTGAGCACACGAACATGCATGCGCATCGGTTAAAACATACCGCGAAACGAACACACATGGCCGAGTGCGCGATTCGGAGGTCACGCGTGGCGAGCCGAGCTCTGCGAGGTGCGGGATCGAGAAAAAAAACGCGCCCCGCACAATTATGCGTAAGTGTGAAATGACCCATTGAGCGAAATGCAGCTCCACTAACGCGAAACCTGGGAAGGTGCGAAGCATGCAGCGATGCACCGCTAGTGGGCTCATACTGCCTCAAGCAATGGCTCATAACCCCGTAAACGCGGCCTCCCCATTACGACGACAGAAGAGAAGTGAAATTCTAACCTGGAATGATGAGCGGCAGCGCAGCCAGCTGTGGAAGACGACGATGACGACGAACGCGGGAGCAGTGGCACGAGCGCGTGCCGAGCGCGAGCCGCTTGCTTGCAGTGACTATATACGAGTACTGTATACGACGACGACGATTACGGCAGGAGACGCCGACAACCCGGGCGCATAAAAGCCGAAGAGACGGCGTCACGGAGAGTTGGGAATGCTAATGCTGGCTTCCGTGACGTCATTCTGCTGCCTCGTTTATTTTCTTCCTTCATATACTATAACGAAGGAGACCTCAGTGGTAATTAAACGCGATTAGGCGTTTGCTTTAACTCGCGTAACCCAGTCGTCTCCCTTTAACTAGCTTATAAGCTATGGGCAACGAATCGAAGAATGACGCCAACAAGTTTCCCTCGTGGTTTCTAACAGATGCCCGCGTGTTGGCACCGCCGGAGCGGGTCATACTTTTTCGAACGCGTCGTCCGGCAGATGCGACTGTTTTGACGGGAATGCATGTGCTTGCCAACTTGTTCACAGTTGGTCACAGGACGCTAATGAAGCGAGACGACGAATGGGCAAAGAAAAGTGAGAAGCACTTACATATGCTTGAAAAGCACTCGGTACATTGTACTTCTTTCGCCTGGTCGTATACTAACCAACCGCATACAAACAAGTTACCACCATATTTCACGAGGTTTCATCAAACTCCAACATGGGCGCCGGAGCAGCCATCTTTCAGACTTGTCACAGGTCGCATCGAAGGCGGCCGTCGTATATACCGCGGGTTTCGATCGCGCTTAGGAATTCGTCCCACACGACGTATACGATTAGCTCAAACCAACAAACGCCTCCTACAAGTTTAAAACAAATTCTGAAATTTCACTATATACAGACCCGGGCAGCCATTCTTCCGCCAAGTTGTCCCAAGTCAAAACTGTCGGTAAGATGGCTTCTCCGATTGATGGTGTTACCTGTAGGCTGCTGGGCACCGACGAGGTCTGGCAACAAATGCGGCACCAGCAAACTACTTAACGGTGAACGCCTAATAAAGTGCGTTTTTTTTTCCCTCAGAGTTGCAACGCTGTGTGCGTGTCGTTGCATGATACAGTTGGAGCCTCGACGTTTGAGACTAGTCGGAAAGCGTCGGCGTGAGCGCCGGCGTCCGCAGCAGAGAAAATCACCCAAAACCACCCCGACCACGCAAGCGTTAGTGAACTAATTGAATTTCTCGAAGTAAAATGCGTCAGAGAAAATCGTAAAGTACGACTTAGCCACGACCTACAGACGTGATAGCGTCGGTTTGTAATTTGAGTAAACGACAAAAAAATTATCTTACGCGGAAACTCAAACACAAACCCTTTTTCCAGCATTTCTAATATATTCATACAGCGGCGCGTTCCACTCTTAAAGGCGAAGCTGAAGCGTCCTCCAAAGTTTTTTTTTTTTTTTTTTGGTATGACCAGTGGTGCGATGGATGGATGGGGAAATAATGTTGGACAAATGGGAAATGGAAATTGAGCGAGGAGCGTTATCACGTAGGAGAGAAGAATGAGGAGAAGAAATCAGTTCGGTAAACATCAAAACAAGCCCCATCTATCATACGTATAATATCCGCCGATATTTTCAGAGTACGGCATGTTGGCACATGTATACCTGCTGGAAGAGTGAGAGGCCAAGATTGTTGAGGGCCTAGACAGCCTGGCCGCCGGGCGCTTGCCTGGTCGCCTGCAGCTGCGTCTGGACCCTGGGGCCGGACATGGTGTTCTTGGGCTCCGCGGCCGGTTGGCCCAGCGCCGTGCTGCTCATGTCTTCGCCGTGGGTTTTTCACCGCGAGTCGGAGATGAAGACTATGTCGCGAGGGGCTTTCAGAGGGCGGTAGGTCGAATGGGCGTCAACGACCCTGTCTGCCTGGGGACTCGGTTCTCGGTTTTATAGAACGTGCGAGACGGTGATGATGATGATGATGATGCCTCAGTCAATGGCACAACCCACTGGGGGGTGGGGTATAGGTCACGAACCGGGTGGCATTATGATCGTAATTTAAAAGACGGGACGAGATCTTTCGATCTCCTTCTTCCGTTTGCCGACCTCGCGATGACGATGCGTGGCGCACGCCCGGTGGAATTTCACCCGCGACGGTGCTTCTAGAAGTTTGAAGAGGTGCAAGGGTTGAAAAAGAAGATGATTGGTTAATTAGATTTTGAGAGCGAACGAGGTGTAATCGCGATAGCCTCGAGATTCTCTTTCGAAAACTCAGCCTGGAACTGACGGTTTCAGTTATACTTTCAGTTGGAGTTTGGACTCTGGCACTTAGTCCTATAGACATGTTTGCCTTCCGTCCATGACTTCAGTATCGATTCCAAGCGATTGCTCTGTTAAATTTGTTTGTTTTATTATTTTCCTATTATGATTGCCGGCCTAGCTAGAGTTTCTCGCAATATTACCCAGAGGGAAGTGTGGCGCCACCGTCTATGCGAGTTTCCTAACGGGCGTTGTACCGCCTAGGGAATGCCGGGGCGGTATGGGCGTCCTAGGCTTTGTCTCGAACGTGGCTTGGCCTAGAACCGAGTAATGGCTGCACATATACGGCGTTTTTACAATGAAATTTTCATAGAATGTTTTCCTTCGTCTGCGTTACCTAGCTGTTTCACTAAAGTTTACTCACCTCCAGTGCGTAAGCAAGCGCAGACGTACAAACTGTCGTAAAGTGAGCGCACACCTCGTCGTCTGTCCTCCAGCTTTTAGCGGCCCGTCGAAACTTCTTACGTTTCATATAATTGTACATCCAAGCACAAGTCCTTAAGCATAAACGGGGGTAAGCGAAGCTTGTCGTGCGTACGTGTACCTCACCTAATACTTTTCTTTCCCTTTACTACTACTTTTCTTTCCCTTTCGTACTACTTGGCCTTCCCTTTCCTTCTACTTTTCCTTCCCTTTCGTGCAACTTTCCAGCCTCGGCTACGGAAGCCCTCATGGTCGAGTCGGCATGTCTATGGGCATGTCGACAACGGTGGCTCAAGTCCGCCGTTGTCTTCTTGCGTTCGATGTCTCGAGTTTGCTCGGCGGCTTGGTTAGCAGAATTCGCCCGCCATTGCCGCGTGCGATTCTTCGAAATTAAATTGCTTCAAAACTAAATCTGTCCGTCACGTGAGACAATTAATGGATCATACCCCCTTACGCAATGGCTCATGCTCTCGTAATAAACGCGGCCCTCCCCATTACGGCGACAGAAGAGAAATGGAATTCTACGCTGGAATGATGAGCAGCAACGGAGCCAGCTGCGGAAGAAGACGACGAACGCGGGAGCAGTGGCACGAGCGCGTGCCAAGCACGAGCGCAACCCGAGGGGCGCCAACGAGCCAGCTGCAGTAGAAGACGACGACGCTCGAGCCATTGCTGATGATGATAGCCAGGCGTGGCCTCAAATTGTCCTGGCTGTGCAAGAACGATGCCGATCCGAAGCCACCATATCCCGGCATTAACAGCGGCGTAGCGCCACTTTTCCATCTAGGTGATATAGTGAAAAACTCTTATGGTTGCCGGATCTTTCAAGGCATTGTTTGGTTTGTGGTAGCTTTTAGCGGACGCTCTCGTCACGATCGGCCGCGATACATTCGTTCTCGCGTTGGCCCGACCCTTGTGCGCATGCGTGAGTCGCGCGAGAGACATCTGGCGACTTTTGCCTCTACTTTTTCTTCTCGAAACATGGCCTCCGCAATTTGTGCACGCTGGCTCTGGCACGCGAATCTCGGAGGTTATGCTCAAAATCTGCCTTTCCCTAAGGTAATACAACACTACGCAGGAGGACGCAGTTTTCTCCGTTTGTCCCTAGCCGAGTAATCCGGTATAAGCTTTCTCTACGTTCTTGTACCGGAAGCGATAGATCATTTTTTTATCAGTTGTAAATATATGCAATATTGTTTTGGGAGGTGTCGCAAAGGAATCTGAAGAAAACCTTCGATTTGAATCCCGCATACCATTCGATATGTGATTGCGGCTGACGAAGATGGTGTACCCTCTTATATGTTTCGCTAATGGTATAGACACTTTATGCAAAACAAGAATGATGGACCGTAATGCTGAGCCTGTTCTTTCTTCTTCTGTGCTGTCTAGTAGAATGATATTGTTGACCTGAAGGAAATCTATAACCAAACAATATCTCAACCGGACTAGTACGTACCCTCGATTGATTGGGCGTGTGTCGTTACCTCCCTTTTAGGGGCAACTATGATCGCTTCCTGAATAGGCTATAGTACTGACACAAATCGTCTTTGTAAAGTGGTATTTATCGCCTTTTGGTTGTGTAGCTTCCATACAATATTAACTCCGTCCGGTATATATGTCTCTTCTTTATGTTCGCGTTCCTTAGCGCTTGTTATGATGTCCAAGTTGTGCGTTGAATAATATTAACTCGCTATAATAAAAACCATGTATGAAATAAAGAAAGTGTTTCGTCGAGTCGCGCCAAAGCATTGCGCTCGTTACTGGAAGGTCCTCGGTTCGAATCGCGTGTTCGATCAACTTTTTTGACTTTTTCTTACTCGGCTGCTTACTTTTTTTTTCTACTTTCGTTAATTTTTTTTAACGGCGTCTCGCAAGGACTTCTATAACATTGCCTTTTCTGACAACACCACGTTATCCTGGGAGATCGAACGCCAATGCGCGAGGGTCACTACAACTTGGCTACATTATCCTACCCTTAATCCAAAAAAAAAAGCTGATATCGCGAGAAAGAAAATAAAAATAAAATTGTGCTAGCACTGCCTATGACTGCCTCTTGACTATTTTTTTTCTTCTCGATGGTGCAGCGAACGTGCCCGTGACTGCCTTTTGACTCTCTCTCTCTTTTTGCCTTTTTTCTCGTTTTTGCAGGGAACGTGCCTATGACTCCGTCCTGACTATCTTTTCTTCTTCTTTTTGCCCTTTCTTTTTTTTCCCCCGTCTCGATGGTGTAGCGAACGCCGGCTTCGATTAGACCACGCTTGTCATCTCGCTTTTCACGCCTGTAGAAACCACGCGCATTCTGCAAGAGAGTGTTACGCCACGCTCTCCTTCTTTTTTTGCCGTTCTTCTTCATTTCTTATGCGTTGTTCCTTTATTCCTTCCTTTCAGCGGCTTTCCCGAGCATCGACTCGGGGTAGCAGCTGCTCTTTCAGGTGCCTCCGTCACAGCCGGCTTTGAAGTCAGCCCGACCACCTGGTTATTGGATATGTAGCATCATCGTCGTCGTTGTTTTTTGGCTTGCAACCTATAACTCACATCCGCACTGTGAGATTGCTCGAGAATGGACTAGATAAACGCGAAACGATACAGTAGAAATTTCGCGTTGCATTAACGAAATTCGAGCGTCGGTGAAAAGTCAGAGCTGCCAGGGAAAGGCTACATTTTATGGTAACTAGTAAAGAAACAAGGACAATAAGGAAGGCCAACGAGACATTCGAAATATAGGAATAGCATCGAGAAAGAAGATAATACAAGTTCCTAAAAAAATGAAGAACGTTAGCCTCACAAAGCCCAAACACCACTTTACATTAAAGACAGGTAAAACAACTGGCTCACATTGATTTCTGGCCATGGAGAGTACGTTGGTACGAAGAAAACGGTGAAACGGTAATTAAGTTAATTTAGGTAGTGTGTTAATTACTTAATATGTAATTGAAATACTGAACTTCCCCAATCGAAAACTCCCTCCAGCACATCAAGAAAGAGAGAGGAAAGGCAGAGAGGTTAACCAGTCCAGCACGTCAAAAAGGCTAGTATGCTTGGGCTGTATACATTGGGCGTCGATCCAGCGCTTAAATGAGAGTTCTTGGGCAACAAAGTCAGCGCACCAAAAATTTTACTTTAGGATTTGTGGGGTTAAGCATGACTTTAAGAAAGCCATAGCAGTTGTCCACGTAGAAAGTGGGCTGAAGGTTCCCTTTGAAGAAAGAGCCGACTCGGTGTAAGCGACAATATTTCCTCTTGAAGCGTTCCACTCGCTTACGGATGGTAGCAAGGGTGAGCGTCCGATTTTTGGACGTTCGAATAAAAGAAAGGTTGCATTTTGTCTTCATGATGGCGGACTACACGAAGTGTGACGTGCTGGCACAAAGCGATATGCAGTCGAACCCGGATATATCGAATCTGAAAGGGATCACAAAAAAAGTTCGACATATAGGTAATTCGATATACAAAATAAAAATTTTATACAGAAATTTTTCAAGGGGGATTTTACAGCTGTTTTATATACACAATAATTCGTTATATGTGGGTTCGCTATATCCGGTTTCGATTGTATACGACAGGGTAACGATGCACTGCGGTGGTGCGGGCCAGATCATTATTGTACCGATCATCTGGAAATTCCAAAACGATGCATTCAAGAAGCCACAGGCCGTTTTCATATTTTGGCCAAGGCCGCGTCAACATGCTTGAAAGCGTGTTCCACATTCGCCTTCCATGACCGCGAGCGGCGTTGGCTAACACTCCCAGAGCTAGATCTAGCGCATTTACGCAAATACCCGAGAAAGTGTGTACGGGAGTACGGTCGTCCGCATGAGTTGCATGGTACAACTGCAACTGCATAGTACAACTGCAACTTCATGGTACAACTGCAACTGCATGTACAACTTCATGGTACAGGGTTCGGCTTCCGCTTGCGTAAAGTTGTCTTTACGTCTACCTTCATTTCCCTTTTCCTCATTATTTCTACATTTCAATTAAAATTTGCCACGTGCTTTCCGTGGCTTCACGCGGTTATAATTAACTTTCTTTTTTTCACTCTCATTCACTGAGTTGTGCGCCTATTTCGTTGTTAAAACTGTATAGTCATTTTTTTTCTTTTGGTATATACATGTGATAGTTTCGTCGTTGTAGTTATTGCAACTGAAAATGTTGTTTTCTGCAATATCTCCAATACGGCTATGTACAACCAACAAGTTTAAACGAAAGTTCTGTGTGCACGCCTTCCCTGCTGTAATTTCCAATGAGATTGGCAGTACCTTTCAATAAATAAATAGATAATAAATAAATAAAATCGAGCCCTCGCTTCCGCTTGTTCTTCTCTCTGTGTGAAACAAGGGCTGATGTCTGGCTTTCTCGAGCATTGAAAACGTTTGGAATCAATAAGCAAATATTCGACAGCGGAGGCAGTTTCTTTCTTCATTTTTTTGGGGGGGGGACGGGTGAAGGGAGAATGGTGGAAAGACTAAATCTGAGCGTCGGCGGAGCTCTTAAAAGAAAGGTAAACATTGAACTGACAGGTCTACGCGGCAATTTTGCGGAGGACATACAGAGACGTGCGTTTCGCGCTTAAAAATCATAGAGAGAGCAAAACTGTGAAATTGCCTTCGTCTGCGCACTTTTAATGTAAATGTAGAGAGCACATGCTATACTGGCCCTACTCCCTCCCAGAATCGATTAATAGACACCAATCTCGAAATCCATGCTTTACCGTACTGCAGACGACGGAAGCGACCAGATAGCTTCATGGCCGCCATATTTGAGACATAACTCAGAGCGAGGGGTCGCAGCGGAAGGGAATATTCACATTTGTTTTTCTTGACAAATCAGGCAAGGAACTTGGTCAAGTGTTGTATTGAAGGATCCAGACCATAGAGCGCTACATTGATGCTAAATTTGCGCTTGTGGAACAAAGAAGCGATAAGCGCTAGAATGACTTTTTGATGTTAAGGGAAAAAAAAGGAAAGTGTCAACCAAGTGTTGACGCTAAAGAGACAAGGTCGACGTACATGGTTGTTCACATGCTTCGATTATTCAGTTTGGTTAATTACGTCTGTATTCTGTTTCCTTTTCATGTTCATTTATTTATTTCAAAGTACCTCACAGGCCCCAAGGGGAGCATTAAGTAGGGGGGGGGGGGGGGGCGTCGTCGAACAAATGACAGCACAAAACCGATACATGAGAGTTAAAAATGTTTACAATAATTAATACCTTGCTTGCAAAACAGTGTTACAAATCAAAATGGGAACGCATATACAAGGAATTGTTAGGAAAGGAAGAGAAAGTACAGTTCAATGTAACGTGAAAAGCGGCGCGTACACTCGCGCATAAGAACAGCAGAATTACATTGATGTCAATCGCGTCTCCTCGGGCGTCCAGCTGCAACGTATAAGAGACACTCGTTGTATTCTTCAGAAGTCTCGGCAGCCATATGCAACTGTGTTGAGCGACTATGTTCCGCTAGGGCCCCCAAATACGGCTCATTCGACGTCCTGCGGCTGCTGGCGATACGAATCACGCATTTCGGGAAGAGAACGGGCCTTGCGAGCTTGGGCCGTCTTCTTCGCGTGGCTCGCGGACGCGCGTCGGCACTTAATTGGCCCGCCGAACACGCGAAGCCTCGGCGCGCTATAGAGTTTCCTCTCTTCCGAGTCTTTCGCTGCCTTTCGACGCGGCGGCATGATGCCCTTGCGAATCCCTGGGGGCAAATTTATAGTCTGGCGTTTCCAGCGTGCCAGGCAGAGGCCGGCCAAGTCGGACAAGTCACGCCGGCGACTCCGGAATCACCGAAGATCTGCTCCCTGTATAGTTCGGTGGGTTGAACGTGGCCTGCAGCAGCGCGGTTATCAGCTTTGTCCTTAGCGCACGCGCACAAGTGCGCGGCGACCGAGCGCTTTTTTTTTTTCGTTTGGCGAAGGCGCAAACTCAGTGCACGCTCTCTTCAGTGCACCCGAATTGTAGGCCATCAGGCTGCCGGCCAGCTTAACTAGCCAAGCTAGCGCGTGATGCACTCTGGTCTAGCGGCTTCTCCGACCCAGCTTTTCTCCCTCCCGAATTCTAGGTGATGATGATGATGATTTATTGGCATCCCCTTTGAAACGGGGCGGTGAGAAATAGTCACCTAGCCTGTTTGACTTAATCAAGTATGCTATACATGTTTCTCATTCTAGTATTTTGGTATACATCTCCTTCACCTTTTTTTTTTCCTCCTCAAAACTTCTCTATCTTGTACCGCTACCTATACCAATAAGGAATGACAGCAGGATTCCACTTCACGCCTTTATCAGACTGGTGCCTAAAACCAGTGCCTTGGACCGCTCGGCTACGCAACCGCGTGGCACGGGCACTCCACGCCATCTGGCGGATGGCGCGGTAGGGACGTTAGATGGCACTTGGCGGGTGCATGAGGGCGACAGGGACAGAGACCCACATCCTACCCGTTTACAGCTACGTATACACATTTTTGTTATATCCTTAGTTGCTGTACGTGTTCTCAGCATGACGAGGTATCATTTAACACCACTGTCATGTTCATACATCGACAGGTCACCTAACCAACCGTTTCTTTCTAGAAGTGGTTACAAGATACCCAGATCCCAGATACGCCAAATCCGTCTGATGTCGGCTAAGCCCGTGTCTTCAAGAAAACGCCGGTTGCTCTAGTCGCTCATGATTGTGCTTGCACACGATGCCGATGTATATAGAACTTTTGTAATGAAACAAATTAGGGTCATCAACATCGACCCCCCTCCCTCATCCCAGAACATAAAATAAAAAAAAGCCGGCAGATCTAGAGCACTGCACGGGCTCGGGCTTACCCGAAAGCCCGGGCCACGGGCCGGGCCGGGCCGGGTAGAACAGTTTTTTCACGGGCTCGGGCCG
The DNA here is from genome assembly GCF_013339745.2 of Dermacentor silvarum. NCBI lineage: Eukaryota > Metazoa > Arthropoda > Arachnida > Ixodida > Ixodidae > Dermacentor > Dermacentor silvarum. Next base: position 46,142,480 of record NC_051160.1, read on the forward strand.
GGCTCGGGCACGGCGTGTGCTTTTTGACCCGGGCCGGGCTCGGGTTTTTTGACGCGGGTCCGGGCCGGGCTCGGGCTTTCTGGTGGTGTGCATGTAACGTGCAGCGAGTTATTCTCGGGCGTCTCAACTCTGAAAAACATTATTTTTTGGTCTCGGGCCGGGTTCGGGCCGGTTTCGAGTCGGGCTCAGGCCGGGCTCGTGCCTAAGGTAAAGGGGTGGCGGGCCGTGCCGGGCGTGTAACGTAGATTATTTCCGGGCCCGGGCCGGGCCCGGGTCTCGCCATAAAAGTTTTGATCGGGCTCGGGCGGGCCGGGCCGCCCAACGTAAAAACGGACCCGGGCCGGGCCCGGGCTGAAAAAATCGGCCCGTGCAGTGCTCTAGATCCCACACCCTGTGAGAATCGATGTTATGCGAAGCAGTGTGCGGGGAGCCTACTAAGTTAACGAAACGACCTTGAGAGCACCAAGACGTAGGCGGCTGTTTCATGACCCACATGACACGCATGTCGTGACATTCATGTCATGACCTATCATTTATGTTCGAACCCGTTTCAGTGGTATTTGAGTGTTAATCATTTTTCGCTGAGTCATCGTCATTTTTGCTGAGTCACGTTCATGACTATATGACTTCTACCACCACCCTTTAGTGTTTCCTTCACTTAGTGCCCTCGTCGGAACCCATTTCAGTGGTTTTTGAGTGTCAATCTTTTTTCGGTTAGTCATTGTCATTTTTTGCTTAGTCATGGTCATTATTGAGTCATTATTGTATTCTGCTATCATTATCGCTACAATCATAACCATACTTGCACCCATTACCATCATTAATTATCAAATTTTTGTCACGTTGGGGGTTGTTTGACCCATGAGAGCACCAAGACGTAGGCATGTTTCATGACCTACATGACACACATGTCAGGACATTCATGTCATAATTAACCTATCATTTATGCTTGTCATACTTTCTTGTCATACTATGCAAATTTTGGTACATACCAAGTTAACGAAACGACCATGAGAGCACAAAGTCGTAGGCGGCTAGATAGATAGATAGATAGATAGATAGATAGATAGATAGATAGATAGATAGATAGATAGATAGATAGATAGATAGATTAGATAGATACTATCAAAGTGGCAAATGTTCGCCAAGAAATGCTTTGCATTTGATACTGTTATAGTACCACTGCGCCTGCTTATAAGCCAGACTCTCTTGTACACGCTGGGCAGCGAGCGCCCGCTATGTCTAGTACTTCGTGTTTCATAAGTTTGTGCAGCAGGTGAATGCATCTTTAAAGTGTTTTCGCTTAAGCGACCAAGATCCAAGGCACGCCACAGCCCAGCCAGCTAGCGGCATATATGGAAATCGCCTCCCACTCTAAAGACACGTGTATTCGCCAGAAAGTGTCCTTATAGAGTGGACAAATGAATACATGTCTTTTTTGTGTTTTTGTTCGGTGCATTTTGACTGCTCCTGTGTAGATCGTTGTGTCGCGTCGACGCCCGTTCCGAACACGAGTCGCGTGCAGCAAATGTCATAGATTCAGAATCGCGAGCGCGCGGTGGTTTCGCAGACTGATTGCAATTCGCGTCGCCCTTTCGAGATTCTCCTTTGGCCGCTTATCAGTTTTCCCCCGTCGCGGTTTATACAAATGCCGGGACAGTTGGAACCAACAAGACAGACGCAGACAAACAAATGTGCCGAGAGGAAAAGAAACGGTATCAACAGCGTCTATAGGGTGTACCCTGACGCCTTCGTATATCCAAGCCGTATACTGCTTCGTGTTTTCTTTGCCCCCGAAGCAGCAGCAGCAGAATCGCAAAACGCGGAGCGCAGCAGACGATTTCCGCGTTTGCTCTTCTGCTCGCGTTTCCGGCGTCTCGTGCAACCGTCGTCTGATTTTCTCCGGTTCTTTAAGAGTCGCTTTCCATCCCTTTTCGTCTGCTCTCTTTCTCGAGAGTATAGCAGACGAATTCGAAAGCGTACTGGCGGCTTTCCCGCCCTATATATAAATGTATATATACGTATAAACAAATGTACAGAGTGGTACGTTTGAAAACAAATTTGCATGCGTATATACGCATATATACGTAAGCGAAGCTGGACGCTTCGTCGCATCGGCTTCAAGGCTATATACTGTCTTTTCTTTCTGTCGCTGCTGCAACGGCTTGCGATGCACGCAGAATACGGGTGGAGGCCTGGCTTTCCCGCTGCATACCACGTTCTGTGTGGTTGTGTGTTTACGCACTTGGGGTCTCATGTATATTGGATGAGGCGCTGTTTTTTTTTTTTTTTTTTTTTTTTAACGGCTGTCCTCCGCTCCGCGATGCCTTTGTAGCATATGCCCTATAGGTCCATGCCCCATGTTTTCACTAAATCTGCGCGGCAGTGCGGAAGGTGGCGCCTCTGTCGCTAAATCAGAACGGCCAGTTCGCAGATGCGCTGCATGCAAACCGTGGTGCATCCTCCCACTTAAATAAAAAAAATAGAGTAAGAAATATTTTACAAGTGTAGGTGGGACTACCTTTTGCCTCGGACAGAGTGACGATCCCGCTCTAGGCCGGCATTTGAGTCGTGGGCTACGACGGTTAGGGGATCAGCAGCGACCTGGGTGCTTTTCCTGAAAATCCTGAAAATCCTGAAAAAAAAAAGATTGCCATGGTTAAACGCGGTTAAACCAAGTTTGTCGAGCGATAGCACGGTTTTTCTTGCTTTGGAAAAGGACACAGACGCTACTCGGCGCGGCAGCAGCAGCGAGTTTTTTTACCTTCACGCTGCGTCTCGCTTCAACTCAAACTAAGCGTCGAAAGCACAGTGCATACGAAGCTACCAGCACTCGGTGCACTTTGTCCACATCGCAGATCACTTTGACGATGAGGCCCGCGCGACAGCGCACTTTGTCCACATCGCAGATCGCTTTCAAGGTATGGGCGACCACGCGACGTACGCAACAGCCGTCGGTAATGGCAGGCCCAGTTTGACCTTACCTGAGCTTGAAGGTCAGATTTACGAAATCAGGCGTTTCTTGGGTTTGTACCTGGAGTATAGCAGAGCTATTGCTCCAAAAAATGACACGAAGACGACCGCGAGAAAGTGTTCAAAACCTAATGGAAGCATTGTGAAAATTTCGTGTTCGTGAAATGCGTGTTCAAAACCTAGTGGAAGCATTGTGAAAATTTCGTTCGGTGGCCTTATTGGTACGACTGATCGTCCGGCTGATCGGGTTGTTTCTACGCGTGCGTATTTTTTGGCACTTCTCAGTATACAGTCGGCGCTAAAAGTTCACGGGGCGCAGCAGCGTCTGAATGTTCCGAGCACGCAGAGAACGCAACTTGGAATTCGGAATCGCTACTTGCGCAAGTGTACGCAACGAAGGAAGTCAGTGCAGGCTATTGACCCTTTTCGCGGAGCAGTTTGCTCTAGAGGAACGAGATGGCGCTTTCGGGCGCGCGCCATACGTTGCCTCAGCGAATGCGCACGAATACGAAACCATTACTGCTACTGCCCTGCTATATATATACTGTGCGATCAGCTGTCGAAAATGCAACTGGGTGTGCGCTAATGCACTGTGCCCAATTCATACTGCAAAATGTGTAACAATAAAGGGAAGACGTATGCGGTAGTTCGCTGAAAAAATAGTGATTCACATATTAATGAATGGAATCAATCTGTGTCGCCACTGCTACATAAGGACTGCTTGTGTTGCCGCCCTTCGCGATGCACGGCTTTCCTCGAGGATAAAAAACATAATTCATCCGCCTGCGCTGTATAGCTAACCTCCAAAGAAAGGACTTCAACTCCGGAACGTCGGCACTTGGGAGTGAGTACCGCTCGTTACAAAATGAAGTAGTGCCACTTACTGGCACAGTAAGTTTCCCGCACGTTTCCTACACACATCCACCCTTACTCGCGATCGCACGAAAACTTGCGCCCACCCTATCGCCAACGTGTGAATGAATAGGTGCACACTTGAATCAATGTGCCGAAGCATGAGTGACGGCGACTACACCGACAAGACACGAATGTTGGAAGCTGAATGTTTCGCGACGGTTCACAGAGTAAGCGAGGGACTAACGATAATAAGTCTTTGCTACGAGCTACCGCAAAGTACAGAACATTTAAATTCCAAGCCTTGGTGCGCAGCAAGAACAAATTTATCGCAGCAGAGCACACCCGCGAGTGATTACGCTGAAAAGAAACAATCAGGTAGTGGCCGTACCGAGGAACTTTACTGAGTCAGAAATATGACAAGCCGTTGGTTCAAAACATTTGCCAAATAAAGAACGCAGAGCACACTGATCCCGATTTAATGCATAAGGGGAAAGTTTGGACAGCTTTGAGCTTGGAATGCATTTCTAGCCTCGCTTTTAGTACAAGCACCGTTTACGCTGCTGGCGCCGTTTGGACAAGGCGTAATGAGCTCTGAAAGCACTTACATGTCCTCTAAAGCTGTGGCCAAAGCTTCGTGTCGTGCGCACAGTCACCATCTACGATATGCGTCGAAACGGAGGTTTGCTGCGCCGCACCGGTGTCACGCGCTTGCATTGTAAACGCGGAGGCAACGGAGGCGGCTGAGGCAAGCAATGGACGCGTCACCACGTGATCAAACATGACAGCGCCCACGGGAGCGCCGCGAAAAGGGTCAATATGCATCTCCCATGAAACCGCACTGCACCTGTGTCCTCTATAACGGGTGTTTCAGCGAACACTTTCAAAAATGTGTAAAGGTTGCCTGTGGCAGATAGCACAATTCTCGTTCATGAGCTGGTCTACTCGAAGAGGCGGACATTACTTGCGCAGGAAATTGAAATGTATAATAGACTAATTAACAAAAGTTCACTAATTAAGTTTTTAACTGATTACTCTATGGACAATACTGAAATTTACAATTTCTAGCCGTGGAGTTCGCAAGGCGGATCCACTTGGAACAAATTCTTAGTTCTCCTTCTTCTTTCTGGGGTTTTACGTGCCAAAGCCAGTTCTGATTATGAGGCACGCCGTAGTGGAGGGCTCCGGATTAATTTTGACCACCTGGGGTTCTTTAACGTGCACTACAACGCAAGCACACAGGCACTTTTGCATTTCAATGGAGGCAAAATGTGACACAAGTTTCGATATATAAATTCCTGAACTTTGCGGAGAAATGCAGTGGCCTTCCAGTTAATTTTGTGCTTCAATGCATAAAACGACGTCTTGTTAAGAAAGTAACTGGAACGCCAATGCATTTCTCCGCGAACTTCGGGAATTAATATATTGAAACTGGTGTCTTCCTGAGAATTCGTTGCAAGGGAATCCAATCCGATCCGCCTTGCGAAATCCACGGCTAGAAATTGTAAATTGCAGTATGGGCCATAGGACAATTAGTTAAAAATTTATAATTGAATGTTTGTTAATTAGTTGATTATGCATTTACAATTTGGGGGGCAAGTAATGTCCGCCTCTTTGAGCAGACCAGCTCATGGACTAGGATTGTGCAATCTGCCACAGATAACCTTTAAAAATGTTTTAAACTGTTCGCTGAAACGCCCTGTAATAGCCTCCGCGCTCCCAAACACATTACCCGAAGGCTGTTTCGAAAGTGATCAAGCGTAATTCAATCATTCAATGCTATATTTGATTAGTTTTCCAATCGGTAATTCGCTGTTCGAATTGCGGACATTCGTTCTGTTGAATTGTATGAAATAAAACTTATTCGGGTCTGCACGGTGCTACGGCTCGCCTCTGTGAAGAACTTCCGTGTCACGTGACAAAAAAAAAAGAAAATAAAGACGCCGTGTTATTCAAATTATCGCACGTATTGAGCAACTGAAAGCTATATCGGGAGTTCTAGTTGTTGCTCTACAATTTTCTCATTGACACATTTAATTTAATTATAATAATTGAGAAGTGGATTAATTAAGACTAATAAATAATTAGGTTGAATGCAAATAATTAGCTGAGTATCTCCAAGTGACGGAAACAAACATTACCTTGGTTCTGTCCAGCTACGTGCCACTGGCATATTTTAGATTTGGGTGCATGATGTTGTAGAAGAATTAATTGTTGGGCTAGTTGGTTTTCCATAACTTAGCAAGTAACTTAGCGCAATAAAAACACAGATACAAGAAGGGGAAACAAAGACAAGCGCTTTGTCTCCCTTTCTTGTGTCTGTGTTTTTTATTGCGCTAAGTTACTTGCTCATTGAGGTGCATGACAATTGGGACACCTTGTGTAAATATATATATATATATATATATATATATATATATATATATATACAGGGTGTTTCAGCGAACACTTTCAAAATTTATTTAAGGTTGCCTGTCGTAGATAGCCCAATTCTAGTTAATGAGCTGGTCTACACGAAGAGGCGGACATTACTTGCACAAAAAAATTGAAATGCATAATCGACTAACCACCAAAAATTCACTAATTAAGTTTTTAACTAACTACCTGATGGTCCATATTGCAATTTAGAAATTGTAGCCGTGGAGTTCGCAAGGCGGATCCACTTGGAAATAATGCTCAGGATGACACCAGTTTCGAGATATTAATTCCCGAACTTTGCGGAAAAATGCATTGGCGTTCCAGTTAAATTTGTGCTTCAATGCATAAAACGACATTTTGGTAAGAAACTAACTGGAACGCCAATGCATTTCTCCGCAAAGTTCGGGAATTAATATCTCGAAACTGGCGTCATCACCAGAATTCGTTCCAAGTGGATTCGCCTTGCGACCTCTACGGCTACAATTTGTAAATTGAAATATGGGCCATCAGGTCATTAGTTAAAAACTTAATTAGTGAATTTTTGTTAATTATTCGATTATGCATTTCAATTTCTTGTGCAAGTAATGTCCGCCTGTTTGAGTAGGCCAGCTCATGAACTAGAATTGTGCTATCTGCGACAGGCAACCTTTAGGAATTTTTGAAAGTGTTCGCTGAAACACCCTGTACCAGTGGCGCACCGACGGGGGGGATTCGGGGGTTGTAACCCCCCCCCCCCCCCTGAGTCCGACTTAACCCCCCCTTTTGTTTAACCCCTTTTCTTTCCTTACGCATTTGAGTACTGCAACTAAGATGTAAGACGTGCAATCGTCTGCACACTCGCAAAAAGCGCATTTTTTTACAATTTCCCGTGAATAAATCGAAATCAGTGCTGTTCAGATGGTATTGGCAAACTGTCAACCCCCCCCCCTGGCAGAGATCCTGGGTGCGCTACTGCCCTGTATGTATATATATATATATATATATATATAATGTGTGTGTGTGAAGGAGAAGAAAAGGAATCGAGGGGCCCGATTTTCATTAGTCATATCATAAGAAGCCAACAACCGAAAGACACCAAGGACGACATAGAGGAAATTACCTGTATTTACTAATTGAATTACAGAAATGATAAATTAATGGAAATGAAAGTGGATGAAAAAACAACTTGCCGCAGGTGGGGACCGACCACGTCTTCGCATTACGCGTGCGATGCTCTCACGAATGAGCTACCGCTGTTGGAGCTATTTATATTTTACCACTAGAACTAACCATTTCCATTATTATATCGTTTCTTTAATTCAATATGTAAGTACAAGTAATTTACCCTTGGTGTCTGGTTGTTGGATTCTTATATGACACACACGCACACACACTCTGTTATGATCGGCTTAGAATTCGACCGCTCAATTGTGGGAAACATTCCCGCATGCCTTCCCGTGTCGGGGTAATTCCCTTCATCCCTGAAAGGCTGTTATCAATCTCTCAAGTGTGGGAACCATGCCCGCGCGATTTCCCGTGTCGAGAGGCTGTTATCTTCCTGGAAACTCGGATCTCTCAAGTGTGGGAACCATGCCCGCGCGCTTTCCCGTGTCGAGAGGCTGTTATCATCTTCCTGGAAACTCGGATCTCTCAAGTGTGGGAACCATGCCCGCGCGCTTTCCCGTGTCGAGAGGCTGTTATCTCCCTGGAAACTCGGATCTCTCAAGTGTGGGAACCATGCCCGCGCGCTTTCCCGTGTCGAGAGGCTGTTATCTCCCTGGAAACTCGGATCTCTCAAGTGTGGGAACCATGCCCGCGCGCTTTCCCGTGTCGAGAGGCTGTTATCATCTTCCTGGAAACTCGGATCTCTCAAGTGTGGGAACCATGCCCGCGCGCTTTCCCGTGTCGAGAGGCTGTTATCATCTTCCTGGAAACTCGGATCTCTCAAGTGTGGGAACCATGCCCGCGCGCTTTCCCGTGTCGAGAGGCTGTTATCTCCCTGGAAACTCGGATCTCTCAAGTGTGGGAACCATGCCCGCGCGCTTTCCCGTGTCGAGAGGCTGTTATCATCTTCCTGGAAACTCGGATCTCTCAAGTGTGGGAACCATGCCCGCGCGATTTCCCGTGTCGAGAGGCTGTTATCTTCCTGGAAACTCGGATCTCTCAAGTGTGGGAACCATGCCCGCGCGATTTCCCGTGTCGAGAGGCTGTTATCTTCCTGGAAACTCGGATCTCTCAAGTGTGGGAACCATGCCCGCGCGCTTTCCCGTGTCGAGAGGCTGTTATCTTCCTGGAAACTCGGATCTCTCAAGTGTGGGAACCATGCCCGCGCGCTTTCCCGTGTCGAGAGGCTGTTATCATCTTCCTGGAAACTCGGATCTCTCAAGTGTGGGAACCATGCCCGCGCGATTTCCCGTGTCGAGAGGCTGTTATCTTCCTGGAAACTCGGATCTCTCAAGTGTGGGAACCATGCCCGCGCGCTTTCCCGTGTCGAGAGGCTGTTATCATCTTCCTGGAAACTCGGATCTCTCAAGTGTGGGAACCATGCCCGCGCGCTTTCCCGTGTCGAGAGGCTGTTATCTCCCTGGAAACTCGGATCTCTCAAGTGTGGGAACCATGCCCGCGCGCTTTCCCGTGTCGAGAGGCTGTTATCATCTTCCTGGAAACTCGGATCTCTCAAGTGTGGGAACCATGCCCGCGCGATTTCCCGTGTCGAGAGGCTGTTATCTTCCTGGAAACTCGGATCTCTCAAGTGTGGGAACCATGCCCGCGCGCTTTCCCGTGTCGAGAGGCTGTTATCTTCCTGGAAACTCGGATCTCTCAAGTGTGGGAACCATGCCCGCGCGCTTTCCCGTGTCGAGAGGCTGTTATCTTCCTGGAAACTCGGATCTCTCAAGTGTGGGAACCATGCCCGCGCGCTTTCCCGTGTCGAGATGCTGTTATCTTCCTGGAAACTCGGATCTCTCAAGTGTGGGAACCATGCCCGCGGGCTTTCCCGTGTCGAGATGCTGTTATCATCTTCCTGGAAACTCGGATCTCTCAAGTGTGGGAACCATGCCCGCGCGATTTCCCGTGTCGAGAGGCTGTTATCTTCCTGGAAACTCGGATCTCTCAAGTGTGGGAACCATGCCCGCGCGATTTCCCGTGTCGAGAGGCTGTTATCTCCCTGGAAACTCGGATCTCTCAAGTGTGGGAAACATGCACGCGCGATTTCCCGTGTCGAGGTAATCGCCTTGGTCCCCGAAAAAGCGTCACCCCTCTACGCTCTGAGCCGATGCGAAGGCGAGCACCCAAAGGAGAAGGCACGAAGGGGAAGAGGTCGTCGAATTGACAACCTGACAAAGGCACCGACACCTCCACAAGTTCCCCAAGAAGAAATTGGCTACCACAAGACCGCGAGGGATCATTTAAGGCCTTCCTAGCCCCCGTGTAAGGCAGAACTGCTCGAGACTCGGATAGTCACAACCATGTACCAATGAAGTGAATACGGTCGTCTATTTGTCATCATCACGATGCCCGCCTTCGTCGCCGTCGCCTGATTCCCACCTCACCCGGTCGAGATCGTAGCAGCACGCACACACACACACACACACACACACACACACACATATATATATATATATATATATATATATATATATATATATATATATATATACAAGGTGTTTCAGCAAACGCTTTCAAAAATTCTTAAAGGTTACCTGGGGCAGATAGCACAATTCTAGTTCATGAGCTGGTCTACTCGAAGAGGTGGACATTACTTGCACAAGAAATTCAAATGCATAATCGAACAATTAACAAAAATTCATTAAGTTTTAGGTAATTACCTGATAATTTACAAGTTTCGAGATATTCATTCACGAACTTTGCGGAGAAATGCATTGGCGTTCCAGTTAGTTTCTTAACAAAACGCGCTTTATGCATTAAAGCACAAAATTAACTGGAACACCAATGCATTTCTCCACAAAGTTCGGGAATTAATATCTCGGAACTGGTGTCATCCCGAGAATTCGTTCTAAGTGGATCCGCCTTGTGAACTCCACGGCTACAATTTGTAAATTGCAATATGAGCCATCAGGTAATTAGTTAAAACTTAATTAGTGAATTTTTGTTAATTAGTCAATTATGCATTTCATTTTTTGCAAGTAATGTCCGCCTCTTCGAGTAGACCAGCTCTTTAACTAGAATTGGGCTATCTGCCACAGGCAACCTTACATAAATTTTGAAAGTGTTCGCTGAAATACCCTATATATATATATATATATATATATTTAAATCATATAAAAAGCCAACAAACAATCACACCAAGGAAGACATAGAGGAAATTACTTGTACTTACAAATTGAACTAAACAAATGGTAAATTAAGGGAAATGAAAATGGATGAAAAAACAACTGGCCGCAGGTGATGAACGAACCCACGTCTTCGCATTACGCCTCCGATGCTCTCACCATCGTACGCGCAATGCATAGACGTGGGTATATATATATATATATATATATATATATAATGTTTATTCAGACAATCATGTACAATTTGACCAGGAAGCTGGCGAAAAGGCAAATAAATGCATAAATCACTGAGCGTAACTTGAAATCCGAAATATCCGAATCTTTCATTTTCTTTTGGTCCGTATACTTTTTTGCTCAAGGGCGTATACACAGCAGTGCATCCTCCGAATAAACTGTAGCATTTACCTACCTTCTCCTCCTCGCTCGATTTCAACTGTGTTCTTATTTTTTTCTTCTTTCTTCCTTTCTTTTTTCTCTATCTTTTTTTTCTTTATTTCCTTGCTTTCTTTCTTTCGTTTCGTTGTTCATTTTTTTTCTTTTTCTTTCTTCTTTCGCCGCCATATTGTTCGGGTCGATTGAAAAAAAATCTGGGCGGCGCGCGGAAATGCGCAGAAGGCGCGAAAGAAATAACCGCGCCGGGAGCGAAGCTACGGCGTGGCCCGTTTTACTTTTTTTTTATTATTATTATTCGGCGTCGGCTCGCGCGAGGCGCTTCTGCTGCTGCTGCTGCTGCCTCATCCAATTTGCTTTGTCCCGCTGCCACCGCCGCTTCGACGGCGCGGATTTGCCCGCGACCGCGGAATCGCGCTTACACGTTATGCGCGCAGTTTTTTTTTTTTTTTTCATCGAATCCTCGCGGTGGTCTTCCGTGCACTCCAGATGTTCCCGGAAACGAGCACTCGAAGCGTGTATGACCTCGTCGTATCTCTTCTACATCTCAACCGTCTGTGCAAGTAGAGTTTTTTAGCGTACACCGATGTTACCGGGGTTTTTAGAGCGAAGCTGTTAAGAGATAGGAAGCTTTGGCTCCGAGCTAAACCACACTGTTGAACATTGTCATGTTGTCAGGCCGACCTCTCTGCCTTTCTGTATATATATATATATATATATATATATATATATATATATATATATATATATATATATATATATATATATATATATATATATTGTTGCAAAACGTATTAGCCCATGGCGATGAGCGGTGTGCAGTTTGGTGGTTAGGGCGGGTTTAGGCGCATTGTCAGGCATTTAGTTGCCTTTTTGCCACTGCATCCCACACATCTAGCGTGTAAAAATCATTTGTATACCTGAATGAGTGAGTGAATAAAGAATAAAACTCCTATTTTGCCTATTCAGATAGACGTATAATGCGGAAATGCTTTTCTGAAACAACCGATCGACCGATTTGAATGAAATTCGCTGCATTTAAAAGAAAAGAAAAAGGAAATTCTAGAGATTGGAGGAAGAAAAATTTATATTTACGGCTTGCAATCTTTAATATTGCCGGTAATCGGCAGTAATAATGAAGGGTCACTAAAGGGAGATATATAAATTCAAGCTAAATTGATAGATTGATGCTCGAGAGCGTCTAAAAGACCTCAATATTATCGCGAACACAGTTTTAGTATAATCGAGAAATTGAGGTAAATGCAGGACGCGATTTGCGACTCACCCGGGACACTCAAGTACTAGCCCAATGACGATGTCACTCCTTATTTTTATTCTGTCACTAGTACCCAACCTGTCCTAATAAAGATGTCATTGCATTGCATTACAAGAAGGAAGAAACTGGTACTTGTCCAGATCTATTTGATGCTTAGAAAAAAAAAGAACTCATAGACGTTACCCTTGACAACGACGCGGGCGGTCGAAAGGTTTCGTTTTAGCTAGATTCTGCGCCGCCCGGACTCTCGCGTTTCAGTAGTTTCGTTATCACGTAGTGCTACGCTGGTTTTTTTGCTGGCTCGCAAAACTCGCACAAACTGCAAGTATCAGAGAATTGCACGTGCATGTGATGTCGCGGGATGCCCGAACGGTCCCGCGACTTGACTGAAAGAAGCACCCGCCGTGGTTGCTCAGTGGCTATGGTGTTGGGCTGCTGAACACGAGGTCGCGGGATCGAATCCCGGCCACGACGGCCGAATTTCGATGGGGGCGAAATGCGAAAACACCCGTGTACTTAGATTTGGGTGCACGTTAAAGAACCCTAGGTGGTACAAATTTCCGGAGTCCCCCACTACGGCGTACTTCATAATCAGATCGTGGTTTTTGGCACGTAAAAACCCCATAATTTAATTTTAATTTGACTGAAAGAAGCTGCAGTGGCGAATATCCGACGCTCTGTCTTGACTCGGTTTCCTCCATGGCCGCGCGTCGTTTTACTCACCAGCGGCAATAAAGGGTGGTTATGGTGTATGCAACGTCACCACTCCCCCGCTCGGGAACGGGCGATTTGAATTGCGCTAAAGGTATGCGGACCCTTCAGAAGCGATTTTCTGTTAAACTAAGTATTTTCTTGGCACGATACAAGCGCTGCGAGGTTTATGGAGTGGTATTTTAACACTCCACGTTGACTTAATGTTTGCCTGTAGTGTCCTTTTCAGCGGAAGCTTTAGCTCGGGCCTTTAACTCACTTATACAAGCTTCGCTGTCCGATGTCTAAAGTTGCTCAGATTGGCATACATCGGCCAAGTTTTTTTTTTGTTTGTTTTTTACACGAACGTGTTTTATCCCGCGTTTCACGACTGATTTCCGGCAACGGATGTAACGGATGTAATGTCTGCCATCTGGAAGCGTTGAAGCGAAGTACTGCATCGGGACACTAACGAGCGCCGAGAGGGAGCGCTTCGGTAGTCACAGCGCAGCGGAGACTCCAGCGCGGTGTAGCCATAGTATAAAGAACCAAGTGTAAACGGCTTCGTTACTTTGTAAACTCGTCATTTTCAACGAAGTACTGTGTAATAAATAATAAAATAAACATAATTAAAAGTGTACGGCGGAGGGATTCGAACACAGGACCACATAGTACAGAAGTTCGACATTGAAACCATTACGCCACGGACAGTTGCCGTCTCGACACAGTTGCCGTCTGGTAAACGAAACCTAAACGGTTTCGTCTTAAAGCTATTATATGTAATTATTTAGGGCGCTCCGAGGCTTGCCAGTATTTATTTTTCATGGTTTAGAAATTTAGGACCTTCATTTAAAGGGACACTAAAGAGAGAGAAAAAACAATATATTAGTTGCATTAGTAAATTACCCTTTTATATTGCCTAAAAAGCTCACCGCTTGGTATGGGCCAGAAAAGACGCGATAACGAAAGGCGGGCGTCGACGCCGCCACGAAGCTCCCGCACCAGCACGCAATGACGTCATGGAGTTTGACGACGGCGACTGCTCTGGCCTAGTTAATGGTTTTTTATTGTAAAGGTGGACTACATCGCATTCTAAGAGATCCAGAGACTTATCACCGCAAGTTTCAAGATCTCTTGCTGAGCCACAACGGCCAAAATACGAAAAGATACCATGTGATCCGTGACGTCACAATGACGTCTCAGTGCTTAGATTTCGGCGCGAACTTCAAAACAAAAATGAAAATTTGGCCTTTATTTTTTTTCCCCTGATAGCAATAAACCGATTGCCGAGAACATAACGAAATTAGTGTCACTTTAGCGTGAAAAGTGAACAGTCGAAAAGGTCATAGTCAGTATACTGCTTTAATGCAATAGGAGTTAAGGGCTTGAAGCTGGGCTTGCGGTGTCCATCATTTTAGTTACGCGGCGAACTGCAGCCGCGTAATCCACCATTTGGAATTCGAACTCACGCATGATGCTCCCCTGGCAATGTGCACTTAACAGGACGCGATACCGCTGTTCTTTATAGCGCCGATTTGGCGCTTCTTAACAGGTGGTGCCTGTGCACTTATTTCGGAGACCACAAGAGATTAGGCTGTAGCGGAAGAGCACGATCGGCCTTGCCCTCTTCGTGAAGAGTTGCATGTATGAGAGTTCAGAGCTGGTTGGATCGCTGAAGTATGCGGGGTTATTTTTTTTTACTTCCTTATTTAATAGATAGTTTTAGATTAGGGGACCCAAGCGACTTGCGTACGCAGGGGTCTGTGCATGCGCAGTACCGTGGCCCCTGGTTCTTGCGTACGCAAACCTCTTGCGTCCCCTAATCTAAAACTATCTTGTCGCCGTCGTCATCGCTGTTAGTAGTAGTATAGTAGTAGTAGTAGTAGTAGTAGTAGTAGTAGTAGTAGTAGTAGTAGTAGTAGTAGTAGTAGTAGTAGTAGTATAGCAGTAGTAGCAGTAGTAGTAGTTGTTGTAGTAGTAGAAGTCGTAGTAGAAGCAGTAGAAGTAGTAGCAGTAGTAGTAGTTGTACAGTAGTAGAAGTCGTAGTAGTAGTAGTTGTAAGAGTAGTAGTAGTAGTAGTAGTAGTAGTAGTTGTAGTAGTAGTAGTAGTAGTAGTAGTAGTAGTAGTAGCAGAAGTTGTAGAAGTAGTAGTTGTAGTTGTATACTAGTAGTTGTAGTTGCTGTTGTTGCTGCTGTTGTAGATGGACCCCAAAGCAGGGACCCCCGAAGGAAAGAAGTTGCGTACAATGCATCCTTCGGTATTCTTCTGAAGCCGCCCCTCGTAAACCTCGCGTCTCGTCTCGTATATCGCGTGCGCTGTTGTGTGCGCGTGCGTCGTCGCATGCTGTCGGCGGCTCGCGTTCTCGTCTTTTCTCGTTTACCTGTCGCGCCCGCCGCTGCGGAGAAACCAGATCCCGAGGAAGCGAGACGCGCACGTGCGTAGACTGAGAGAGAGAGAGAGAAGAGAGGAGGAAATAGATAAATGGCGTCTCTCCGGAGACGACATTCTCGACTCGACCAGCTCATTTCGGAGGTCTTTCCTGCCTTCCTTCGTTCTTTCCTGCATTCTTTGGTTTGTTCGTTCATTTGCTTATATATATGCTCCGCGTTACGCGTCTCTCCGTTGTTACGATACACACACAGACACACGGTCGCGAAAGACGGCGGCGTTTATTCTTTTTTTTTTTTTTCTTTTACATATATACTTCGCCCTTGGCGTCTTCTCCGCCGTAATGGCATAGGCGGTCGTGAGTGCAGTGGCAATCCTGTAGTAGCGGTGCTTCCGTAAACTGTGCCCCCCGGTTGGAGCGTTCACCGAGAGATGCGTACTGCGCGCGGCCCTTTACATTCTGCTCCTTTTATTATTCTCCGACTCGAGCGAGTAAACGAGCAGGCTACATTGGCGCGCTCGTCAGTGTAGTTATGTTTGGTTGATCGCTCGCTTCTTTGCCCCCTCTGCGTAGTTTAGTTCCGGCTCCCAATGACGCTCTCTTTGATCGACGCAGAGTGCAGTAAGCGTCCCTGCGTCGGAGGGACGTTTGGGACGCCTCGTGGCGTATATACGTTCGATTGGTCGTTTTAGAGGCGGCTCCGGTGTAGCGCTATACAAATGTTGTGCAAGACAGCAACTTTAGTGCGAGCATGAGTGTGTTCCAGTGACGACAGTGGAGCCAGATTAGGGCTACTCTATACACCCGGTCATTCTAATAATACGCCTTTAGAGCTGCCATTAACGACTTTCGGGGGGCACACAGCCAGGGCGCTCTAAAACGACCGCTCGAATATGTGCCATCGGTATTGACCGCTCACTAATGGCACACTATACTGGTCGTTTCCGAGCGCTCCTGCGAATATTCAGGGGTCATTTAACAAAGCAACTAAGCTTGATCATGACAATAGGCAAGCTCTTATGGTGTTACCAAATCCGTAATAATGCTACTTGAGTGATTTGTCTCCGTAATACAGCTTCGTTGCCGTTTTACACGATTTTTAGAGCGCTCTCAAAGGACCAGTCGAATGTGCCATAAGTCACCCATTAACTATTGGCGACTCCTACACTCTTCAAAATGCTACTAAAGTGATTTGTCTCCGTAATACAGCTTCATTGTCCTTTTACACAATTTTCAAAGGGCTCTGAAAAGACCATTAGAATCTGCCATAATTAAGTCACCCATTAACTATTGTTGACTCCTGCACTCTTCACTCATTCTCGTTCACTCCGCCCACTCCCGCATTCGTGATAGTAGCGCACGGTCCGGAACAACTCGACGACGTGAACAGAAAGAGATAGACGGGAGGGACAAGGGCTTTCTTGCAACTGAAACTTTATCGTATGCAAAGGAAACGTGGCATATGTAGTATTAACAATAAAATTGATTTTTTTTGTTTTACACGCCTAATGCTCCCTCCTAGTTTATTTCATTTCTTGATGCAGATGACATTGCCTTTCCGAGGACGTGGCCCAAGGTCATGCTCCCTCCAAGATTTTTTTCCCTTCCTCCACGGGCACAATATGGAAACAGTTTTCCTAGTCTTCTTCTGTTCCTTTCTACACTGTAAACCGATTTACATCCTTACCGGTGTTTTGTGTCAATAACTCACACCCTTACAACTTTACGGGGGTAAGGGGTTGAGTTATAGACCGATTTGGCCCCAGTGACTCTTCAGGGTGTAAATTGGTTTACGGTGTATACCTCTTGCTCCCATGTTTCGCTCTATAGTAAAATCTTGGCAGTTTTAGCCTGTCTGCATAAAATATTCTGCGCTTTACGGTATACCGGGGACGTCGACAGCGGCAGCAACAGCGAGCGCGTAGTCACACCTCGTTGCTGTTCCTTGAACCGCAAATTGCCAGAGACGTTGATGCGTCTTCTGCTGTTCTAGGCCGTTAGAGCTCCCATGCTATATGCTTTCAAAGAGCTCATATGCTTTCATGATTACGGTGCTGCCGGAGTCTTTCAGCCACCAGCAAAGTTGTCCATAGCTTTGCGGGCTCTATACTTCAAGTATAGAGTATAAGTATCTCAACGACGCGAGATGACATTGCAGTGCTGCGGCCGCTACTTCTCCGGTATTCCGTAAATGGCAATACGTAGAAGGATGGTGCTAACTAGCTCTAATCGTAAAGTCTGGCATTTGGAACGGATGTTGTCAGTCACAACAACCACAAGTATGCGAAACTATAGGGATATTCCCCGGCAAACTGTGCGGATTTTAGTGGTAATTTGAGGAATACCTTCGCCACCGCGGCATGCGTGTTAAATTGTCTTACCTCGGTCGTGCTTACGAGAAGAACCATCTTGTACACAGCAGCTTGACACTGCGGGGTACAGGACACAGCTACAGAGCCACGGGACGGAGCGCTGTTCTGTGTCGTGCTCCTTAAAGCTGCTGTTTACAAAATGTACAGCCAACCGCAAAAGTTTACGGGAGGCAGTTTCCCCTGGGAATGGGGAATTACTGCGCTGTTAAGGCATGACGCTTCTAATTTAATGAATCACTGTGTGTAGGTGGCGAAGGCTGCTGGAACATTTAATTTGATGCTGTGTGACCGTGCTTCGCGAGGATTCAGCTTCTTGGCAGATCCTGCGTCCCGTAAAGCTTTGCGGTTGAAAGTTTGCCAACCAGCCCGAGTGAACACGCAGTTAAGAATCATTGAATGATCATTTCGGCCAAAAATGTTGTCTGTACACCGCGGGGACAGTATAATAGCGCCCCATACGAGCCCCTTCCGCGCTTTCTCCCCAACAATCAACACGTCGATGCGACGGAAACCCAAAACACCGCGTTGTCACGCGAAGTACTTCTCGAGCGAAGCCCCCTTGACGTCGTCGTCTTTTCTCTTGGACTGGACGTTCCTGACGAGGCCGACCATGAGCAGGAGGTGGTTCATGAACACGGCGAACACGAAGGGGCGGTCGACGATGAACCGCACCGGTTCGTTGGCCGGAATGTTGGAGCAGAGCGAGAGCAGCGTGGAGAAACCCGGAGGCGACTTGCCGCCCCTCGTGGTCAGGTCCAGCGTCGCCTTGTGGTACAGGCCCTCCACCCGGAGGTCGTCGACGTTCGCGCCGCCGGAAGAGACTTCCGGCGACGCCCCGCTCGCTGCGACGTTCTCCGGGACGTCCGCGGCGTTGGACGTCGGCTTGGCGACCCCGCCCAGGTCTGCCGTGGCGTTTGGCGCCGTGGCGCCGCCTGTCGGGGGGCACGACGACGTCGACGACGACCGGCTAAGGTCCAGCGTCTTGAGGCACTTGCGCAGGTCCATGGTGGGCGACTCGAGCAGCACCTGTGGGGTGTGGACCAACGTGTGGACGTTGTCCGAATGCAGCATGGCTTATACTGTGCGCGGGTGTGCGTGTTAAGGTATTCGTTCAGAGTATGCGTATGTATAATGTGCAGATATTTCGCCAGAAACGCAAGCGCAAACGCAAAAAAGGGGAGCGCAAGTAAATTGTTCAGACTACAATCTTATGAGGCGTTAAGAGCGCAACTGTCGTCACAAGCGCGAGCATAATTGTTGGAAGGCCCGCTACATTTACGTTTCATAGAGATACGACGGTTACAACGTGGCCAACAAGCGCGGCAGTTTCGGTTTTAAGTTTGCGGTCACGCGACTACTGGCATCCGCTGTTTGAGAAACGACCACGACTACGTATGCTTGTGTGCGTAGTAGGAAGCACTGGTATAGTAGCGGTGCTGTGTGCGTACATGTGCGGTTGTGTTCCACTGAGACGCAACTGGCCAGCGCACGTTTTGATTGGGCGGTCTTAAGAAGCGTAACGTAATTAACTGATAAGGGTGAACGCTAGTAACGCATGATATGGGCTTTACGACAAATGCGCGCTTTGCGAACGTTACGACCGCAGTCTGAACATACCTGAATTCGTGTGCGTGTGCGTGTTTGTATATGCTCCTCGGTCCCATAGTTACTAATTGGGTACTGTAGGAGTTGATAGTCGTGGCCTCGGAGTCCGACGTCAAACTGCGGGTCCCTCTCTAGCCTACGACACCGTTGGAGTTGGGGTCGGGCATATCCAAAGTGGTAGCTGGCCCATGCCGTCGTCCGCCTCATTCACGCTAAGTGAATGAGGCGGACGATGTTGAATGGAGGAACAGGTTCTCATCGAGAACGAAGAGTACATCTAAGCATCTAACCGGAGTATTCAATCGAGAAATTGTGTTTTCGCGTTCAAAATATACCGGTCGGTAAGAAGAGACGGCTTCAAAAGTTATCATGTCCCTAAGCGGGCTTCGGGACTGAGGAGGATATGTGTGAGTGTGGGGGCCCACTCAAACGCACTCAGGCACAAACGCCGCCACAGCACTGACCTTGGGCAGCGTGATGGTGATGTCGGTGGTCCAGGCGAGCCCGTCGAGTACGGCGCGCATGTCGGCCCAGCGCCCGATGGCCGGCAGCAGGTCCTGCTCGAGTCCTCCCGCCCTGAGCGCCGGCACGAAGAGCGCCATGTGCGACGAGCGGCACGCGAAGGGCAGCCTCAGGCACGAGAAAGATGGCCGCCGCACGTAGGGCATCTCGGCGCCGTGCTGCGTCATCATGGGCACCATCTGGGCGCGGTCTGGCTGCGCGTAGAAGGGCAGGTCGCCGGCCCGCTTGAAGCCCTCCTCCCAGGGGCCGTTCAGGTACACCAGGTTCACCAGGCACGTGGCCTGCGTCGCGGTGTGTGCACGCATCGACGACGCTATGATAGAATGCTAAAAAAAAGTAGAGCGGTTGTGGCAGTTATATAGTTTATGCTTGAGTTCATTGTCACACTCTGTCCTGTCTACCGTTTTTTTTTTCTTTGTACGTGCGTCATCTGTCGCACTTCAAGAAACACTGTGATGACATCGATCCTCCCCGCCATATAAAATTAAAATTAAATTCCGGGGTGTTACGTCCCGAAACCACGATCTGATTATGAGGCGCACGCTATTATTATTACTGTCACCCATGGTCCGGTGCATTGATTCAAGATTACGCCCATTCACTTATTCCTTATACGTTGGCGATAGAGTATGCGTAAGCTTGCGTGTGAATAGGGGTCGATGTGCGTAGATAACGTGCGACAAACTTACTATATACCAGGAAGCGGCGCTACTCCCTTTGTCACTCTGTAACGAGTGGTACTCACTCTTGCCGACGTTCCGGGGTTGGATTTTTTTCCTTGGAGCTTAGCGATACAACGCCGGTGGATGAGCGTAGTTTTTATTTTTTTATCTTTGAGGAAGGCCATGCAACGCGAAGGGGTGACAACATGCATAGGCAGTCCAGTCCTTATGTATAGTAGCGGTCCGTGAACTTGGCCACACATATTCATTCCATTCCTTAATAGGCCAGTCACTATTTTTGCAGCCAGCTATTGTACGCGTCTTCCAGCTACCGCTCCACGTTTTGCAGCATGAATGGAGCACAGTTAGTTGCATTTCCGACAGCTGATCGCACAGCAGCAAAGCAGAAACGGTAATGGTTTCGTATTCGTGCGCATTCGCTGAGGCAACGTATGGCGCGCCGCCGAAAGCGCCATCTCGTTCCTCTAGAGCGAACTGCTCCGCGAAAAGGGTCTGTAAGTTGAGCGCCAAATATACGAGACCTCGGTAAACTCCGCTCATGCGAAGTCACGGCAACGTGTATCGGTGATGGTAATTGTACGGTAGCACTAAGCTAACACGCTCTATTACTCGCGCGTGAAATCGTAATATACATAACCGACTACAATTGTTTCTGAGTAATCTTTTAGCTGCACCAAATTTTTAAGTATTGCCTGTGGTAGGTAGCACAATTCGAACCCTTGAGCTAAATGACTCGATGAGGCGGCCATTCGTTATACGAAAAATCAAAATGCCTAATTGAATATTTACACATTTACACTAGTTTTTTTTTTTAAATTTCTTTACGGCACATATTTCAATCTGTGAATTGTAGCTCGTTAGCTTGCACGGCATATCGACTTGGAACGAATTCTGAGGTTGGCACCGGTATCGAGGTGTGCTCCGTCGAAATTGCGGTAAAATTGCAATGTTGTTCCACTTCCCTTTTTTTTTTTTCATTTATTCATACTGCAGGCAAGCATACTGGCCCATACATGAGGGGCTAGGTAATGACAATGCAAGAAAAATAGAAAAAACATAAACCGTGCAGGAAAAGGATGCAGACTGTAGCCACGTGACAAAAATTGAAATGCTTGCCTTAGTACAGTAACTACAACAAAAAGAACCGCACATTTGAAATTATATGCGGATGAAAAACGCTGTGCCAAACAACAATCGGGCACTAAACATAACAAAATACAGGAAATTTCACATAAAAACGAGAAAATAGTTACAAGTACTGCTTTTGGTTCTGTTAATTTATGTGACAAATAGTTTTCCAACTCCTTTGTGAAGTTCCTTGATTGTAGTACATCAACATGGAGGGGGAATTCTATTCGTTTATAGCACGCGGATAAAAAACGACTCACGTGAGATTTTGTTTTAGCAAATATTGACGTAAGGGAAAAGTTGTGTCTATGTCTTGTTGTTTGTGCATTAAGAGGCGTTTCATAATGAGGCATTTGAAGCCCATTTTTTTTGCATTTATGATGCTATGTAAAAACTGGAGAGGCCTAACTAACGCCTGTGTTCTAGCGAACTGATTTTTTTCTCTAACTTCCCTTTTTAACTAAACGCTGTTTTATTGTTTAAGCACAACTGTAACTGGAACGCCGATACATTTCGTGGGACACTTTGAAAATTAATACACCGAAACTGGTGTAATCCTGAGAATTCGTTCCAAGTGCACGGATACGCCTAGTGAACTCACCGGCTACAATCCGTAGATTCAAATATGTACCGTAAAATAATTAACGAGAAAGTTAGTTATTGTAATTATGTCAATTATTCAGTTAAGCATTTTGATTTCTCGTAGAAGTAGCGGCCGCCTCATCGCGTAATTTAGTTCAAGGTTTAGAAATTGCGCTGTCTGTCAATGGCAAATAAAAAAAATTGGTGCAGCAAAAAAATTTATAAAAATATAGAAAAAGAGCTCCCGGTATGCGGTCTGCGGTAAATTGAAATGAGCGGATGTGAAGGTGTGCACCTGCGGTTCCGGTGGCAGTGAGGTCATCTCCGTACTTGGCGCACGCTTCGTGGGCTCATCGGCCGTCAGGGCGGCTTCGGCTCCCAGCCGTCCGAAGACTCTCGTCACGGCACCGTCGGTGAGCTCGGAGGCCCAGCAGTTTGTCGAGTCGCCGATGTCCCTGGCAGCCGCGGAACCATGCTCGGAGGCCACTTCTGTCCGCCGCCGGACCTGCAAAGCACAGTCACAAGGGAAGCGACCTAGCGAATAGACTAAAGAGCAAAGAGCGACGCTGGACGCTGTTGTGGATCGCCTCTGCGACCAAAGTTCGTGCCACGCGGCCGTAAACGATGCCAAGTTCTTCAAACAATCGCTCGAGCAACGGCGACAATTCTTTCTTTCTTTATTTATATATTTATTAGCGCCGGTAGGCCACGCGACATAAACTATACAACGACGACTATTCGGATGGTTGAACAAATATGCTTCGACCGACCGATCATTTTCAGTGTGCCCTAGAGATAGCACACCGAACCATCAGCTGCATATAGTGTTTTCAAGTCGCGCATAGTCAAAGTCCTTCTCCAATGCCGTGACAGGATGATTGTGACTCGCTGGCAAGATGCATTAGCGCCACTAGCATGACTTGTAACAGTTCGTCCGCTCCGGCCTCCCACCCAATGCAACAAAATGCTGGTCGATATAAATCCAAAATGCAGCAGCGCCACTTTGGACAAGGACAAAACATAGGAGCAGACCAAGGCAGTTCTTATCTTTCCCTGCTCTTTTTATTATTCTTATGTTCTTCTTAAACGTAGCACGACATAACCTCGATCATTCATCATTAGCTTGATTTCAACCATGTCTCAGGAAAGCTTTTCCCTTTTTGTTTGATTTACGGGACTGGCCGCGAGACATCTGCAGTTTTAAAAAAGATCAACAGCAAAATAATAACTATATAGGATGGGACGTTGTTGCACCTTCTTCCCGGACAGTTAACCCAGTGTCTTGTTGCAGCCCACACAAATTACAAAACGGCCCGCAGTCCCACCGGCGGTGAGGTCAGAACCTAGCGGGAGCTCTCCAGTATGCTCATGATGCACACGGCACCCCACGTTGAGGCGACGGCGTCGCAATCTCCGCTAGGTCATAGACCCTTTCCATTACGAATAATTAACAACCCTTGCATTCTTGGCCTTTCGGGCAAGAATTCTTCCGTTTACGCCCCACACAAATTTCCAGTTGTTTGCCCCTTTTCATGGCGATAGCTTTTTCTAGCGGTGTTTTCATTTCAGGGCAGAGATGCTGGTTAATGTTAACATTCGCAGAGCCAAAATCCTGAGGGCTTAGCTTTTATTTCGCTGTTATTTCGAGATGATTAAACCTGTTCAAACTCAAGTTGTTGCAAAGCATGTATGAACCTGCTATGTATAGACAAGCTTGATACCGTTGCAATGGATCGGGTGGTTTTAAAGGAGATAGCTTTAAGGGTCCCGTTACGCAGAAAATCCGGCGTTGACTGTGCGTCGTTGACACTGAGCAAAAATTTTGAGGAGACCAATCACAGCACAGACCAATCACAGCACGACGCGCCGCGTTTCTACTATAGTGAACTAGAATATACTCTAGTGGCACGATCGGAAGGCCGCGCCGCCTCTCTCGGCGGTCGGAAACGCCACGGACCGCCGCTACGGTTTCGCGTGGCGCTACTGCGCCTTTTCCTAGGGGAAGCGCGGACGGGGCATCGGAGCGGACGGTACGTGTGGGTACAGCTGCCCGAGACTCGCGAGCCGCTGCGTCGGCAGCCACGAAGTGACGACTGCACGTTTACCGGTGTGTTCTCCAAAATTACTCCAGTGCCGTGCGGGCATTTAGAATTGCGAGTACATGTACATGTACAGCTTCAACAATCTTGCCTTACTCAGTGTCAAAGGGCAACTGTGAGCCTGCAGTTCTCCATGCCCTTTTGCCCACTAATTCTGGCACCGAAATGTTTTCATTTGGTAAACAGCACCTAATTGACAAATTTGCAGAGAATGGCAACGTAGCTACCTCACAGACGTTGCTCACAGATAGTGCGCCAGATCATGCGTCATGTGTTACAGCTGCCAGTGATAACCGGCTGATGTTTTACATAGCAGGGTACGTAGCTCGGAAGTGCATTCTAAAGACGGGCTGCGAAGAGTGCCTGAGACTTCTAATGCCAAAGAAGTCGGCTGAAAATTCGAACCTAGCACAGTTAACACGCATGAAGGACATTCGATGGAGGCGAAATGCGAAGACACCCGTGTACATAGATTTAGGTGCACGTTAAGAAACCCCAGGTGGTCCAAATTTCCGGAGTCCCCCACTACGGCGTGCCTCATCGTGGTTCTGGCACTTAAAACCCCATAATTAAATTAAATTAACGCATGAAGGACAATGGTGGCCTGCTTTACCCTTCTAGCCTGCTATATAAGTTTTTCTTGATCTAGAAAAAAGCTTTCACAACGTGTTTCAATTTGCTGAAGCTACACTCTGACAGCATACTGGACATCCTAAGCCAACCTAACGCGAAGCAGAAAAACCAGCTTGGTTGTTAAAAAAATTAAATTATGGGGTTTTACGTGCCAAAACCAGTCCTGATTATGAGGCACGCCGTAGTGGGGGACTCCGGAAATTTAGACCACCTGGGGTTCTTTAACGTGCACCTAAATCTAAGTACACGGGTGTTTTCGCATTTCGCCCCCATCGAAATGCGGCCGCCGTGGCCGGGATCAGCTTGGTTGTCCTGACCATTCTGAGGGCATTGCAGCTGAGGTCACAGTTTTTACATCACCACTCAGCTGCACTTCCTAAGTGAAAGCCTAAACCAGAGTAATGATAAAAAACGCGAAGCACCCAACGCTTAAAGGTCAGTAGGTGTTAAGTTGCGCTCATGTCTATCTGATGTGTAATTTGTGCTGCGAATCGTTGGAATACTTTCGAAAAGCTGTTAAATGAGTTAAATAAAGAGATGTCCTTGTTTTCACGTTCGATGCTGCGCACTGTATCCTGTACAGTAACCTCCTACATAATAAGCCTTCACCACAACTATGTCTATCTGATGTGTAATTTGTGCTGCGAATCGTTGGAATACTTTCGAAAAGCTGTTAAATGAGTTAAATAAAGAGATGTCCTTGTTTTCACGTTCGATGCTGCGCACTGTATCCTGTACAGTAACCTCCTACATAATAAGCCTTCACCACAACTATATTGAATTTAAAGCCAAACGCATATGTGCCTATATTGAGGAATTAATCGCGATCAGTGGGTAACGAAGGTTCTGAGTGCGGGTGCTAAATATGGAAAAAAATATATATACTGGTCGTCATGGTATATACAAACAGCTAAGCCACGCAGTGACTAACCTGACTATTTTATGTTTGCATTAACCAGAAAGCAAACGCGCGTTAGAACAGCAGCTGAAACTACTGAAGGAACCCTACAACGTGGCCGAAACTGCTAGGAAAGGTAGCGGTGGCGCCATCTCGCGGCGTCCGTGGAAAAAGAGGACGCCGGAGCTCGGCCGGTCGCACCACTAGAGTATATTCTAGTTCACTATAGTTTCTACCAATCACAGAGCGGCGCACGCCGCTCGGTTCGTCGCAGCACCACCAGATGGCGCTCGCCTCCGTGACAGCGGCGGCGCCGGCCGTGCGGGGGAATGACATGTCACGGCGTCGTGCATAGCGTTCGTCGCCAGCGTTTCCCAGTAAAGACTACGGTTGCATAAGCTGCAGTTGCCGGGAAGCGTGGGAAGCGCAGTCAGCGACCCTTTGATGCTATCGCGTTCTACTCTTAAAGGCGAAGCTTAAGCGTCTCCCAAGATTTTTTTTATTGCGATAGCAATTATATGGACACTCCAAGGCAGATTTCTGCCGTCGGCGTCGTCGTCGCCGTCGCCGTGAGGTTCCGTATGACGTTAATGGAGATGAAATCGTCGCCGCGCGCCGCCGAACGCTGTATGTGCGAGTGAAAGGGCGCGAGGGACGCGTGCTTTCACGGGGAGTGAACGCACGGCGGAGAACAAACGCGCGTTCT
Organism: Dermacentor silvarum; assembly: GCF_013339745.2. Lineage (NCBI taxonomy): Eukaryota > Metazoa > Arthropoda > Arachnida > Ixodida > Ixodidae > Dermacentor > Dermacentor silvarum. The sequence goes on from NC_051160.1 coordinate 46,168,968, forward strand.
GTGCAGTGCTCCCTTAAGGGCTGCAGAAGTAGGCGTCTCTTTCCTCCTTTACAATCACCATATATATGTAGAGCAAACGCGCCTTCTTCTGACGCACGAAAGGCCGTGGGAGGGAGGCGACGTTTCGCTGCGGCACCAAGTGCCTATTATTGCGATAGCAATTATATGGACACTCAAAAGCAGATTTCTGCCGTCGGCGTCGCCGTCGCCGTCGCCGTGAGGTTCCGTATGACGTCAATGCAGATGAAATCGTCGCCGCGCGACGCCGAACGCTGTATGTGCGAGTGAAAGGGCGCGAGGGACGCGCTCTTTCACGGGGAGTGAACGCACGGCGGAGAACAAACGCGCGTTCTGTGCCGTGCTCCCTTAAGGGCTGCAGAAGTAGGCGTCTCTTTCCTCCTTTACAATCACCATATATGTAGAGCAAACGCGCTCTGACGCACGAAAGGCCGTGGGAGGGGGGGGGGGGGCAGGGAAGGGAGGCGACGTTTAGCTGCGGCACCAAGTGCCTATTTATATCAGAGGCTCCGGCAACAGTCACCAACGCCGCGCGCATTTTGAGCGAACGCGGGCAAAACGCCGACGGCGTCGACAACAGTTCTGCGCGTTGCCGGTGCTGCTGCATGTCCAAGTTTATACAGCTGATAAAGCTAATATCATTACTCCGTATCTCTGTCTACAAATTTGCTATCGCAATTGATGCTTCGCCTTTCAGGTGAAGCTGCGACAACTTTTTATATCAGAGGCTCCGGCAACAGTCACCAACGCCGCAGGCATTTTGAGCGAACGCGGGCAAAACGCCGACGGCGTCGACAACAGTTCTGCGATAAGTGGTTCTTGAGGGAAAGGGAAAGGTTGGCGCTATCTTCTGCAGCCCTTGAGGGAGCACGGCTCAGCGCCAATTCTGCGTGTTGCCGGTGCTGCTGCGTGTCCAAGTTTATACAGCTGATAAAGCTACTATCATTACTCCGTATAGCTCTCTACAAATTTGCTATCGCAATTGATGCTTCGCCTTTCAGGTGAAACTGCGACAGCTTTTTATTGCGATAGCAATTATATGGACACTCCAAAGCAGATTTCTGCCGTCGCCGTCGCCGTCGCCGTCGCCGTCGCCGTGAGGTTCCGTATGACGTCAATGGAGATGAAATCGTCGCCGCGCGCCGCCGAATGCTGTATGTGCAAGTGAAAGGGCGCGAGGGACGCGCGCTTTCACGGGGAGTGAACGCACGGCGGAGAACAAACGCGCGTTCTGTGCCGTGCTCCCTTAAGGGCTGCAGAAGTAGGCGTCTCTTTCCTCCTTTACAATCACCATATATGTAGAGCAAACGCGCTCTGACGCACGAAAGGCCGTGGGAGGGGGGGGGGGGGCAGGGAAGGGAGGCGACGTTTAGCTGCGGCACCAAGTGCCTATTTATATCAGAGGCTCCGGCAACAGTCACCAACGCCGCGCGCATTTTGAGCGAACGCGGGCAAAACGCCGACGGCGTCGACAACAGTGCTGTGTGTTGCCGGTGCTGCTGCATGTCCAAGTTTATACAGCTGATAAAGCTACTATCATTACTCCATATAGCTCTCTACAAATTTGCTATCGCAATTGATGCTTCGCCTTTCAGGTGAAACTGCGACAGCTTTTTTTACGCGCGCACACTTCTTTGGCGCTTAGCGGTCCGCATATGAACGCTGCGTAAGTGTACCTTTCCCTCGAGGTTGCCCTCGAAAAACTTGCGGTAGCCGTCGTCGAGCCGGGTCTTGGCGTCCACGTGCAGCAGGTTCCCCATCCGCACGGCGTCGCATCGCAGCAGGTTCCGCGTGCATTCCGCGATGCCCTTCAAATCGCCCATGCAAGGATGACTCGCCTCGCGTTTTGGGCTGCGTGCGACGGGGGCAGTCACAAAACACTCTACACATCTGGTAAATCAAGAAGGGGGCCGATTCATACACGCCTGTCCCTGGCTCGTACCCGCATATCCAATGCGGGTATGCGCCACACGTGATTTTATTATCGTTAATCGTGACGTAACTGACGAGCATGTGATGTTATTGATGTCATGACCTGTCAGTCATGTTAGTCATCCGTTTTGACACCTGTGCTAAGGCACAACTGGCGGGAAACCGCCACGCACAGGGAGCCGAAATGCTGATGATGATAGTTTTTTTTTTCTACACGCGGACACGATCCTGGGGAAACTAGCCCTTACCAGCTTCGCTATACAAAAAAAGAAGATGTAGAGCGACTGACAACCGATTTTTAAGGACCGAGTTTCTCATGGCGCAACGGAAATCTCGCCCTCGATAGTGTTTTCACCGGCAGCGGTTGCTGCCAAAAGCGCGCGCATATTTTGTAAGCAGAATTTTAACGCGATAGCGTTAAGGTCCCCGTGTCCCAGAAAATCCGGCGTCGGCAACCGGCGTCGGCGTGCGATGCGGGTGGCGGAGAAAATCATCCCCAACCCCGACCGCGCAGGCCCTCCACGTGGTGCAAGGTTTTGGCGAACAAAAATTGAATTTCTCACAGTGAAATCCGTCAGGAAAATGGTAAAGTACGACTTTACCATTCGGCGTCGGTTTCGCCGTCGGATTGTAATTTGAATGTACGAGAAAACCTAATTCTGCTACGAGGAAACTCAAACACAAACCCCTTTTCCAGCATTTCTACCAGACCTATACAGCCGCGAGTTGCGATGCCAACGGGTCCCCATAACGCTATCGCGTTCTACTCTTAAAGGCGAATCTTAAGCGTTCTCCAATTTTTTTGATCTGAGCAGCCTCTAAAAAAAAAGAAGAGAGTCCCTCCTCCAGCAGCGGTGAGAAGTGAGAGCGCTGCCGATAGCCTGCCTCGCATATTGTGAAATCCGCCCATCGTTCTGCTTTCACAGGAGTGAGTGCAACTGTGCTTAATTAACCACCTACATTTTGACCTTTTTAACCACTTTCGAATATGAAAAGCTCTGATACAATACGTTTGGTTTGTTGTTCAGACCTTTCTTATATTCATACCGCGTTTATCCTCAAGCACACACCTACGTCATGGCTGGCTGGCCCGCGGCGTCGTTATTCTGTCGATAGGCGGGCCAAGCCAACTCATCGAAAACGAAGGCGAAGCTGGGCAGCGCCACTTTTCTACTCACTACAAATGAAGGCTTCTCTGCACATTGTAAGTTGGAAAAAAAAATTATAACAGAAAAAAGTGTACTGCATTTCATGCATTTCGATACTAACAAAAAGACCAGGAACCGCGTACACTAGTAGGAAGTCACGTTATATGTCACTTAATATGCATCATCATTTTTTTTTTTTTGCCGCGTGGGGCGTCAAATGTCTTTTTTTTTTCGCAACTTTAGTGAAGAATTAAAAATATAAATCTACGTATTATGGCTAAAACAGGCCTGACAAAAACAAGGGGGCTCGTTTTAGCCAATACGACAGGCAAGCTTTCCATCTGCGGGGGCATCTCGATTCACGTTCTGAGCGGTTGTCTGCCCCTTTAAGAAATTATGCAGAAACTCCACTGGAGTTGACCAAGCATGCGTAAGCATTCTGCCACTTGCTTATCTCCACGCATACGACGCAACATATGTTGTTCACCGCGATTGACGAAGCAGTAGACGGTTCATGAAATGTATGCTTTATTGGCCTTCTAATGTGTTTTGGCTCTCTCGTATTTATCCTTATCGGCCGTATAGTATGGTCCGACCCTTATCAACCCTTATCGGTCCTTATAACCTTATCAGAATTGTTCCGACCATTATAAGCCATTATCGCTCTTTAGCACCTTAACCATCCGCGTAGAACCATTATGAATCTTGACCAGACCCGTATAACCCCTCATCACTCCTTATCAACTCATTCACTGCTTATCTGCCTGGGTTGCACGACGCGAAGCGCACATGCTCTTAGAGATTGGTGTCATTTCGGTGATAATGGTAGCAGGGTTGAAGGGATGAAGATCCTCATCGGACAACAGGCATGAAGATCCTGTAAAGGGACCAAGAATTTTGACGGCAAGGGAGCCGATAGTGGCATTCGAGCTTTATACTTTTGCGTAGATCCAGTGTTTCGACACAGAGCAGGCTTTGAACCTCGGTGCAATAGGAATGGCTGCAGTCGCGCACTCTGTCAGACGAAAGTGGGCACGAAAACATTGTCGAATTGTTTCACTAAGTCTATCATCCTCAATTCATGTTAAATTTTTTTATTTTTTTGAACGGACTTAGCCTGCTTTGTTGTTAGTTGTCTGGTGCGCGACCTTTAGAACGAAGTGACCTGTACAACGGAAGAAATTTGGAAGCCCAGAGCACTTAGTTTTGAAGGCGTTTGACTGTATCACGACGCACTTGATTACCGAACCTATAACCGGGACTACAGCACCGGTTATAGTTCTGGTATTGTCCTAGCTGACAGCAAGCTCGCTGATGAAACGATCAATCCTTTCCCAAACCCCCTCGAAACAGCAGGCCGAATCTTTTGAGAATAAACGCTTTGCGATCATCATGTATTCCGCGCGTCGGCCCTCTATTCATTGCATATAGGCCGGCTATATGCGGTACAGTATATGTGGTACCTGGGCGCGTCGGCGGCTGCCATCGCGGTGGCGATGCCCAGGGGCGAGCAGAGCACGTTGGCCCCGGGAGGGCTGGAGTCCAGCGCAGCCCTGAACAGCGCCATGGCCTGCTCGTTGAAGCGCTCCGGGTCCAGAGCCGTGGCCGGTGGGACTCCGCTGGACTCCCGGGCTGCTGCCGCCGGCGCCTGGACCCCGGAGCCCGGGTCGCTCGCCGACGGCAGCGAGGGCTGCGACCCTCCCAGCTGGCTGGCCGAAAGCATGCCCGACGGTGGCGTCGCCTGCCGAGCGGGGCCTTTCGTTGTTGCCTGCTCGGCCTTCTTTTACTGAAGGCCTTCCCGCTCTCGATGGCATAGAGTTTCCTACAAGAAGCACTAGAGGGCACTGCGACCGTTCAGCCACCTTCGTTGTGTTTGTGTGTATTCTAAAAAAATATATAGGTAGGACATTCATCCCCTCGTCCTCAAGATCAACGACCTCGATGGTCTAAGTAAATGTTTTTTCTCTCTCTCTAGGCAAAATAAGAACATGAGCATGGTGGCGCAACCCACCACCCCGTTTCAAAATGGGGGACGCTCATAGCATCCATTCGCCCATCCGCCTTTGGGAATGATGGTTAGCTCTGGATTCGTCTGATCTTCGTGCTTGGGGCTTCAAATGTTCTTGCGACATTATTAATTTGGCGTTGTCTTTCTAAATTTCCAGGCGTTCGTCGTTTTTTTAAACAGAGCTAGAAAATTAGTCTTTACGCACGCGCGTAATTGTTGCGAATTGTTGTATCTATATGACGAAATAATATGTTGCAAATGATCCACTTGCAAGGCCAAAAAAAAAAAAAAAAAAAAAGCCGTTTGAAGTGCGAAGGACGAAGTTTTGGCAAATCTGTGTACTACTTTTACCCCCTTTTTGTCTTTGGTTGGGTGTAATTTTCGGTCAGTACAAGTGCGGCCAATCCCCCTCGTGGGTACGAGCCATGTTTTGGGGCAACAACAACAACAACAGCAGCAGCAACGACGACGACAACTGCTCGTCACTCGCACGCTAGCCGAACCGTCACGCCTACAGTTCCCGCACACTCTAACACCACAATTCCCTCTCGTAGCCTTTAATGCGATTATCATTGTTAAGAGTACAATTGACGCGTTTTCCGGGGTCTGTCTGTCGGACTGTCTGTAACCGTCCTCGCGCCGACTTGGGGTAACTGGGTAGTTCTTTATACTCCATCTCGCAAGTCGTTTGCAGCACTGCTGAAGGCACGAGACGTGCACAGGCAATATCCTTGAGCAGCGTAATGTAGTTCCGGGCGTAAGTGTACGATTATTGGCGGGATTAGAAAGTTTTTTTGTTGTTTGCTGGGCACATGATACGTTACAGCGATGAGTGACATGTTAGGACCTTTGCGTATGCACGTTGAATACCGCTTAATTACTGTCGCTGTTAGCAGACGACGCGGTTGAACACATTTCGACGGGCATTCGGCCTTCCTATTGTCTAAGGAGTCTTCCAGCTTCCACAGTGCGGCAAACGACCCGTGAGACGGAGTATAATTAGCAGAGCATCTATAGCTGCTGTTCTGAGAGAACAGGGTTTTCGAAGCCAATTTCGTCGGACCAACTGACTGGGTATATGCTGCTCTTAAATGAATTTCTTTGGTGCCAACTTAGGTCTCTGGGGGGTGTGTGTCACTACGTATGTGCCTCTCTTCAATGACAAAAATATATCCTTTAAAGTTTTCGCCGGTGCTGGATAGAATGGAACCCGCGCCACGCGTCGACTTCGCGGCGGCGCTGCCAGATAGCGCAGCGTGTCACGTGACAAGCGCGAGAGAGAGAGGAACCCGGCTGCAGACACGCTTCGTGCATGACGCATATTTCGGCTTTGGCAGTATACGGCGTGTCGTATACGTTGCTTCAAGGCTAATCGCTTCATGGCCTCCTATTTTTTTTTCTTTTTCTTTTAATGCTCGCCTAGTGAGCCCGAAACCGGCAGACCACTTAGAGAGCACTTGGTATACCAGTTTATGGGTTATGGTTAGGGCCGCATCAGCGTTCTGTGATCGCGGCTCGTCATGCGGAAGCAAATCAACCGACACTTTGCAGCAGCAGCTGCTGCAGCAGCGCCCGACGAAAGTTGTCCACGCTCTCAGTGACACGACAGGTATATGATGACTTAGAATGTCCTGTCACCGCAGTGGTCCACCGGACCACTTGCTTCAAGGAGGTTAACCTCTTTGACGCCTGTGCAGTGCGGAGTGACTGAGCCGACATTGTAAATGTACAGCAGGCCATGTTCTTTACTGGATGCTTGTCGCGCGCTGATTATTATTATTATTATTATTATTATTATTATTATTATTATTATTATTATTATTATTATTATTATTATTATTGCTGCTGTTTGTCGAAAGTTAACTGCTATTTTCATAATTGTTCCCTTAATTCTAATGTTTCTTGTATTAGACCCAGATGCATTTCTCTCTATTTATTTGTTTACTGACTTACTTGCTTATTTGCTTACTCACTCACTCACTCACGTACGTACTTACTTACTTACTTACTCACATAGTACAGCAAGACTGTTAGCAACTAGAAGAGCATGGAAACACTATTACACGTGCTTTCACGGTTTACCGCAAAACGAGGTATTTCACCGAGTTTTAGATGCGAAGCATCTTATGGTCGGGGCTATGTCACTCCATCCCTCTCTCCCTCCGCCGTGCGGCGTCCACACCCCTACTGCGCATGCGCATCCTCCTCCCCTCCTCTCCTTGTCTCATCTCCTCCCTCTCCTCTCCTCTCCTTGTCTCATCTCCTCTCCTCTCGGCATTCCTCCTCTCCTCTCCGGATTGCGCAACGAATGGCAACACCTGCGGCTCCGCGCGCGATAATGCGAAGCAGCTTAGGTTAGAGGCGCGACGGTATAGGCGCCCCAGAGGCACCGGCAACAGTCACCAACGCCGCGCGCGTTCGGTGCGAACGCGGGCAAAACGCCGACGCGGTCGACAACAGTTCTGTGCGTTGCTGGTGCTGCTGCATGTCCAAGTTTATACAGCTGATAAAACTACCTTGAGTCGACCCCATGGCTGCTTCGCATACTACTCAGGGTTCCCCTACGGGAAGATGGTGTAATTTTTTTTATTTTTCGGGTATGGGGAGTATGTTAAGGATTGATTTGCAGGCAAATTTTGACGTGTGTTGGTTAATCAGGGGCTAAATGAAGACTGGCAAACCCTCGTTTCGTGCTTGTTTAGGGGCGTTATATGAAACGTCTACAAAGTTTTCCTTTCTCAAGCATTATATACATTTTTTTCTCTTCGAACACTTTCTTTCTTTGTCTTACAAAATTTACTCGAATTAGATTAATTAACTGCCAAGGTAGACATAATTTGCAACAATAAACGAATCATTGCATTCACACACAAACTAATTACATTAATTAACTCAGTCATATCATAAGAAGCCAACAAATAAAGACGCAAAGGAAAGCACAGGGTTTCGAAAGCATGTGGGGGTTTAGTAACCATTTTCCTTCACCCAAAAGGATCACGTGCACTTGACGCCTGCGACAAAAACAGCATGTTCCGCATCCACCGCCAAGGTTTTGAGTGGTGGCGCTGGCTGACACTCCTAGGGTGGTTAGTTCTAGTAGTAAAACATAAATACCCTAGAAAGCGGATGGGAGAACGGCACCGCGGTAGCTCAATTGGTACGAGCATCGCACGCTTAATGCGAAGACGTGGGTTCGTGCCCCACCTGCGGCCGGTTGTTTTTTCATACACTATCATTTCCGTTAATTTATAATTTCTTTAATTCAATTAATAAGTACATGTAATTTTCCCTACGCTGTCTTTGGTGCCTTCGTTTATTGGCTTCTTATGTTATGACTAATCAAAACCGGGCCTTCGGTTTTCTTTCTTCTCGTTCATTACGTCATAAAAACTTCACGACGCATGTATTCATAGTGGGAAGTTGAAGGGACTCGTCATGAAGGTCTACTTCATTGTTTCCACATTCCAAAATGGCCATGTAGACCGAAAGTATACCAGCGTCAAATTATTTATTCAAATTATCTTACTACGCACGCGGCACCGCTCGCCATGCAGCCCCTCTGTGACTTATAGGAAGTTGTCTTACGTAAAATGAAGCTGGCCGTCGCCCTTCCTTCTTCCAACAAACAAATTCCGATTGGCGCTTTGCGCATCTCCCGATTATAGTGTTTACTGCATACAGAGTGTTTCGGCGAACACTTTCAATTTTTTTCTTCAAATTTTGCTGTGGCAGATAGCACGATTCTAGTGCTGGTCTATTCGAACAGGTGTACACTACTTGCACAAAAATTGAAATGCATATTCGACTCATTAACAAACATTTGCTAATTAAGTTTTTAACTAATTACCCTATGGCACATGCTGCAATGCAGTAGCACTTCACGCGATCAGCTATAGCTAACATCTCCATCATATCACTAAAGCTTCTATCTCTCTTTATCTCCCGAGTGGTCGCATAGTATAGTCGCTTCATCAGCATCCTTGGAGAGATGGCCGGGTCACCTTACCTATCGCGCTGTACAGTGAAGCTTTATTCTACGTCGCCCCACTACGTCACGGGCTGTTGCGCGTGACCGGCTCTTTGGAGTTGTTCCGTAAACTGCGTAACTACGAAGTTAATTAATGTAATTGGTTTAATTAGTGAATGAATTGCTCTGTTTTTTTCTTGCACGTGATGTCCTCCCGGGAGGCAGATATAATTCATGTGCGGTGACGTAATTCGAGTAAACTTTGCAAGCTTTTTTTTTTCTTCTCTTTCTTTAAGTGTTCGAAGTTCTTAGTAACTGCCATTTGGTTAGCCCACCCCTTACGTAATACCCCCTAAACGGGGTCTTTAAGGTAATAAAGTGAAAAAGTAAAGAAGTAAGAAAAGTGTATAGGAGACGCGTATAGTGGGGTTTCCACACGTTAACACACGCCGTATGCAAACACAAAAACACGCAAACACAAGCACACGAACGCGCGCACGCACACACGTGCAGACACATGCATACTGAAACACGCAGCTCAGACATACAATCACATAGAAAATAAAAGAGAGAGAGAGAGAGTCAGGCGCTCACCTCCGTAGCCCTATACTACCTGTACCCACTCTCCAACTCCTGAGGGGACCGACCCCCCCGCGGTCTATTTCGGTCACCGGGAGCTCCTTTTCGCGCGCCGCGCTGTCCCACCGCGAGACGGCGAGAACTGGCCGCACATGCCTGCTCTGTCGTTTTTCTTTGCCTTCTTCGTCTTTCTGGGTTTTTTTTTTTTTTTTCTCGCTCGCAGGAATCATCGACGGTCGCGTTGCATGCCTGGCCGCGATTGGGCCTCCAGAGCTCGCTCCTTTTTTTTTTTTTTTTTTATTGCCCAGTTCTCTTATTCCAAGCAGCGTCGGCTCTCAATCATTCGCCGCGCCTTTTCCGCGCTGGCAGCCGCTGCCGCGAACGCGCGAGCGAGCGTCACTCGAGCCTCAAGCTTTCTCTTTTTACCCGTACAGCATAAATCTCCCACCTCCCCGTCGTCTCTATCTATTCAGTCCCATCGCTTGGTGTACTTCTTCGCTTGCCACCGTTCCGCGACGGCCATGTCATGTGCCGTTGAATGTTCGTGCCGTTTTCTTTTCCTCTCGTCAGATCACCGCAGGGGCGGTATACACTCTGGATCGATCACTTCCGGGGACACTTTCTACGTCACGCGTGGGTCCGGCAATCGAGACTCGGCTCCAGTATGGAGCGACGCGTGCATCTATATACGTCGTACGTCCTGTCAATGCATTCTTGAGCACAAAGGGGTGCTAACTATACCATGGGCGTCGTCAAATTGGCGGCATATTGTCGAATTCTGCAACGGCGCCATTTTGACCCAATCGTAGAGGCCGTATACAGCAGCCCTCGGCCAATCGGAGCGGACAAGATGGCGAGTTGTACAATATGGCGGAATTTGACAGTGTCCAGAATTACACTCAAGGTTTTGTTCTAGGGATGCGTATACTATAGAGGGAACTGCGCACAGCGCCAGTACAGTGCTTCTTAGAGCGTGTGAATGATGATGATGATTACTGTCGGTGAATGGGAATACCGATTAATGTGATGAGCTTATCAATCAATCAAAAACGTTATTCCATCCACAAGTCTGTTCTTTTGTGGAAGACGAGGGCTCGAAGAAAAGTGGATCTATCCACTTGAGAAACTTCAAGCCCCCGTTACATGGCGTACAGTGAGAGCGTGGAAATACAAAATGTTTGTACACGTTGTATAATGATAAGTCACTAACGCATTCGTGACAATAAATTCATCATTCCTTTATACAATCTTAACAATGAAAAAATTCGTAAATCTGGAATAAAATTTGACGTAATGTGTAGCTTTCTCACAAAAGAAATTCAGCAATCCTTCGCAACAAAAAATGCCTTAATTGCACAGTTCCCAGTTGTTTCTAAATTGATTCCATATTGATGAAGTTCGTTTAACAGATTTGGAAGCGTGTGACGAAGCATTTGTTTTGTTAACATAAGGCGTGGAAAGGGTATTTTCCAGATATCATCACTGCGTGGATTATAAGACCTTGTGAGTGGTGTCAACTCTGAAAACGTACGTAGTAGTCCGTCTGAATCGTATTTATACTTTCTGGCTAGATTTAGAGGGTACAAATTATGCACAGAAACGAGATTGTATTTTATAAATAGAGGCTTTGTGTGCGCAGTTTTTTCAACGCATGCAATGCATGTGACGAAGTGCTTTCTTTTGTAATATAAGCAGCTGGTTCAGGTTCGTTAACGTGGTTGTGTCCCAGACTAGACAGCAATAATTTAAATACATGGGAAAAATAGTGCGTTATAAATATGAAGTTTGACAGCCGCTGGTAAGTGAAACTTGAATATCGCCAGAATTCCTACTGCCTTTGATATCTGCGTAGCCACATGGTTAACATGGATGTCCCAAGAGAGATGCTCAAGTTTGAAAAAGGACACCAAGTCACGTAACAGAGTGAACAATTTCGATACGTGATTTCCCTAAAATAAGATTCAAAGCAGGTGCTGCAGGAGACTGTCCAGGTGTGAAGATAGTAGCTTTTGTATTAGCTATGTTAACTTCAAGAGAATTCATTACGCTCCACTTGTGTAAATCGCGGAGAGCTTCATTAATATCAGTTTGAATAGTTTCGTAACAATGACTGCGAAAAAAAAAGATGGTTGTATCATCTGCATAAGTTATGTGCTCTGCGCCGTGGTTACTTTGTGTAATGTCATTTATATAGAAATTAACTAGAAGCCGTCCAAGTATGCTCCCTTGGGGGACATCAGGGGTATTTGTATACAAATCTGTTACCCCTGATGTCCGTATACGGATCTAAATTTCCCTGAATGCAAACACATTGCATTCTATGTTGCAGGTATATAAGCGCGAGCGGTGTGCCTCTAATTCCATATAATTGTAGTTTTTTAGTAAGTGTTAAGTGGTTTAGTGGCCATGCTGTGTTAAGCGGTTTAGCGGGCTGGTTAATATAGGTTAGTGAATGCGTATCAAGCACTTAGTCCAGAGGGTTACTGGACGCTGGAAACCGCTCGACACCTTAGGGCTGGTAACGGCATTAGGTGAAACCTCGATTTAACGAAGTCAGTGGCACCCGAGATTCACTTCGTTAAATCGAGAAATTCATTAAATCGAAAGCGCTTGTAACGGTCGCACGAATGATAGGTTAATCGAGGGCGAAGCAAGAGGCAACTATCCTTACCTGCACGCGCACTAACCGTATACTGTATATAGCAAGCCCGTTGAGCGCGTCTTGTGTTCTTTCATGGCGGCGGTAATCACTTGTAACTGAAACCCGGCCATGCATACCCGACGCATCCCCGAGAAAGCGTTGTAAAATCGGGAGATACGTTCAATTCACTCGGTTTCTTCGACGCTTTCAACGCATATAAGGCTCTGGTAACGTGTGCGGAGAAATCGGAACCACTTCGTTAAACCGAAAGTTTCGTAAAGACTGGTTTCCTTATAGATCGTGCTTTTTTTACTGTATTAGCATTGCCGTGTACGGCGCTGAATTACAACAAATGAAGGTGCAGATACGACGCTTCAGGTTCCCGCGTTGTTGTTGCAGTTGTTTCTGCGCTGCGTATACCATGTGACCGGTAATCAGCGCATGCGCTGTTAATGTGACAAGCGTTGAACAGACGATCACTAGGTGATGATGATGGCGATAATGATGCCCTATTTAATGGCACAAACCAACTGTGGGGGAGGTGTGATACAAAAAAATAAAAACAATTAAAGGAAAATATAATCGGAGATGAGAAAGAAAGCGATAATAAATGAAATAAAATAGTGTCGAATAAGGTGGTCAGCGCTGCATAAACAGCTAGAGTAACTTCAACTTAATATTAAAAATACATCAAGTAAAGGGTTGTCGTGAAGAGTTAGCAAGGTAAACTTTGAATAATAAATAATAATATTATTAGTATTATTACTGGGAATTTGAATGTTTGCTAGTTTAATTTTCTAACTTCATAAGTTATTGAAGGAGGAGTAAATGAAATCATGAAAAACGGGAAGTATTAAAAAGGTAATCTTTTTGTGTCGCAGAGATAATTATATAAATGGCTCGGCAAATGTCCCTGTGTCTGTATCCTATAACACCGATGCTACAAGTAAGAGTAGAACAGTATCGCATAAAAGCAGCCCTAGATTACGAAGCGGAATTTCCAAGCATCATTTTCGTTGAGTAGAAAGGTGCCGGTACGATAATAAAAAGTTGCAGGCAACAGCAGGAAGGAAAAGGCTGAGAAAAAAAATTATATTTAATTTGTTTCCTTTTACATGTCGATCTGGCCCTTAGATTGCCTGCCTACCCGTTTTATCGGAATGTCGTTATTATGCCTATCACTTTACCTCTCCCTCCCCTCTCTCCCCAGCGTAGGGTAGCAAACCGGACCTTCCCCTCTGGTTAACCTCCCTGCCTTTCCCCTTTATTCTGTCTCTCTCTCTCTCTCGTTATTATGCCTCGAAGGTCCAACATAGGACAAATGCATGAGTTGGGCTTATGACCAGCGTTTGAAAACGACAATTAGGAGATGTGCAAGTGGTTAGAAGTGATTTGAAAGGCGGTTTAAATTCAGTTGTAGGGACGACGTGGGCCTGAAGATCATTCCATGTCACGCGCTGCGTGAGCGAAGAATGATCACTGAAATGTAACCGTGTGAACACGTGGTCGGGTAAGCACAGAATTCGCATGGCTGTTGGTCCTTTCGATCCGGCGGGCTGGCAGGATGAGCGTGTTAATTATTGGGTAGCAAGGAATGATAAAACCTGTGCAAAACGCGACGACGCCAATTTTGCGTCGGGAGGCGAGGCACGGTGTAAATCGAGCCGGGATTTTTAATGTCGAGATGCTTACAGCGGTGAGTCGAACGCCTTTATAACGAAGTGCTCTCGGGACCTTCAGATCCTTCATTATATACAGGACACTTCGTTGTAAAGGTGGTGCGCCGTATTGCTCACAATTGTGCAGGCTAAGCGCGTTGAACAAAAGAAAACATTTATTTAGCACGAATTCAAGCGAGACTTGGGGATATAAGTCGCACATTTCTTTTTAAGCACACTTTGACAAAATGTGTGACTGAAGCCGACCTTATTGCATCGAGGTTCGTAGCAGTGCTTAAATTAATTAATTAAATTATGGGGTTTTACGTGCCAAAACCACGACCTGATTATGAGGCACGCCGTAGTGGGGGACTCCGGAAATTTGGACCACCTGGGGTTCTTTATCGTGCAGCTAAATCTAAGTACACGGGCGTTTTCGCATTTCGCCCCTATCGAAATGCGGCCGCCGTGGCCGGTTCTGCGGCGAAACGCCTTTACATTATGTAATGTAAACTTTGCTATAAAACACTGTGCTCTCATTTTCCTCGCTTCAATATAGTTGTATTATGTGACCACACCTTCTTGTTCTTGTGCTTGTAATATCACTATATCAATGCTTTGTAAACACAAGCGGAGATGCATTACATGTGTTTTTTTTTTGTTATTCTATTGAAATGTATAACCTTAACATGCCTCCTTGTTTGTGATATTTCATTGTTTAATAACATGACCGCGCATATATTCTTCCTTCGTTGCCTTCTCCTTATGTAATGCCCAAACCCAGAACCCTTAAGGGACAATAAATAATGATGATCTATACGCACAGTAAAACTGCAGATCATTGAATGCCGCTATCGCATCCCTTGCCGTCAAAATTTCTGGTTCATTTACAGAAGGTTCATCAATGTTGCTTTCGTTAACGTTCGCGTCCTTTCCGCCCTAGATAGCTTTGAAGACGTCGTTGGTGGTAAGTTACGATTACGACATCACGCCGTCATCAACTGCGACGTATTCGCGGGCCGTCGCACACGCTGGTGCGTTACAGCAAGCATCGCACCGGTCGAGCGATTCCTGGAGCAGTGCAGCAGGACTGTTTCTCAAATCGTGGCACGCTCGTCAAGTGTGTCGCTAGCAAATCAACAAATCAGCATTCGCCAACGCCTAAGTTCCTTCGCTGTACAGGTAAATTCGTTGTAGTGCTCTTCGTTGTAGAGGCGGTCTCAATACATATGTAATATATAAGAATTCGGCCAGGACATAATCAATCATTCGGTATACAGGTCATTTCGCTGTAGAGGCGTTCGACTGCAATCGGAGGAGATGAATCGTGCAACTCTGTTCTGGATCGATCCGAGCGTGTTAACTTAGACTTGTGTGGATCGAGCAACGAACAGGCACATTCATGTTTAGGGCGAACGAGGGTGCGGTAAGCGAGTATATGCTCGAGTCAGTCGGAGCAATTGCTATAGATGTTGCGACGTAAGAAACCAAGAAAGCGATTAGCAGAATTCGTTACGTGACGTACGTGATGGGACCAAGACAAATCCAGAAAGTTGTACTAAACCTGTTTCACACGGTGCGATTTTCGACACTGCGTTTCTCGCAGCTACGATTTCCGCAAATGCGAATTTCGCGTTATACCGTTTCGCGTGCACCGAGCGCGGCAGCTGCGATTTTCGCATTTGCGAGCACCTATAGCGGTGGACTGAATTCTTGACGTCAGTTCGCTTCGGTGAAAACTAAGCAAAACTATAGTTAGAAACTGTTTTCGTGAACGAATTTTTTTGGAGTTGGTTACATCATAAAAAAATGAGTAGGCACGTGTATCACGACCCGCGTTGTTATAGTTTTCCCGTCCTCGCCCCATGTGCGTTTCCGCAGAGAAGTTCAGCACGACTAACATCGAAAAATCGCGCGCACGAGGGATCCGGCGGCCGATTTGTTGCACTCGCGAATTTAGAAGCGCGAAAACGCGAGCAAATTCACGCTATGTGAAACAGGCTTAAGTGACTACACCGCAACGGCAAGTGCAGTGTTATTAAGAAAGTAAGTAGCTGTTATAATCGCAACTTCGTAATTCCTTCATCACAATATTTTCACATTTAGTCCACCTTTAAAACTGCATGGGCTCGAGTCGGCTCTGTCTACGAGGTTCAATTCGACCTATACGTGGACCCGTAGGTCCATTCATTGCCACATTCGCCCCCGACAATTAATAAAACCATCCGGATCCCATGCACGCGCCGTGGGAGTCGGTCTAAAAGGCCCGATTCACACAGCCGTCAAACGCACCGTCCCGTTACCGTCACGGCACCGGCGTCTGTTCCCTCTTCGATTTCTCCTCAAAAATGGGACATTGGCAACGTCATTCCGGTATAAACGCAGGCGTACTGGGCGTTTTGCTGGATGGGCGGAGGCCTATAAGCGTGAGCGGGCTGCACGGTGCAGCCACCTGGTGACGCAGAGCTCAGCCAGCCAAACACAGCGCTAATATTGGTGTAACTATAAGTGTAAAACTGTTTTGAGCATTTGAAAATACGTGTTCACGATTATGCTGCTGCCGAAAAAATTTAGACAAGCAGCAAAGTATAGAACACATTTGGTCACTGCTATGTTAGCTTTCTGTTTGTCTGGTTGAGCCCCGCGCCGCGCAGGCGCCTGCACCCTGCAGGCCGCTCACGTGTTTAAGCCTCCACCCATCCGGCAAAACGCCCAGTACGCCTGCGTTTACCGGAATACAGGACGCGCT
Organism: Dermacentor silvarum; assembly: GCF_013339745.2. Classification (NCBI taxonomy): domain Eukaryota; kingdom Metazoa; phylum Arthropoda; class Arachnida; order Ixodida; family Ixodidae; genus Dermacentor; species Dermacentor silvarum. Next base: position 46,185,668 of record NC_051160.1, read on the forward strand.
AAAACTCTTTAGGAAAAAACCGGCGAGGCAGCGTTGCCTCACGAAGGACGCCGGTGCCTTGACGGTCACTCCGGGACGGGACGTTTGACGGCTGTGTGAACTAGGCCTAAGCGAAACTAGTGTTGAGCCGGCGAGACGGAAACTGCGCAGCTTCGCAATAAAACCGTTCTTTGGTGGCGGAGATATGCGACACAGCCGCAACACCGTCTGAACGCTCAATTAATTAATTAATGGGGTTTTACGTGCCAAAACCACCATATGATTTATGAGGCACGCTGTATAGTGGGAGACTCCGGATGAATTTTAACCACCTGGGGTTCTCTAAAGTGTACCTAAATCTAGGTGCACGGGTGTTTTCTGCATTTCGCCCCATCTGAACGCTCAGACACACGAAACTCTCACGCGAGAGCACGTGCTATAGTTGGCATTCCGCGGCGAACGAACGCGCCCCGTAACTCGCTTCGATAGCTCTCGCGCGAATGCGCGTGCTTTTTTCCTCAATTAAGATGCCCGGCGAGCGCCCAATTAACCGCAAAACGGTAACTAAAGTGCGGTGTTCGCCTTAATTAAAACACCGCCATAGCCACCATCATTTAAAAGCGTAAACACTAAATTGCTGCGTCAGTCGTGATGCTAAAAAAAACATTTTGATTGACTCGTGATCGCTTCATTGATCGATCGAGGATCGCCCAAATGACCGGCTCCAGATTATGACCACCCGAGGCTCTTTAAAGGGACTCGAAAGGAATAGTGAGGTCTTTCCTGTCATCTTTATAACTTAGGTTCTGTACCACTCAAGCGCTTCCATTTGACCGAAAAAACATAGCACGAACTAACCGAACGATTTACTATTCTGAGGAATATTAAGGTAACCTGTATTATAAAGTAGGCGTCTGCGATAGCAAAGCGGTTGCTCTTACTGTGAGAGGACGCTTCGTAAGCCAGAACAGACGCGAAAACGGAAGACCAGTGGCGAACTTCCAGCTCCAGGTCGCAGTGACTTCATGGATTTGGCAGCGTCTGCTCGCCTGTGGATACATTGCATTCCAAAGGTACCAAAAAGACGCAACATAGCCCGTTTCGAGAAATTTTCCAGCGCCAATACGGCCCAATAATTAATACCTCGAAGTCCATGGCGTCACAGTGAAGCGCCGATGTTAAGGTGGCGGCGCGAATTCCATAAGTTTGAGCTTCATTGTCTTCTCTGGTAATGAAACCCTTTCTTCAATATGAATTTTAAAAAAACTGGGTTTTGAATGAACTCCCTATAGCAGCTGTAGTCTGACTGTTTCAGTGTTTCACCTTTATAGTCTCTTAGAAGGCCAGCAGCAGTTGCACTTCTCCTGAGTACTTGTGTTTCTTCTGAGAGCGATTAAACCAGTACCAGTCGGACTGCATGAAGTTGCAGTCTTGCATTCCAAAATCTTTATGTCGGTTGCAACGTGCAGATGTTGCCCCACGAGATGCCGCTCGAAGAAGAGCTCCGGCGCATGCTACACTGACATAGGTATTTCAAATAACCAAGATTTCGAAACTATACTCATATAAGAGGCGCTGCTGCGTGCTTGTATTGCAAGCACACCCGTAAAGAAAAAAAAAACGATCGCGGGCAGTCGGGTAAGCGTGGCATGTCACATGAAGCCCGCAGAAGCGCTTTCACACATAGTTCACGCCGCCCCTAGCTGCACGAAGCCTAACGTTCCTTTGCGAAGTGACGGCCGTCGCAACCATGTGGGGGCGCCACCATCGAAAGAGCACGCGCGCTATACCGTGCACGGCACTTGGACGCCACGACCGTCATATGTCCTGGGTGGCGCCCACGAAAAGTATGAGGTCCGTCTCCTGGTTCTTGAGGATGTAGATGAAAGGCCGGGTGTTGGCCGCGTCGCGGTACGCCTTGGGCAGCTCCTCGGTGTAGAAGTTTGTGAGCGAGAGCGACACCGCGGTGGCCGCCGTCACGCCCGTGGTGTCGATCGTCAGCGCCACCTTGTGTATGATGTCCGAGACGAACAGGTCCTGGCCCACGCCGGCCAGGTTGGCGTGCTCGTCGAACAGGTCGAGGAAGCCCATGTGCTTGAGCACGTACGAAGGCTGCACCATCTCCTCCAGGTGCATCTTCGGCACCAGAACCTGCGCGCACAGTGCGAGGTGCCGAATGAAAGAATGAATGATTGAATGAATTCGAATCAAATCGAACCTGTTTATTTGCAGGAAGAACTCAACAATATTCCTGCGGGAGGCAACAACTAAAGCTTAAAATGTGACGAGGTGTTGAACCTCCTGAAATATGGCGCAGCCGTCAGTGATGGACAGTGGTACAGGGAAGAAGTTATCACAAGTCATACAAGCACATATCACATGCTCAATTTCGTGAGTTGCATATAAGCTCAAACGAAACGTTTATGGCCGTGAACAACACATTCATTAGTTAATACATCAGTTATATACCGGTCTCTTTCCAAACATATCTGGCACGTCAATTTCAAATAGTTCGACAACAATATAGAAACAACTGGAAACATACAAAGGCCTGTATATCACTCTGTATATACGAGAGACATATACGAAGATATACAATGATTGAACGAATCGCTGAATAGGAGTTGAGCATGATACACATATACAGAAAGGCGTATTGCGCACTCCAAACATATCTAATAACATTTATAAAGTTGCCTATTTTCATAGTTCTTTATAGGTAAGCGACGCTCTTTACCGTAAATAATGGCCCCGCGTGGACCTGAATGTTCTGGTTATTCTTTTTGTATATCTGAATGTAGCATCGACGTTATTAAAATTTGGAGTGGCAAGATACATTTGACTTTGGCTTCTAGCGTCGTATTTTACATACTGTAACACTTGGCACCACAGTTGATGTTGGCTTCCATAAATTTCGCTCCCACTGATGTATACTTTATACGTCATATTGACAGTTAATTATTTTAGCACAATTACTACTGTTTAAGGCATATTAACGTTACTTAGAACAGTGTTCGCGTCTGTCATACATTTAGTGACTGTACAGCATCTAGCCCATGAATAAATTGTTCTAAGGAATGAAGGAAGGGAATATGAATGGAATGATGGATGGATTGATGGATGGATTGAATAATTGATGGATGGATGGATGGCATGTGTTGAGGTCTTCAGGTAGGAAGGGGCAAAGCTGAATCCTGAGTAGGGTTAACCGTGAGTGCACGGCCTGACATGTCACAAGCCGCCGATAAAACGGTCGGCTGCTCCGACAGCGCACGACAACACGTCGCCCATTGGCTGGATAGATATTGAGAGGATTCCCATTTGGCCATCGGAGCGGCGACAGGTGTCACCTTGCCACGAACGGAAATGTTCGCGACGCACTTTTCTCTCTCTCTCTCTCTAACAGACGCATCCTGTCGAGTTCCTACCAAACCAAGCGCCGCCTGTCGGCGTCACAGCTCACTACTCGTTCGTCCTTTCGACAAAGAAACACAAAGCGATCCTCGTCTCTAACGTCAGATGCCCCCGCCGCGATGCGTCTCCAGGTTTTTCTCCAGGCGAACGGGTACAACTCGAAAAAGAAAGTAAGGCGGTGGTCGGTTTCCGGCGCCGAGAGAGCAACACCTCACACCTCCTGGCCGGCCCCTAAAGAACGTCTGTCTGTCGTGTGGAGAGTTGCAAAACCGCGAGGTGGCAGCAGTCGACCGCCGGCCCTAAAGCCCGCCGGCCCTCTTGCAAGCGCCGCCGGCGAAACCTTCCGGCAGCGGTGGCGATCTGCTATCATGACTCCTCCTCGCCCGCTGACTCGCGGCGCGAATTAATCCTCGACAAACGCGTGTCTCTCTCTCTCTCACTTTCTCCCTCTTCCTCTTGGCTTCTTTCCTCCTCTCACTCCACTTCCTCCTCTCGAGTGTCCCTCCTCCACTCTGTCCGCGCGAGTAAATAACCGTGTCCGTAGGAGCGCACCGGAGGGGAGAGCTTTTGTGCGAAGCTTGCTTGCTTGCCCCCGGCGTGAGCCGCGAGGTTATGGGGCGCGCGGCGTTAGTTGGAAAGGGGACGGCGAAAAGCGGAAGAAACGGTGAAGGGTGGCGAGGGTGTGTAGTGTCGGCGGGGTATATCGCGATTGATCGGCGCCGCTCGGCGGCCGTCGTCGCTACCGCCAGCCGACGTTGCGCGCGGAGGGCTCGGGCAGCGTAGCGGCAGTTTCGCGGCCGCCGAAGCCGCGCCGGCATCTGGGACTGGGCGATCGCTAGCGCAGCTGCCGCCGCCAAGCGCCCGGCCTGCCGACGAGCTGGGAGAGATTTCCGGGCCTCTTTGTTTGCTCGCTTCCTCCTTTTGTTTCCTCTCGTCCGCCACCTTTTCTTTAAGAAGCGAAGGTTTATAGGCTCACAAGTGTCGGCGGTGGTGGTGGTGTCACGCTGAAAAGTGGGCCGATCCTGGCGATAGGGCAGAAAGGGTCCAAGCTCAATGGCACATACCAGGGACAAGAAAAGAGAAATAAAGAAGGAAAGAAAGAGAGAGAGCAAAGGAAGAGAGAGAGAAAGAAAATCACCACGAAGGTCAGATACACACACGACAAGCTTCGCTTACCCCCATTTTCTCGACAGGGAAAGGGCTAGTGATTTTTTAAAATTTCTCTTGAGGTTTCGTCTCACCTATATTATTCCGTACAGTGCGGCGAATGTCGGGCGTCAGTCAACCCAGAATTAAAGAGTAACGGAAGGAGAACTCCTCCGCTGTCACATCTCTGATCCGCCGAATGAATAATGGAACCGTCACGGAAGCGTTAGCAGCGCGCAATGGGCGAGACCTTCCGATCCCTTCTTCATGGAACAGGCTACTGCCTCTCCTTAACTTAAGATCGGCTAAAACGAGCTCTTTAGCGTATAGTTTTTCGCTGCGTTGCAACGAAGTTAGTGGGGCGGAGCATAGACGATCTTATAGATGATAGACGCGCAGCTCTTCGGCGCCCTGTTCCGCCGTTATGCGACGGCGTCCCTCGGCGTAAACGAATGAACGCGCACAGCGAAAGATGAAAGAGCGAACGCGCAGCGTAGCGGGGGATGAAAGACGGCAATAGCGAAGAGAGCGCAAGGAGGGAAGCGGAGGAGGAGGGTATATATGGCAAAAGCGTAGTGCCGCGCTAGACGCGCTCTGCGGCGACGATTGCTACGAGATGGCGCCAGAGTAGCGCACGTCGTCTGTTCACCGATGACGCCGTCGATGATGCATGCGGCGAGCGCGTCCACCGATACCATATGTGGAAACAAAGCGCTGCATGAGCGGACGTCTGTCTGCGGCGGCTGCTGTGAATCGCGCCCACGCGTCACCCACGCGCTGCCTTTCGCGATCTCCCGATTAGCGAGGCTGTCGGGCCACACTTCGCTCCGTTTGCAACGTGCCGCACGAATCAGATTGTCCGGGCCAGCCAATATATCGCGAAATGAAAACACGTATAAAGCTGCGCTCAGATTTCGCATTAAGGAGTGTCGTAATCGCCGGCGTACTTTTCAAATTTTCTATTCATAATTGGTGCGCCGCTATCGTGCGCTGTTAGACGAAAAAAAAAAAGCAACTTAGTGCGCCGTGAGATGAAGTTAACGTGGTCATGATACACCGCGAACGCAACCATGCAACCATTCTCGTGCATACGAATTAGCTGTTGTATATACTGTGCATTTGGTTGTTACAGATAGAATACGGTAGCGTTTCCTATTAAATTAAATTATGGGGTTTTACGTGCCAAAACCAGTTCTGATTATGAGGCACGCCGTAGTGGGGGACTCCGGAAATTTAGACCACCTGGGGTTCTTTAACGTGCACCTAAAAAGTACACGGGTGTTTTCGCATTTCGCCCCCATCGAAATGCAGCCGCCGAGGCCGGGATTCGATCCCGCGACCTCGTGCTCAGTAGCCCAACACCATAGCCACTGAGCAACCACGGCGGGTAGCGTTTCCTATGGGAAAATAAAAACATATGCGACATAGCCGATAATCTCTTATGCACATATGACGATCCCATAGGAAAACCCGTATGTTCCTGTATGTTCATATTTAGCGTTACTGAATATCGGTCGCTTTTCCGATAGGCTTAACAGCCCAAGATGGCGGCAATGAAACGCTTGATCCGGTATTTTTCATTCTCACTCTCTGCCTTCGTTTCTCTCTCTCTCTCTCTTTTCTTTGTCTCGAGTTCATTCTTTCGCGCGTCTTCTTTCTCTTCCCCTTCCCTGTCTTTTATTCACGTCCCTGATTCCTTCGTTCTTTTATTTTCACTCTGTCGATTCCCTTCGGTCTTCCCTTATTTCTTTGTCTTTCCTTTGTCGTGCCTTCGTTCCTTTCCCGTCTGCATGCATGCCCCCATCCCTTCTGTTCGAGGACCTTCCAGCTTTTCGTCGCCTTATGGAGATGGTCCGTGATGGATGGGGGAGTAACGGGAAGCGGCCGCTAAGTCCCGGAGAAAGCTTTTTTGCGGAACCGAGCTTCGACACTCCGACGCGTGGCGGTGCTGGTGGTCGTTGTGGTTAAAGCTTCTATTCTGGTCGCACTCTCTCTCTCTTTCTCTCTTTCCTGCGTGGCTGCAGCATGTAGTCTACTCCAGAGGGAAATTCCGACGGAGGCCTCGGAATTCCTTTCCTGTTGTACGTGTACGCGTTTCGGGAGCGGCTGTGTCGAAGCTCCTGCAGCGCCGTTTCACAATTCACTCTGAACAAGAGGGAGTTTCGTAAGAGTCTGTGCGTGTGCGGAATAGGGGCCGGGACGGATGACGTCCTGGAGGTTTGCCATGAAGTTAGCGGTGGGATAGTCAATTGTTGCGCGGCTTAGTTCAACACGTCGTGATTGATCGTTCCAGTATGTGCCCGTCGCGCTGGTGGCTTAGCGACTGTGCCGTTAATAATGCTGATGAAGTCGCTGGTTTGACTCCAAGGGGCGGCGGCCTCATTCTAATTAGGGGGATGGGGTCGGAGGTGGTCGGAAAAAGAACTTTTCGAGAACGCTTGTCTGCCGGCCCGGGTTTCGGTGTAGCCTACTGAGTATCCCGCGAGGGGTTAAAATGGATTTATGTAGCATTACTTTCATGTGTACGTACGCTTTGTTGTATTTTGTATAACATTGTAACTGTAGAAATATAACGATCCACGATGCTTGCGTACTATGCGGAAATCAAGCACCACTAACGTGGACCACGTTCGTGAAGCAGCACTGCTTTTTTTAACTTTTTTTTTTAAATTCGAAGTATTATAGAAACTTATGCGTGATGTACCTCGCCTGAAGTTTGTTTTACAGTTACCTTTTTGAGGCATTACATGCCTATCTGTTTGATTTCATAACAATGTTTCCTGGACACCTGTATGACTGTATTTTGTTGTTGCTTTTCTTACTGCTGCAGCTGCCTTAAGTTATTTTCTCATTTTCTAACAATGTTGCTAAATATGCGATGTTGTGCTATTATTTTAGTGCCCCCCCCCCTCAATAAAATAATGATCCATAAAGAAGTCTTGAATGTATCTGAACAAAATAAATAAATAAATAAATAAATAAATAAATAAATAAATAAATAAATAAATAAATAAATAAATAAATAAATAAATAAATAAATAAATAAATAAATAAATAAATAAATAAATAAATTGCGCATCTCTGTATGGGTCTGTATAGCCACGTCCGTACTGCTTCTTCGTGCTGAGTTTTCTGCGTTCTTGACCAAACAAACTGTGGCAGGCCCGACGTGTGTTCATATTATGTATGTCTCTGTAAAATTTCAAGAAGACGGACCAAGAACCACGTCAACCTGTTACGCATTAGCTTTTTTTTTTTCTTTCTTTTTCTCGGGTGAAGGAATACCTCAAAATATGAATAGATTCGATTTTCTGGCCTCCCAATCTGACGCCACTCCACGAAGCTAATGGATGAACCCCCCCCCCCCCCCTCCCCCCGAGAGCTTACGACGAACATGGTACAGCACATAAAGCACACAGCCTTCTGGTGCACCACATAAATACTCGTGAAACTGTACGACTCCACCAATTAATACGCAAACTCCGGACACATGGAGGAAAGCAAGTGTTTGTTTGTATTGTTAACTGCCTCGGCGCAAACAAACTGAATGTGTTACTCGGTCACGCGTCTGTTTGCCGCTCAGTGTTACACCTGTATAGGAGACCGCACGAGCCGCTCGTTCACTGCAACAAAACGTGCAGCTGTATCAAAGCGGCCACTTGAACCAATGAGCCGTTAAACTCCCTCACCGAGAGGCGTTACAGTCCCCAGCTGCTGCGCGTAAGAAAAAAAAAAAAAAAAGAAAAAAACTAGAAGTTCTCTAACTCTCGCTCTCAATTTACGGTTACGCTTTCCCTCTCGTCTCATTACAGGCGGTGAAACTCGGCGGCGACCCATCGGCCCCCAATCCACGCAAGCCTTTGGTTTTTATCTGCGTGTGTTCGTAGAGATCACACACACACGGCAGCAGCTGCCTTGTGGTTCGGCAGGAAATAAAGCGGACGCCTTCTGCTGCCGCTGGCTTTATACCGTGCTTGTACGCTGCATAACAAGGCACGAAATCGTCTGCAGTGACTTCTGCAGCAACGAGGCACGGTGTCGTCTGCAGTGACTTCTGCAGCAACGAGGCACGGTGTCGTCTGCACTGACTTCCGGAGAACGAGGCGAGGTGTCATCTGCACTGACTTCTGCAGAACGAGGCGAGGTGTCGTCTGCACTGACTTCTGCAGAACGAGGATTGGTGTCGTCTGCGCCGTCTTCTGGAATATAACGAGGCACAGAATCGTCTGCACTGTCTGGGTGAGTGTACGGAATCTCTCCTTAACCAGCCGGCCTTTCTCTCCCCCTTCTCCCTCAGCTTTATGTTTTGCATATATTATTATTTAGGAATTTCCGGTCGCGCGACTGTAGCGCCAACTATGCGTGGCGCTGTGGTCGGCGCCGCAGCTGGTGATGGTGGCGTTCGGGCCAGAGGATGGACCACCTGTCCAAAATGGCGTGGTGGTCCTCAGAGCACGCCGCATTGTGTTCATCTGTCAAAAATCTGCTTCAATACAGATTTTAGCAAGTACAGCGCACGCAGGCAGCTAAGTGAACACGGTTCACCCTGCGGCAACTTCGATTTAACCATGTGTTCTCCGATGGTCTGTCAAAGAATTCAGTGCAAGCTCGGCCCACAAACTCGCACTGCGCCTGCTCTTGGCGCCGCCGCGTTCCGAAACGAGAGACTCCGACATCGGAAGAAGTTCGCCTGCGCATTGACGTCACGAGATTGAGCGAACGTCATTGGCTCGCGCATATATTGAAATTAACTTTTAGTTGGGTAGCGCTAGCTTTTCAGCTGCATTCTTAGGTTGTCGCCGATTCGAATACATTCATACAACTGAAATGCATTGGAAACGTAGAAATGCGCTCAATTTATCAAACAACCGAACCAACTTAAATAAAATTTGTTCAATTTAAGGGAGAAAGCTAGCTTTTGCCGATTGTGGTTGCTCATTTTGATTCATATTGCTTAAATTGTTTTGCGATAATCGTCCAAATTCTGTGAACCTAAACAAAAAATTGAAGCACGAAGCTTACAGCTTCTAACGGCACCACAAACGGATGCCATATTTTTCTTGTAAACAGCACGTGTTATATAGCGTCTGAAGCGGACCAATCTCGTGTATACGTCCTCGCTTGTGCGTCCTCCGATATGGTCAAAATCGCTGGTCTTAATTTATCACACCAACGTCGTCGACAACGGCCGCTAAGGTTGCAAAGAAAACGGTACATGTCCAAGCGACAATGACGTACCCCAGGCTTCATCGCTCGTCTTACCGGGTGCTATATGCACCGAACTTTGCCAAGCTCTAAGTTGTTGAAGCTCCTGATCCCGATCGCCGAATTATCGTACGGAGCATGCGTACTTCGACATTTTCAGATCTCATAAGCAATCGGAGATGCCATGGCATAAAAGAGGAGGGTGATTTAGTGAAGAGAACAGAGGAAAAGTCGCCCGGATGCTATAACCTGCTACTCCTCAACGTGGTAAGGGAAAGCATAAAACGACGATATAGCCTCCGAGACGGCTTACTGCCTGATCTCTGAGGTCGTGATCGCGGCATATAGTTTCCTATACTAAACTCACTAGAGGACAATCTGGTGCCTCAGTCGTTCTACCACCATTGGAGTGATGGGTAGTACGTACGCGGATTTTTCTACAACTTGGAATGGCTTCGTCGAGAAAGCAAACTGCAGATTATATTATTATTCCTTGTGGTTCAGCTGTACACCCTGCTAGTCGCACATTTAGATAGAGCTGTAGACAATTTTGCGTTGACAGCTACATCCGTTACGTTACATAATTTAAACTGCATAAGTATATGTCTCCACACTTCTGAGCACACGTGTCGCTAGATGAGGATGGCCTTTGGGCAGTGACGCTGAAGCGGTGACCATTTCAGATATTTTAAGGAGTTATTTTTATTTGTTATGTTCTGAAAGCAGTGTATACGATGGTTTAAATTAAAGGGTAAAAGATGCGACTAATTACCACACGGTTAATTCGACGTGACAGTACAGTCGACTCCCGCTAATTCGACCCTTGCGGGACTACAACATGTGATCGTATATAACAAATCGCGGTAAAATGAACGAATTCAAATCGTTATTGCTTGAAGTAACCTGTAATGTATTTACGTTTCTTGCAGCTGAAGTGCGACTCAATCAATATGAGGCGAAGAGCGCCGACATGCTTAAACACTGCTCGAGCGTTAAAACACGTTGACACGACACAACTAGGAATGGATGGCTTCACGGTATCATCACAGACTCCCTCCCCCCCCCCCCCCCCTTTTTTTTCCTCTAAAAGATATTACAAAAAAAAACTTTCACGCCTCCTTGGGAAGAAGTAGCGACATCTGCTGAATTTCCCGCGTTTTGAAGATTTTAAAAATCTCTGCACGTACGAGGCGCCGCCAAAGTTGGGGGGGGGGGGGGGGGGGGTCAAATAATCGTAGCGGCGTGCTTTCCCGTTGGAACTAAGCGAGCTTTCTTTCCGTGGCAATTAATGCGACTTCCCACCGAAACTTTCTAGTGCGTTCGAATTAAGCGAGAAGTCGAAATAACCGAGGTCGAGTTAACGGGAAGTCGACTGTATCAGGTTCAAACAATTCCCTTGGTAGGGTGCAGCGCACATACCAGCGGCGCGCGCGAACAGCAGCGTCACGTATCTCCAACAAGCCTTTTTTTTTTTTCAACCTCCTTGCGTATCTCTCTAATAAGGGAAGGATCAAATTATAACTGTGTGTGTTGCGGTATATATTCCGTGTCCTTGCGCCTGTGATTGTACCTTTTCTGGTTGATCACGCCGTGTCTCTCTGGGCTGCCTACTACGAGGGTATATATAACCTGAAATTGTGAGCAAGCTTTTCGATTCTGGGAACGTCAAAGAACGAGCGTGCATCGCGTCCCTTCCATTTTGCTTACACACCGCTTGCCAGGTAGCGGGTTCTAGCAATGATGTCAGTGTGGGAAGTTACGGCGCAAGGTGCCTGTATGCAGCACAACGGAGACGGACACACAAAGAACGAAGCTTGTCCTCCGCGAGCGCTTTCGTTGTATAATCCCCGCCAGCTCGGACTATGGCCGCTCGCGCTTTTGGCTCTCGCGCTGATCACGCACGTGGGAACGAGGTCGAGACGGCAACGAGAGCGCGCCATAAGTGAGCACGCAATGCGTGAGCTCTTCTCTTCTTTGCTTTGGGGACGCTTTTGCTCGAATGCGCGGGGCGACTGCTTCGGGTCGCGTCGTCTTGCGATCGTCCGCGCGCGAGGCGACTCGTGCGTAAACCTATATTCAGGTTTTTTACGCGATAGCGTTAAGGGCCCCGTGTCGCAGAAAATCCGGCGTCGGTGTCGGCGTGGCGCGCCGGCGTCGGTGCCTGAGGAAAATCATCCCGAACCACCCCGACCACGCAGAGGCCCTTCGCGTGGCGCAGACTCGTTAGTGAAATAAGCTAATTTCTCAAAGTAAAATCCGCCAGAAAAATCTTAAAGTACGACTTAACCGCAACCTGCAGACACGATAGCGTCGGATTGTAATTTGAATGTACGAGAAAATATAATTCTGTTACGAGGAAACTCAAACACAAACCCCTTTTCCAGCATTTCTGCCGTTCATACAGCGGCGCTCCCCGGTCGGGGTTCCTTCCAAAAAACACCTTCCAGATGGCGTTCGCCTCTTCGGTAGCGTAAAAGGGTACCGGCGCGCAGAGGCGAAGGTGGAGAAAAAAGCTGCAGTTGCTGGGAAGCCTGACAAGCATTCAGGGATCTTTGAATGCTATCGCGTTCCACTATTAAAGGCGAAGTTTAAGCGTTCTCCATTTTTTTTTGTCTGAACTGCTGATGGTCCCCGAGCACGTACCGAATGTGTCTTAATTTCCCGACTCCCTTGTTATACCCAGACCCAGTTGGGCTGGATACCTTGCGTATAATTATTTTGAGAGTACCTAAGAAGCGACTACGGAAAATATTCATCCGGAATATGAAGCCAGACGCATCGGGGAATGTGTACGGAAGTGGTCAGTTTCTGTGGAAATGTTTCGCTAATTCGCTGTAGGTATAGTTGTGTCGTAGCAGGCGACGAAAGACACCCATGGATCGAGTGCTTTTCGAATTAGTTGATACGAGAATCCAGGGTGCAGCGTCAATATGCCAGCCTACCACGTCGTGTTACAACTTTGGGTCTGTGTTTACAGGACAATAGAAATGCTTTTGCAACAAGGACCATGAGAAGACGGTTACTTTCTAACACGAAGATGCGGACTGCCTTCAGCAAGTTAACGTGTTTGAAAAAAAAATGAGTTTCTCACATTTGGAACATAAGGATCGGTAATAAAAACCGACTTGAAAGGCTGTTATGTCTTTGAGCAGCCTTCTGGTCAGAGGAGGTTAAGCAAATGAGACAGGGGGTTTTCTCTTTCTTGCATGTTTTTTTTTATTCTTTTTACGCTGATTTAGCTCGCGAGCAGAGAAGAACAGAAGAACCTGATAGGGCGACCATGTTACCTTTCATAACTCAGTCTACTCCTATTGCTACTGATGCTACCACAGATAAAGTGCGTCGATATCAAATTCGAAAGACGTCAATCTTGTTCGTAGGCGTGCCCCAAGACAGATAAAGGTTTCTTTTTTTTCCAGAAAATTCGCGATGGAGGTTGCAAGCAGATGAAGGAACGGTGCCCTCTTCTTTCGTTTCCGCCTCCTACAGCTGCAGCGCACAACGTGTGTCCGAATGTAGTCGGTGACGAGCCATGAATTAAAACGCTACGTGTGCGCTGTCCAGCTCAAACACAATTTGCATAGCTACGCCAGCCAATTTGGTGAGCTCATTAACGCGACAGCTTTAAGGGCCCCGTGTCGCAGAAAATTCGGAGTCGGCGTCGTGGCCGGCGTAGGCGTCCCGCGAGCGAAAAATATTCTTTACGGCACTAAAGGTGCTCATACCTTGCCTTACATTCTTTACAAGTTATTCCTCGGAATTTTGAGAATGACAGCGCACAAACAAAATGTCACCAAACAAAACGCTGACAGCGCATGCCCTTTATGTTAAATCTTCTCAGACTTAAACATTAACAGTGCGAAACAATGAAAGACGATCGGCCCACGCAATAGGTCGGGTTTCTACCAGAAAGCTCGCATTCGTGCATAGCGTTCGCCGCCAGCGTTTCCATGGAAACACAATGGTTACATAAGCTGAAGTTGCCGGGAAGCGTGAGAAGCTGTGAGGGATCTTCGAACGCTATCGCGTTCAACTCTTAAAGGCGAAGCTTGATAATGCGTCCTCCAGATTTTTACCTGACATCGAGCGGTTGAGCTTGTTCCAAATACAGAGCTATAAGGAGTAAGGATAGTAGTTTTATCAGCTGTGTAAACTTGGACATGCAGCAGCACCAGCAACGCGCAGAACTGTTGTCGACACCGTCGGCGTTTTGCCCCCGTTCGCACCGAACGCGCGCGGCGTTTTTATGTAAATACGCATTTAATGCCGCAGCTAAACGTCGCCTCCCGTCCCCCCACAGCCTATCGCGCGACGGAAAAAGCTGCGTTTGCTCTCTATATATGAAAAGGAGGAAATAGACGCTTAATTCTGCAGCCCTTCAGGGAGCACGGCGCAGAACGCGCGTTTGCTCTCCGACGTGCGTTCGCTCCTCGTGAAAGCGCGCGTCCCTCGAGCCTTTTCACTCGCACATGCAGCGTCCGGAGCGCGGCGACGATTTCATCGCCGTTGACGTCATACGGAACCTCACGGCGACGGCGACGCCGACGGCAGAAAGCTGCTTTGGAGTGTCCATATATTTGCTATCGCAATAAAAAAAATACGCCTTATTTCATCCTGTGAAAGTGGATGTATACAGCGAAGCTTTGCCGACGTTACACGAGCACCACCACCACGAGGCGTCGCACCATCGAGGTCAATGCAGGTTTCCACGACCTCGTTCACGCCCTTTCCGTTGGTGCTTCGACGCCGCGGTGCACGTTCGCGGCGTCCATATACGCTTGCTCGTAGCCCGCGTTCACGAAGTGAACGTCACTGTAATCTTTTTTTTTTTAACAGTCTTGCCCCGATGTCGATTACGGTCGCAGCACACACTGCGCGACCGATGCAACGGACAGGCATACATCGTATTCGTCTGCGCACGTTCGTCACGCGCAAACGGAAGTGTGCCCGAGTGCAGCACATATCCTCGCGTTCTAGTATAGACCCTCCGCCTAGCGCAAGTGCGTTATTGAACCAATTTAATTTCTCAAAGTGCGTCACAAAATTGGTAAAGTACGACTTACGCACGACCTGCAGACACGATAGCATCGGCTCGTAATTTGAACGTACCAGAAAACATGATTACGTTGCGCGGAAACTCAAACTTACACTATAGTTCTGGAGACGAAAATGTTTCTTTGTCGACGCGACAGCGTGTATACAATTATAGTCGGGTACAACTTTAGAAGGCAGCGGCAATTGCCCCGTCAAATGCGGATGGATGCGAGCCTCCACCAATGGGCGCACACTATATAGACTTGCGTCATGAGCCGGACGGCCGGTGTCCCGGCCGACGGAGAACATGGTAGCCCGCGCTTCAAGCTGGGGCGAGTCGCGTCAGCGGGACTATTTCTTTAGTCGCGGTGGAAATCGGCTGCTGCGCTTCGGTCATCTGGGCGGGGCCTCTCCTGTCTTCTTAAGTTGTACCCGACTATAGCTGTCGAAAATTTTCTAGGGTATTCACGTACACTTCGCTGTAAAAAGAATGTCTCCGTTTCGATTGGGCTTTGTGTCACTGCTTTCCGGATGAAGCCTGAACGTCTAGGCAAATTTTATGGGGGATCCTGATGTCGCTGCTCAGCCAAAGGCAACATTTTAGCCTGGAACAACCTGCTTTTATCTTACATTTACTCTAGCATTTACATTAGCAAAGCAGAGTCGTTAAGCTCTGAATGGACTTCGGCTGGTTCGATGCTCTTTCAGAGGTGAAAAGCAGGTGCCCTGCCCCCCCCCCCCCCCCTTTTTTTTTTTTTCCTTCGTTTTTTTTTTTTTCGTGGTTGGAGCTTGCTTGTAATGCTTGGAGATTTCGTCACCGACTGCATAGGACGATGAGGCTCTCTGCTCGCGTGTTCCATCTCACAAAGCTGATGACGTAACGAGTGACGTGCGTATTACAACCCGCACCGATATGCGCTCGCCGGTGTCCTGCAGCTTGTCGAGCAGCCGCTCGTACAGCTCGAGCGAGAGGTGCTTGTGGAAGCGTCGCAGGCTGGGCGCGTTGTCCGCCATGAAGAGCAACAGGCTCAGCTGACCGCCGCGCAGCGGCACCTGCGAGAGGCCGAAAAAAAAAAATAGAGAAATTGCATGCGAGCAATGCGTTAGATCAATGTGGTACTACGTAAGTTCAACCTGTCCGCATATACTAATCGCCGTTTATTAACGCGATAGTGTTACAGGCCTCGTGTCGCAATGAATCCGGCGTCGGCACCGACCGTCGTTATGCGAAAAAATCCGTGGTTGCTCAGTGGCTATGGTGTTGGGCTGCTGAGCACGAGGTCGCGGGATCGAATCCGGGCCACGGCGGTCGCATTTTCGATGGGGGGCGAGCATAGGATACAGGAGGTTACGCTGGAGGTAGTGGATAAGTACAGATATCTTGGAGCGTAGATAAACAACGGGGCTGAGTACCTAACGGAACATGAAAAATATGTAAAGGCTAAAGGTAGCAGGAATGGAGCTGTGATGAAAAATAGGGCACTGTGGAATTACAATAGGTACGAAGTGGTGAGAGGGATTTGGAAAGGGCTGATGGTCCCTAGTTTGACTTTCGGCAATGCGGTCCTGTGCATGAGATCAGAGGTTCGAGCAAGGTTGGAAGTTAAAGACTGGCTCTGGGAGCACACGGAAGTACACCAAATCAGGGGCTACAGGGTGACATGGGATGGACGTCATTCGAGGGCAGGAAAGCCAGCAGCAAGATAGAATTTGAGGAGCGATTGAGAGAAACGGCAGAAAAGCGGTGTGCAAGGAGAGTTTTCAGTTATTTGTACATGAGGAATGTTGATACAAGATGGAGGAAGCGGTCCAGAAAATTGTCGATCAAATATTTGGACTGCAGGAGGGGTGCAAACCAAGAAAGAGCGCTTAAGAAAAAGGTTTAAAAAAAAAAACAGAGCGGGGTTTGTGGAAAACAGGGATGCAGACGAAATCAGCACTGGGAACATACAGAACTTTCAAGCAGGAAATTGCCAAAGAAAATATCCATGATATTTCTAGGGGAAGCTCTTTGTTGTTTGACGCCAGGACGGGAGTATTGCGGACTAAGATGTACCGAGTCAAGTACCAAGGTATAGCAACGTTGTGCTGTGCGGGTGGAGAAGAAGAGGAAACGGCTGAACACCTCATACTTTTCTGTAAAGGGCTTAACCCTATATACAGTGCAAGGCAACGGGGCTGATTTTTTCAAAGCATTGCATGGGGTTAAGGGGCAGTGGAGGCAAAATAGGCATTAAGCGGGTAGAAATAACCAAACGGAGGTTATCTGATTGGTGGTTAAAATCAAGGCAAGGGTGAAATTTCACCCACCACGAAGTACAAAATATGTTAATAGTCACGGCTAGGTGGCGTGTGCTACCGCCCCATTTAAAGGGTTCAGCCTCATCCATCTATCGATTCATCCACGGCGCACAGAGGCGAAGGCGGAGAGAAAAAAAAAAAAAGCTGCGGTTGCCGGGAAGTGTGAGAAGCAGTCAGGGATCTTTGAATGTGATGGCGTTGCACTCTTAAAGACGAAGCTTAAGCGTCCTCCAGAGTTTTAAGTACTGGAACAGCGCAGACGTGGACGGGAGCAGCAGTGATGCTAGCGCCGTGTCCTGGCGCTTCCCTCAACCACAACTCAACCTATAGTAAGGTGAAAGATAGGTTGTGGAAAGATAGGCCGGTTTTTGCATCATGAGGTCATAGCAGCGCGAACTAAAACATATACACAAAGAAAGAGACACACCTGGACATAGCGCATTGTCCCCGTGTGCCTCTTTCTTTGTGTATACGCTTTAGTTCGAGCTGCTATGACCTCATGAGAACTCAAGCGCAACGCATTGTAAATGTTTTTATGATGTGTCATTCTTCTCGCAGAAAAGGAAGAAAACGAAGAAGTCCACCATACGCTAATGATTGCTACTGCCAGTGCCTTTACGCAGTGACGTCACTGCCACAAGGTGGTTTCGCATTGCACGCCTTTGTCTCCGGTGTTCCGATAGAGAGTGCTTGCCTGTCCTGTTACAGTTTACGGAATACCGGAACGTGGCAAACGTGAACGAGAGAAGTAGCGGTGGCAGTGACATCTCGTGGGGCATTTGTTCAGCCACAAATCGCCCGAAATGTTTGGTTCTTCTGTTTTATGGGGCTATTTCGTTGATTGAAAACAACAATACACCATGAATTCGTCACATCATGTCGCTTCCGACTCCTTTACTCCCACAGCTAAGGAATGCATAACCCATCGTTTCTTATTGTTTTTGTTTTTGTTTTTGCCCCCGAAAACAGCACTTGCATGTAGGCTCCTTATGCTGCGCTATAGTCATGCTACTCTAAAGTCACGCTGCGCACGTCTGTGTAGCCGGTGTTGCAGTATACCGTGGAACGCTGCAACACCGGCGGGGTGGAAGAAAAGCAGGGATGAGATCGATACGACCGGATCCGTTACGGGCATAGGTATAGCGGTACAAACCGTACAACGTAGATGGTGAAGTTTTGAGGAAGAAGAAAGCAAAAATGATTTAGGAGATGTATACAAAAATACTAGAATGAAAAGAAAAAAACATGTATAACAAACTTGATTAACTTAAGCAGGCTATATAGGTGACTGTTTGTCACCGCCCCGTTTCAAAGGACACGCCAATAAATCATCACCATCATCATCCGTAAACTGATACGCTTCCAAAAAGGCCAAAGCTCTATTTACATATAGGGCATTCACGCTTGTTTTCGTACGCTATTCCAAAACTCTGTAACATAAATAATAGCGGATCTAGCCAAGATGGCGTCGGTGTGGGTTAGGTCAGCCAGCTCCTACCAGTGGTAAACTGATATTACCAGTGGTAAACTGAAACTGAATCCGGTTGGCAGAGTGCACATAAATAAAGCTACACGAGATGCAAACGCTCAGAATGGTTTTACAGTCGAGCCCGGACACATCGAACTCGAAGGGGACCGCGAAATAGTTAGATATATCAATAATTGGATATACAAAAAATTATAGAGAAATGTTCAAGGGATTTTACACCTGTTCGTTATACACGATAATTCGTTATATCCGGCTTCGATATATCCGGGTTCGACTGCGGATCTTTTCGTTGTAGCGCACAGTTGGGCGAACAACCGAACAACGCGAACAGATCTTAGCATGTTCACGCAGTACGACCGACATGCACGCGCTTGTATGATGCGGCATACATTCGGGAGGACAATGTAGCATGTGTGTGCGTGTGTTGGCGCGCGCGACGGCACGCTTTCTTAAACCTCTGAGAAAACACAGCATGACACCGAGAGAGAGAGAGAGAGCGACAGAGCTCAAAGTTATCATTGGCCACTCTCCTCACCAGGTACACGTATGCTGTGTTTGAAGCAGGAAAACAAGGGAATAAAATATCATTACAGTCACTGCGTATTTTAATGCTTTGAGTCGCAAAGGATAACACGGACAACAAGGCCAACGCAAGACAGCCGCGCCGACCTGCGCACGGCCGATGGTGCAAACAGTGGCTCCTTCAATGTTGTCTTTAGGTAGGTCTACACAATCAATTATCTCTTCTCGCACTAACCAACGTTTCCAGGCATCTAGGTATATCTTTCAAACAAACAAGAGCCTCTCTTTTCTCAGCTCTTTCGGCGTTCGTTTTAAGCTTAAACGCTTGAAGTCTAAAAAAATTAAAAAAAAAATATGGTTAGGCTTCAGATGTTACCTTCTACTTTTCGAACAATACCGCTCGATTAAAGCTTGCGAAGAAATTAAGGGCTTTTAACATCCATACGCGATGCCATGTTTAGAAACGCCGCTTGGCGCTGCATGACGTCATTGTGATCGAGACTAAAGTGTCGTCTGCAAGTTTTGTAACTGGACCGGAGCGTTGGTTCTGGAAGTTTTGTAATGCGTTAAATGGTCATCGCTTAAACGAGTTCTCGGGCAAAATGCTGGACTGTTTTCGTGCTAGACCTAGCCGAGCGTGATTACGTTCAGGGCAAACAAGTTTCCATCGATCTAACTTGAGCGAGAGGTCGGTCTAACAGCCGCGGTCATCTATCGTGGCCTCATGTGTACCTTGGAATGTCATTGATTCCATGGGGCTCAGTCAGGAAGAACACGCTTTAACGATGATGCTGGCAAAAAAAAAAAAAAAATAGGGGGGGGGGGGGGGGGCTGTCAGTTCTATAGCGTAACTTCCGAAAGAATGCACTGGCGACAGACTTTTCTCTGCGTGCTTTCGTTGAAACCTGTTCCAAACGTAAATAACTATGGGTGTATACGAATACTGGATATTTGAATGCTAATCAACAGTTATTGCGATTCAAGTGTTATTCTATTCGAGATCTTGATATTTGTAATTTTCTAATATTCGTTCGTGGTCAAATATTTAGGGATGAGAATGGTTGCTACTGCCCACTATAGGTGAACAAACAGAAAGAAAACATTTCCTGCCTACAATGCATGTTGTTAAGCCACCTTTTGAAAGTCTTTAGCCAGTCAACGACACCAATTTCGGAGAGGACGCGCGAAGCAGGGTTTTCTGTGTTTTTGTTTTGACGGATATGTTGAAGTTAAACAGTAGAACCGGATTAAGGATGCTTCTTTCTTAGTCTGACTGCACGTTGTTTCACCTATTTCTTTAGCGAACTTAGCTATGCTTGATTTGATTTGATTTAGTGTTTATTTATTTCAAACGAAAGGGGAAGCCAAGGCAAAAGGCGGTAGGCCTGACGGGGCGTTGGCTCCATGTTACAGCAAGCAGCACACACGCATCCAGTATACATATACAGTAACAAAGTACATGTGTAGATCATTTACATGACTTGATATAGTATAACAGAAATGTAATGGCTTTGTACATATAAAACAACTATGATGATGCGTCAATACAATAGATTAATATTTATACATATCAATGATCACAAATCAAACATTTGTCCTACAGAGAACGCACCACTTTTGTTCGCACAAAAGTGGTGCGTACTTTCATCAAACAAACCCCAGGTGCTCCGTTTTGCCGTGTAGTGGTGACTTATTTTAGCGTACATATAAAGACCGCGCATCGGAATATCGTGGTGGTCTTATCGTAGAGCAAAAGCGCCTTGTGACGTCATCTTGTGACGTTGTGACCCACCGAACGCGTACTGAATCTGGCGCATCTATTTCCGCTATTTCCGTGACTCCCTGCCCCAACTTAGCAACCACTTGCTCCCATGACAACCCTGCCTTCGGCCCCTCTGTAGGACATGGCGGTTGCCAACAAGGCGAGCCGTCTTCCTTACAGTAGGGAGTTTTAGAAATAGTGTACCGCAGCGGCTTAGCGTATCGAAAAATTCAACCTATATACGGCTGGGTTGTTTTGTGCTCTTTTTGAGTTGTTTTCTATGCGCATAGTCGCGATAGCGTCCCCTAAGTTTAAGTTCCTTACCTCTAAAACTCCCTAATAGAGTACGATGATGGTGACGATGATGATGATGATGATGATGATGATGATGATGATTAATTGGCACCCTCTTTGAAACGGGGCGGTGACACATGAGTTACTCAGGTATGCTATACGTGGCTTTCATTATAGAATTTTTCTGTACATCTCATTAATTTTTTTTCTCTTCCTCAAAACTTCTCTGTCTACCTTGTACCGCTAGCCATGCCTATAACGGATCCGGTTGTATCAATCTCTTGCCTGTTTTTTTTTCCACCAATACTCTAAACGTCTTTCGCTTATCTCGACTTCTGACTGGTTGATGCTTCTGTCCACTTTAAATCCAAGCGCTTCTTGAAGGTGTACGTTACCTACTGTTCTCACAGGGTGAATCCCTTCGCATTCACTTAGGATGTGCTGAGTGGCCTCCGGATTTTCGCTGCAGCATACAAATGCCTCAACTTGTTGCGAACATTTGCTCCTCCGGTATGTTTCTGTCCTTATATGCAACCAGCTTGAGCCTCAAATAACAAGGCCCTTCCCTTCGTGTTATCGTACAGATTCTTCCTTCTAATTTCTTTCTTCTCGTTCTTGTAAATCTGCGCGGTCTTTTTTTGTTTCCACTCTTTGCATCCAACTCCCTGTCTCTGTTTTTCTGGCTTTCGTTTTGATCACTCCTGGTTGCCTACTTACACTTTCAATTACCCTGTACTTGATCGCCTATACTTTCCAAACATCTCCTCCATTCTGTGTCCACGCATTTCAGGTACAGATACTTGCGCGCTTTAGCCGCCAATGTATTTTGATTGATGTTCCTGAGTCCTTAGGAACATGGTACCAGAACTATAGGGGGCGCTGTTGACCGGGCATGCGAAAGAAATGAAAAAAAAAAAAAACTACGAAAGAATCAATGCCGAATCTGCGTTTTTCGGGTGTGCTAAGTCGCTTGGTTACGCTATTTCTAAATATTTCTGTATATTCATCAAACAAGTTGCGCACGGTGACTCACGCTGGCTCTTTTCTGTCGCACTGGTGGTGACTGCGACGCCGAGCTTAACCAGAGAGCGCACAAATCTGATATTTCAGTGACCTACCGTATTGTATACTTTACTGTTGGTGCAAGCCATTGAAAGAGACGCTATTTATTATCATGCAGTCGTTTTATGATATCCGTTCAGCGAGAACACTTACACACACAAATATATATATATATATATATATATATATATATATATATATATATCAGAGGCATTGTAGGTGGACAAAGCGTCATAAAGTATCGCTACCGGTCTTGCTACTACCGTCCACAACTGCGGTAACCCGGCAATCCGTAAATGGAAGGAAGTTTACGACAAGCTAAAACTGTCTTGATTACGTGGATTTGCCTAATAACCTTTTTCTTGTTGGTTTCAAACGGCTTTGTGACTTTGTAAATTGATCATTTGCGGGAGAACATTGCGTTATAAGTGCGACAATTCGCAGTGATTATGCATGGGGCACAGAGAAACGTAGTGACTTCTTGCGTTTAGAAAACGTGTTATTTGTTTGAAATTCGGAAAGGCAACGCGCAATGAATAACGCCACATTAAAGCTTGAAACCAACGGTGCGAAGATGATAATAATAATAATAATAATAATAATAATAATAATAATAATAATAATAATAATAATAATAATAATAATAATAATAATAATAATAATAATAATAGCTTTATTTCCCCTCGCAATATGATGGAGGAGGCAAGAAGAACCTTGATGCGTAACGCACCATGTACTATGCCTCACAAAAATTAAGCATGGTACTCAATTTAATTTCAACAGAAAGCCCATTGACCCAACACAAAGTCAACGGAAACACAATGGCGCTTTTTTTAATGAAAATGGTGTTTTTTTTTTTTTTTTTTTTTGAGGAGGGGGGGGGGGCGCATCCATCATACTGCCGCAGGTGAACGATCACAGCACCAGAGTTACAGTAACTTCTTTTGTAGAAAACTCTACGGCCCGAGTCACGCTATGTAGCAAGCAGCGACGGTGATGGCGCTGCCATTTACCTCGACGGCTAGCAGCTTGTTCTCGGAGTCCCGGCAGTGGCGATACACTCCCGAGATGCGGATCAGTTCGGGTCCGTGGTCCGAGGCCCCGCCCACGCCGCCGCTTCCGGACCGGCTGCTGGTCACCGTGTAAGGGTGCTTCTCGGTCGCCGCGGCGGCAGCCTGCAGTGTTTTTTTTTCGAAAGTGAGGCTCTATTTGACTACGAACCCGGGATTTGGCGTGACTGATTGTTTTCTCGGCGAGTAAAGTGGGGCCGATCTCGGAGGCAGTCTTACGGCAAACTGCGCCGATCCCGGAGGTAGTGTGATACCAAACTGTGCCGATCTCGGAGGTGTATAGTCTGATACCAAACTGTGCCGATCCCTGACGTAGTGTGATACCAAACTGTGCCGATCCCTGGTGTAGTCTAACGAAACGTGGGCCGATCTCAGAGATGACGTAATCGGAAGGTGGCTCCTTGTAGGGATATAGTCCTGGCACCAGTGCACGATTATGTGTCCCCGCAAGCGTGTTAATGTGGTTTGTAACGCGAGTCAATCCTGCAGGCAGTGCGATACTGAAACGAAACTTCTCATAATGCTACCGTTACCGTTACCGTTGCCGTTAGAGTCGCGTGTGTAGAATTAGCTTCTTTGCCTCTTTCTCCGGGTTTGCCGCCGGCGCCTTGCCGAGTAGACGTACCGGGGAAAGGCGATAGGTCTGGGGCGTGGGTAAGTAATTGCGTTAAGTTAGAAGTAAAACAGAATTGCACGCACTGAACGAGAAGAAGGGCAACCGAGGGTTTCGAGTGTTGCTAGTCTCAGTCATCGATCCATAGCTGGTGTTCACTTTCATTTCCACTTTGCTTCATCGTTTGTGCGTTTCAAATGAAACAGGTAATTTACTCTATGCTTTCTTTGGTTTCACGGCTCGTACCATTGTGAGCTGCACGCACTGTGTGTCTCTTTACATAGCAGTTGACTGAGACGACTTAAGAGAACTTCTCTTGACATAGATTCGAACAAGAGCGTTAACTCTGTCGTTATTTATTCATTTGTGAAGAAAAATATCTTCCTTGACGAGTTACCACCACGTTTCCATATCGGGTATGTCTGTTTCTAAGATATTTCTAGCCTATTTCGTAGGCCGGTCCCGAAGATAGTGAAGTCTAAATAGAATTGCCAC
Source organism: Dermacentor silvarum (assembly GCF_013339745.2). Lineage (NCBI taxonomy): Eukaryota > Metazoa > Arthropoda > Arachnida > Ixodida > Ixodidae > Dermacentor > Dermacentor silvarum. The sequence goes on from NC_051160.1 coordinate 46,210,054, forward strand.
TGGGGTTAGTGGGTATGTGGCACACTGTGTATGGGACGACTATGACGATGAGGATGGCGATGATGATGATGATGATGATGATGACAACTCATGACAAAAATTGGGGAGGCGATTCAGCCTCTAGTTGACGTCGGTCAAACGTTGTCGCTCCAGCGCAGCTCTCACTATCAATCATTATGGTTCATACTGAATCATACACTTCATTCTCATCCCCAACACGCCCGGGAAAACATTGTCTTTCGTTGGCCTCGTCATCATCATCATCAGCTTATATTTATGTTCACTGCAGGACGAAAGCCTCTCGCAGCAATCTCCAATTGCCCCTGTCCTGTGCTAGCTAATTCCAACTTGCGCCTGCAAATTTCCTAACTTCATCACCCCACCTAGTTTTCTGCTGTCCTCGACTGCGCTTCCCTTCTCCTAGTACCCATTCTGTAACTCTAATGGTCCACCGGTTCATCGGCCTCAACTAGATGTTAAATTGCCTTCCAACTATTTTTCATACGCGTTAATGCTGCTAACTGGAGATCCCAGTGAGAGGCCTTCGTCCTGCGGTGGACATAAATATAGGCTGATGATGACGACGACGACGACGACGATGATGATGATGATGCGGCGGCGGCGACTAGCACAAACAGTGAACACGCCCTGTGTCTCACCGGGAAGACGGTCTCCCAGCTGGCCTTGATGAAGAGCGAGTCGCAGAAGACGAGCCGTGTGTCCATGTCGGTGACCCCGCTCACCAGCAGCTGCGGTATGGCGCCCGACGTTTCTTTCTCGACCGTCGAGTTGACCTGCACGCGGACGCTATCCGGTTCGTCCTGCGCGGGGCCGCCAGGGGGAGCCACAACCACCACTTTGCGTTAACGTTAAAGTTGGACATGCAGAAACAGCATACTATGTACTGGATAGGGGGCGACGAAGAAGCCACGTTTGAAACTACAGTGGAACCTCGATTTAACGAAACTCGATTTTGAGAAATGTTCGACTTAGCGAAGTGCTTTCGTTTCCTCTACACGCGTTCGTGCATTATAAACACACACACACAATGTACGTATATATACAGGGTGTTTCAGCGAACACTTTCAAAATTTTTTAAAGGTTGCCTGTGGCAGATAGCACAATTCTAGTTCGTGAGGTGGTCTACTCGAAGAGGCGGACATTACTTGCACAGAAAATTAAAACGCTTAATCGACTTATTAACAAAATTCACTAATTATGCTTTTAACGAATTACCTTATGGTCCATATTGCAATTTACAAATTCTAGCCGTAGAGTTCGCCAGGCGGATCCACTTGGAACGAATTCCCAGGATGGCATCAGTTTCGAGATATTAATTCCCGAACTTTGCGTAGAAATGCATTGGCGCTCCAGTTATGTTTGTGCTTCAATGCATAAAATGACTTTGTGTTAAGGAAGTAACTGGAACGCCAATGCATTTCTCCGCAAATTTCGGGAATTAATGTCTGGACCGCGTTAAACTTCGGATAACCCGATATTTCGAATAAAGCGGTAACCTTTTATTGACGACGCGGTGAACATAATGTCGGCGCCACATTTTTGGACGTTTTTTTTTTTCAGTGATGTTGGAATAACTTTATCGTCATCATCAGCCTATTTTTATGTCCACTGCAGGACGAAGGCCTCTCCCTGCGATCTCCAATTACCCCTGTCTTGCGCTAGCTGATTCCAATTTCCACCTGCAAATTTCCCAATTTCATCACGCCACCTAGTTTTCTTCCGTCCTCGACTGCGCTTCCCTTCTCTTGGCACCCATTCTGTAACTCGGTTATCTACCCTACGCGCATTACATGGCCTGCCCAGCTCCATTTCTTTCTCTTAATGTCAACTAGAATATCCACTATGCCCGTTTGCTCTCTGATCCACACCGCTATCTTCCGGTCTCTTAACGTTAGGCCTACCATTTTTCGTTCTTTGTGCGGTCCTTAACTTGTTCTCGAGCTTCTTTGTTAACCTCCAAGTTTCTGCCCCATATGTTAGCACCGGTAGAATGCAATGATTGTACACTTTTCTTTTCAGCGATAGTGGTAAGCTCCCAGTCAGGGTTTGACAATGTCTGCCGTATGCACTCCAACCCAATTTTATTATTCTGTAAATTTCCCTCTCATGATCAGGGTCTCCTGTGAGTAACTGACCTAGATAAACGTACTCCTTTGCAGACTCTAGAGGTTGACTGGCGATCCTGAATTCTTGTTCCCTTGCCAGGCTATTGAGCATTGTCTTTGTCGTCTGCATATTAATCTTCAACCCCACTCTTACACTTTCTCGGTTAAGGTCCTCTATCATTTGTTGTGATTCGTCCCCATTGTTGCTGAATAGGACAAAGTCATCTGCAAACCGAAAGTTGCTGAGATATTCGCCGCTCATCCTCACTCCTAAGCCTTCCCAGTTTAAGAGCTTGAATACTTCTTCTAAGCATGCAGTGAATAGCATTGGAGAGATTGCGTCTGCTTGCCTAACCCCTTTATTGATAGGTAACTTTCACTTTCTACTTTTCTTGTGGTGAACCAAGGTAGCTGTGCAATCCTTGTAGATATTTGCTAAGATATTCACGTATGCCTCCTGTACTCCTTGATTACGCAATGCCTCTATGACTGCTGGTATCTCTACTGAATCGAATGCCTCTTCATAATCAATGAAAGTCATATAGAGAGGTTGATTGTACTCCGCAGTTTTCTCGATTACCTGATTGATGACATGGATATGATCCATCGTAGAATATCTCTTCCTGAAGCCAGCCTGTTCTTTTGGTTGACTGAAGTCAAGTGTTGCCCTGACTATTGGAAATTATCTTGGTGAATATTTTATACAATACTGAAAGCAAGCTAATGGGTCTATAATTCTTCAGTTCTTTAACATCTCCCTTCTTATGGATTAGTATAATGTTGGCGTTCTTCCAGCTCTCTGGTACACTTGAAGTTGTGAGGCATTGCGTATAAAGGGCCGCAAGCTTTCCAAGCATGATATCTCCTGCATCTTTGATTAAATCTACTGTTATTCCATCTTCTCCAGCAGCTTTTCCCCTGGTCATGTCTTGCAAAGCCCTTCTAACATCATCGCTAATTATAGAAAGAGCCTCTATATCCTGTTCATCACTACGTCTAATGAAGGTAGCGTGAGTGCTCTGGGTCACTGTACAGGTCAGTATATAATTCTCCCGCTGCTTTTACTAAATCATCGAAATTGCTGATGATATTACCCTGCTTACATTTCAGTGCATACATCTTGCCTTGGGCTATGCCAAGTTTTCTCACTGATTTCATGCTGCGTCCATTTTTACTGCTTCCTCCATCTTTCCCTTAATCTTTCCCACATTCCGCATTTCGGTGGGGGCGGAATGCAGAAAACACCTGTGTGCTTAGATAAGGTGCACGTTAAAGAACCCCAGGTGGTCCAAATTAATCCGGAGCCCCCCACTACGGCGCGCTCCATAATCAGATGGTGGCTTGGCACTTAAAGCCCCGTAGTTTTAGTCTTTCCCACATTAAAATTTCCAATATCCCTTACTTTCTTCTTGTTGATCAGTTTTGACAGTTCAACGAATTGTATCTGATCTCTTTGAGTTGGACATTCTCATGGTTTGTCGTTTCTTTATTAGGCCTTTTGTTACTTGGGAGAGCTTGCTTACTTTGTAATCTATACCTGCCTACCAACTTAATCGTCATGACTATAAAGCACGTGTGCGTATACCTTCATGTCAACGCGGCGGACCTCGGCCCCGTACTTTCTCTCGAGGACGGCCTCGAATTGCGGTACGATCGGCAGGCTGCGCTCGACGAACGCGTGACAGGCCATGTCCTGGCGCACCTCGGCCGCCTTGTTGCGTATCAACGACAGGAGCACCTGGAAAGCGCCGTGCATCTCGAAACGCTTGTTCACCTGCGACAGTGGCACAGACACAGTGTCATCATCATCGTGATGATGATCATCATTGTTATGAGCAGCATCATCGTCCCAGTTTGCGTGACTCCAAAAAGGACTGGGCATTCACCTGCGATGGTTATGCGCAGGCGCACTTTTGTTATTATTGTCATCCTAATTTGGGGTTACTCAGGAGGAGTTGTTGGGCATTCAGTTGTGCCGGCTATGTAGGCGCACTGGTTACCAAAACCACCCTATCGTCAATACTTCTTTTTGGGCAGAGTTGGTACATCTTGAAACTTTGGGTAACAGCGCAAACAGGCGACCACAAGAAGGGAGACACGTACACACAAGCGCTCCCTTCTTGTGGTCGTCTGTTTGCGCTGTTACCCAAAGTTTCAAAACCACCCTATTTTGCGGTAACTCAACATAACTTGTTGTTGGGCTTTCACGTGCTTTCACGTGTGACGGCTATGTAGGCGCAGTTGTTACCAAAACCATCCTAATTTGGCTCAAAAGAACTTCCTGTGACGGCTACGTAGGCGCACTTCTTATCGAAATCATCCTAATTTGGGGTAACTCAAAAGAACTTGTTGTTGGGCATTCACCTGTGAGGGCTATGTAGGCGCACTTGCTATAAAAATCATCCAGATTTGGGGTAACACAAAACAACCTGTTATGCAATCTAGTTGACACATATGGGAGACAAGATATACACGGGCACATCGTGCCGTCGTCTCTCGTCCATAATATATGTCTCGTTCTTGTTTTCGTATACGATGAATTCCCAAACTATAGTACGAGTCTATATATATATATATATATATATATATATATATATATATATATACTGTTGTGCGGCCTCCCCTATCCCCTAACGGTATCCAGTTACCTGCGTCTTGCGTCAGGTGACCCCATCGTACGCTTGCAAATTTACTCGTTTCATCATACCCACTGATCGTATGTCGTCTTATATACTACATTTCGCTTGAACGCTTGGCACCCACACTGTTACTATAACAGACCAGCGGTTATCCGATTTACGCGTAAGACTATCGTTATCATCACCATCATCATCGGCCTATATTTATGTCCACTGCAGGACGAAGGCCTCTCCCTGCGATCTCCAATTACACCCGTCTTGCGCTAGCTGATTCCAACTTGCACCTGCAAATTTCCTAACTTCATCAACCCCCCCCCCCCCCTTCGTACCTGCCCACATAATCTCATTTAGATTACCTTCTACCCCCAGTTACCCTCTAATCCACACCGCTGTCTTCATACATGTCTCTTTACGTTATGCATATAAATTTTCGTTCTATCGTTCCTTGTCCCGTCCTTCACTTCTTTTTAAGCTTATTTAACGTCGACGTTTCTACCCCTTATGCTAGTACCGGTAGAATGCAATGATTGGGCAAATTTCTTTTCAAGGATAGCGGTAAGCCACTGATCACGACTTCGGACTGTATAGGCACTCTAAACCATTTTTTCTTCTGGAAATTTTCTTCCGTTTCTTAGCGCATAGCGTGCGCAAAAAGCTTTGTGCAAACACCAGTAAAGATTGGGTCGTAAATGCGCACGCACATGGGTATTGATCGAATTCTCGGGGTTGTTTTAGGAGTACCATACCCAGGTGCCATCGCGTACCCAAAAATAGCGTCAGCGGTACATGCGCAGGACACGAACACTGCTTGGGGACCGGAAGATTGAAGGATTGCGTGTTATTGTTTCACTATGAAAGCTTTACGCCAGCACTTTAGTAGAATGTGTTATCTCTACCTTTTTTTTCGTGTCTACCAAAGAACTGAGCGCTGCTAATGATATTCGGCATGCTATCTTATATTGAACATTATCTGCTGCTGCATTACCTACCGCTCATTCGTCTGATTGGTACAAAGTGAAATTAAGGTGCACGTTTTTTTGCAACGCCTTCATCAGGGGCGTGTACTGCTCCAGCTTGAGCTTCACGCCTAAAGTTAAGCATATTTTGAATACTGCTGCAAACCCATACTGCAGTTGTGATGATAACGATGATGATGATGTGGGCATCCACTTTGAAACTGGGTGGTGATACATCTCACCCAAGCTTTTTTTTTTTTTTTAACATTATATAGTGTGGATGTTTTGAAATACCTTTATACCCTAAGCTATATTTACTGCCGTTTACTGACGCCTAAAAATAAAATCTATACAACGCGGTGCTTTGTTTATAAACATTGTTATCTCCATGTAACATATGTACAACCTTTCAGTGAGTAATACGCAGACTACAGTCCGGAGTTTTGTGTGGCACCATTACAAAGCTATACAAAGGAACACGTTCTAATACAATACACTGACCCGGCCGCTTTACGAATGGACCGCAACACAGTGCATGCATTGTGCCAATGATAATTCAAGGCGGATCTATATCGCAAATAATTCCGCAGCAGTCTTCGAGGCCGGCCGGACGTTCAGCAATTAGTGCAAATACGCTACGCGTATCAGGAATTTTGTCATGCCGCGTTTATCATCGGCACGATGCATGCACTGCTTTACGGTGAAAAAATCCTGATATGCGAAGCGTATTTGCACTAATTGCTGAACGTCCGGCCGGCCCCGCAGACTGCTACGGAATTAATCGCGATATAGATAGTTTTTAGAACTTGGTTTTTTTTTTTTTTTGTGCGTGTAAGTAGAGGAAATTTCAAAAGAAAGATGCCTGGCTGGCGGGCGATAAGAAATTCGCCAGTATAGACCAGCTAACTTGTAGCGGCCTCTCAGTGGATCTATAATGAGGAGTTAGCTAATGTAGCGAAGCATCCTAATATACGTATGGTAGGGATCGTATCGGATACAATTGATCCGCTTGTATCTGGTATCTGTATCCCTAGAACTTATCGCCTCGGAATCGTGCATCTGTATCATATGACACATTTGCAAAGTATACCTTAGCCCAGCCCTGCTGTCTTACACCTCTCCGGTAACCCGGTAACCCGCCAACGGTAATACGTTTACAAGCTGAAACTACGGTACGGACAATTAAGCCAAAACTCTCCACTGTACCCAAGTTCCTTAGCACACAACTGGGTATGTCTTCTCGGGCGGTCGCTCTCGGCGATATCACTTTCACTGCGCTCTTATTGGCTGGTTGAGCAATACCGGATGACCCGATTGGCTGCTTGGGCACTATACACGTCACGCGAAGGCGATCTATATAGTATCGCCGAAAGCGATCGTCCGAGAATACGTCCCCTGCTGTTTCGCAGTATAGACGCAAGATCGAGTGAAACGCAAGATCGAGTGAAACGCAAGATCGAGTGAAACGGGACGCGAGGCAGCGATGGACGAAAAAGCGAGCTCGCCTTGAACGCCTTGGCCATCTGGTGCTCGGTGTTTCCCTGAGCGGCGGCGTAGGCCATGCACAGCGTCTTGAACACGGCGAACGGGCCGATGCACACCGTCGAGCGGGAATCGAGCGCCGCCACGTGCTTGAACAGCTTGATGGAGAAGCGGTTCGCGTACGCCACCACCCGGTCCAGTTCGGTCACGGGCGTCGCCGCCCCGGTGGCCGTCGCGTTGGTGGCGCCCGGGCCACTGGTGCTGCCGCCGCCGCTGGTCGCTTGGTGGCACTTGGTCGAGCCGTCGGCGTTCATCTGCGACGCGCGATAGGAGGCGGGCACGTGGAGACGTACGGAACGTCATTAAAAAAATAAAACTTTCGCAGATGTAAACGGCGTTGCATGTAGGCTCCCTATAGACGTACGCAAGATGAGCATTGAACAGTTTCGCACAATTTAGGAAGCATCCACGTGACGTCACGGACGCGTAGTCGTATTCGCATCTTCCGCTGGGGTGCCGGATGTAAGCAAACCTAGATAACGCGCGGCTTTTCACCGTGCTGACTGTGCTTCAATATGGCGACCTCGATGACGTCAGTGGATACCTCTATTGACAGCGAAAAGTTTATCATGCAGCACAGGTTGAGCAGTGAAATGACGACGGCAGTAAATTATGAATGTACTCGAAACCTTCGTTATAACGAAGTCGGTTTATTCGAAATACCACTTTATTCGAATGTTTTCGTGTTTCCGCTCACTATATGACTCGTTGATTTGCCGCTTTTAACGAAATACCGCTCATAACAAAATCAATACCCTGTCCCGATATAAGTTCGTTATAACCAGGTTTAACATCACTACGAGCCTGATGGCTAAGCACATTTCCAAGGGCCGTCTTTTCTAACCTTCCATTTCGCTTTCCAATCTTTCCGCGCTTCGTAATTGGCTCGGACTTGATCGACTGGCACGCCATCATTATCTCTGTGATCGGGCAATCGTCGTATCGCGAGATAAGAGAGTAGTGAAAAATAAAATGTAACGCAAAATGCGCGGGCCCAGGGAATACCGCTGTAAAGGTCAGGGCGGGCGCATACAGGGGAGCTCTTGATAACTCATAGCAAGCGACAAAGGAAAAAAAAAACTAAATAGGACACGTAATAGATATGACGTATTGCGTGCGCATGTGGCTTGAATGGTTTATCTGTTGTGACTCTTTATAAACTGGCCGCTTTTAACCAGTGTTTGAGTAAGCTCTTCGCTCACGCGTTCTTTAGTGGCAATCGAGATTTTGAGCGTGTCCGGTATTCCGATATACGCAAAGGCCTTTGCGTAATACCGGATTGCCGCACGCCAGTAGCGACATCGTGTGAGCAGGTTCACACGATGTCATTGTGGTTAGACGGGGGGTCTAACCACAATGTCGACCCTATAGAGAGGTATTACAGCGAAGCTGTTAATAGCTAGGTTCCAGGAGATCGCGTCCGTAGACAGACCGGCGTGTACAATAATTTCGGCTCCATTTGCGTGTTGGTTTGGCTACATGTGCGTGGCGGGGTGTGCCGCGGCTATCAACGCCGTGGCTTATACGCTAGTCTATCACGCTGGGGCGGACTTGGTGCAGCAAACGCTCTACTTGGCCATCGCGCCGGGCGAAAACAGGACGCTGGTGTTCTTTTTCTTTCACGAACATGCCGGAGATGCTCAATATAGTCAATAATGATAATATATAAATTCACTATAGCAATATTCACTACAGCAGACCTACCATAGTCCCAGCTTCGCTGGCTTCCATCTTCACAATAGTGGAAGGGCTCTGAATTTTTTTTTTTTTGCTCCATAAATGTCGAGAAAAAACGTTTAAAAAGTTTACGTATTCGCGGTTACGCTGCTATCGAAAATTTGCACTAGCAGCGCAGTACAGTGCGTTTACACTATCAGCGCAGTGCGTTTACTTATTTCTACGAATCAATTTTGCTTTCGGTATAACTACAGATCAGGCGGGAAGAGAGCCATAGAATTATGCGCCACAGTGAGAGCTACGATTGTTTTATACATGCCGGGTCCGGAATGTTCCACGACGAAGTTATAGATCGTGTTTAGTCCGACCCTATAGCAGCAGGTCAAACAGTCTGCTTCGCCGTTTCTGTCAACAGATACCCGCCAGGGCCCCGTGGACCTCGCCGACAGCGTAAGCGCTCATATGCCAGCGCACACATGGACGCAGTGGATAATTGGGATGACCAGGACCTCGCGAAGCTTGTCGTCGACGCAGAACGAGTGTCTGGAGATGACGGCACGTGCGAAAAAGTATATAGACTGTGCCGACGACTAGCGGTATACGCTGGTGATTCGCGGGGGTCCCAAGAGGCATTGCAACGGGCCCGCACTGATCTCTCGAGCTTCAAGAGCTACTCAATGCCCTACTGACAAACGGCATCATCATCATCATCATCATCATCATCATCATCATCATCATCATCATCATCAGCCTATATTTATGTCCACTGCAGGACGAAGGTCGCTCCCTGCGATCTCCAAATACCCCTGTCTTGCGCTAGCTGATTCCAACTTGCGCCTGCAGACTTCCTAACTTCATCAACCTGCTGTCCTCGACTGCGCTTCCCTTGTTCATGGTACCCATTCTGTAACTCTAATGGCCCAGCGGTTATTCATCCTACGCATTACGTGGCCTGCCCAGCTCCACTTTTCTTTCTCTTATTGTCAATTAGAACAATGAATGACAAACCGCATAGGCGAGCTAGGCGAAATAACACTTTTTCGCTAGAAATAAATTGGTCGTTTAATTGAGGCGAACTTTTTTTTTGTTTCTTCGGTTTTACGGAAGTTTAACCATGCATTCGCCGTTGACTTTGTAAGGTTGGTATTCAACTGTACATGGTCGAGTTTCAGGGGTGGAGTTTGACAGCGTCCACATAATCGGATTCCGCGCCTCAGCTGCATAAACCACATTTCAAATACAGGAACCAAATAGACCACTGTACTGTAATGTGTGATATATATGTAGACATTAACCAGACGTATCAGGTGTTTACCTAGCTTGAATGATATAACTTACATTGAAAGAATGGCTCGTTGGCTTATAAGGTGGGAAGTCAGAAGAAGTTGGTAGAAAACTGTCCACGAGCTGTTGGCAGTCTATGTAGTCATTATATACTTTTAAGGCAACGAAAAGCGGCGCTTTCAATTTAGCATGGTTCAGAAACACTATATATATTATGCTCAAGCCATGCACGCGTATTGGTGAGACATTGAAGCCCTACCACAACATAATCACATGCTGCGTCAACAGTTTTTAGCTTCGTTTCTACCACGTGATGCTCTTTCTTAGTTTTTTGCGAGTTTCTTCGTGCTCCGGCCACATGCCACGTTTTCTTTCTTCTTTCTTTCTTTTCTTTTTTTTTAATCTCGCTTTGGAATTCTGCGTGCGCGGCGGATCTTCAGGGCCGCTGCTAATCGCCTTCCCAATTAGGCCGGAGTGGCGGCCCAAGTCCTCTTTCTTACTTCTTTCTTTTTATCAGTATAAGGTCTCACTCACCCCTCTAAAGTGTCGCTGGTCGACGTCGTCTACAGCCGTCCTGTATTGGCCTTGCCCACGACGTTGCGGTTTGAACCGCTTGCCGGCGCTGTCCTCTTGCCTAGGGCCGTGGTTTGACGGTTTCGTTGACGGGGGCACAGTGGTGGGCCGGCAAGTATGCGAGCTATAGATGTAGACGTAGAGGCGAGCTGCAAGAGACCGCGAGCTTCTTCCTTGTCTTCTGCGGCTGCGACCAGCGTTTGGTGCTTGCGATAACGATGACACTCACTCCCGAGGAAGAAAAACGAGCGCTTTTTGTCTTTATTATTACAAGTGTAGAAAAAAATGGGAAGGTACGTCTGCTTAGGGCCGGCTATACCAAAAATCCTTTAAAAAACTTCTGTCGAGAATAATGAAGAAAAGAATAATGGACAAAAAAAATTGGTGGCGCATATCCCTCCTTTGGAAATGACTGGCCACGTTATTGCAATTAGCAATCTTTCTCATGATGGGTGTGTAATTGGTGATGCTATGCTTTATATGTTCTGACGATTATTATGATGATTACTGTATCTACATACTGTCCGGGAATCACGAAACCTTACGGGCACATCGGCAGATGCACCAAGTTGCAATCTCGCTGCCTAGCTACCACAACACCGAATTATATCACGGTACAGCTTAGCTTCTTGTAATCACTGCACCGCATTTGAATCTCCGTAAGAATCCCAGCAGACCCTATTATCATGGCTCCAACTTCGCTGCGATGGCTCTCCATCAGGTTACCGCGCTCGACGCGGAGTTGTCTGTTGTAGATGGGGTGCTATCGCTTTAATATATTTCAGGCTACATACTCCTCGTGTCACCTTGGCACATCCATTCTTTGGGATTGACAAAGGGCGGGCACATACAAATATCGCATACGCAAATCTTTCCTCATAAGATCACTCACATACGCACGGTGCTGAAATGGCCTGTTTGGGCGCATAGCCAGTGGCACAATGTTGTCTACTGTTGTCTACAGTAGACAATGTTGTCTACAGCCCATGTTGTCTACTGGGCCAAACAGCAGCCAGCAGCAAGTTGTATATTCGGCCACATACCAGTGGCCTGTGTTATCTACTACGCCAGACAGCAGACGGCAGCCAGTAAGTTGTATATTCGGCCACATACCAGTGGCCCGTGTTTTCTACATAGGCCAGACAGCAGCCAGCACATACCTGGTGAAAGCAGCCAGCAACAATTTGTCTATTTGGCCACATACCAGTGGCCAGTGTTATCTACTAGGCCAGACAGCAGACGGCAGCCAGCAAGTTGCCTATTCGGCCACGTACCAGTGGCCCGTGTTTTTTACTAGGCCAGACAGCAGCCAGCAGCAAGTTGTCTATTCGGCCACATACCAGTGGCCAGTGTTATCTACTAGGCCAGACAGCAGACGGCAGCCAGCAAGTTGCCTATTCGGCCACGTACCAGTGGCCCGTGTTTTTTACTAGGCCAAACAGCAGCCAGCAGCAAGTTGTATATTCGGCCACATACCAGTGGCCCGTGTTTTCTACTAGGCCAGACAGCAGCCAGCACACACCTGGTGGCCCAAGCTAGTAGACTACCTGAGTCACTGAGTAAAAGAGGTTATATGCAAACAGCATACCGCAAAATGGGTAGAGTTACCAAAAAATGCTAATTACATTAAAAGAAATGACCAGTTGGCAGTTATTGAAGTATAATCTGCTCTTGGGAAAACGCTGTTTTGCGCATTGAAGCACTAAAGTAACTGGAGCACCAATGCATTTTGTCAGACACTTCGAAAATTAATATCTCGAAACTGGTGCAATCTTCGTTCCAAGGGGATACACCTTGCAAAATCACCGGCTATAACTCGCAGACTTAAATATGTGCCGTAAAATAATTGAATAAAAAGTTAGTTAGGGCAATTATGTTAATTATTTAATTCGGCATTCTGATTTCTCGTAGTGCTAATGGGCGCCTCAAAGAGTAATCTAGATCAAGGTTAGAATTATGCTACCTGGCCACAGGCAATATTTAAAAATTTTGGACCTAAAATAAACACCCTGGTACATACATTTTGACAGGAGTGTGTTCTAAACAAAACTGTATTACTGAAAATGTACTCTACTGCGGTGGCGACGCGACGACCGGAGAAAGTTCAGAATAAAGCGGATTATATTCGCTCACCGCAGACGTGCCGAGGCTTGCATCATTGTGAGACACAAAGTGATTGATCGGCAAGCGGCTGAGCGCCAGCTCTCTCGTTCAGAAGCCCATTTGACGAGGGCGAAAAGAAAAATCGTTCAACCGGCGACATAGTGTGTCAACTTCACAGTAGCCTTTTTTTTTTTTTTTTTTTGAATCTACTCTTATTTTCTCATCTTTTCTGCCCTATACCCCATCCCCCAGCGCAGAGTAGCCAACGGGACACTTAATCTGGTTAACCTCTCTGCCTTTCACCTCTTGTTTTCTATTACATAAAATTTTTGTCCGTCTTCGTTTGTTTGCTCTCTCCCTAACACTGAGCTTACGTACCGTGTGCAATTTTTTTACTATTTCGTTTTATATTTATTACCTAAAATTAGGATAGTTTATCCGCAAGGAGCGTGAGCTGACCTTGCGAGCTTGTTCTCGGCCATATCGAGTTAAGCGGTAAGAAAAATAAACTATTTCCCGGGGGTTTCTTTCTCATAGATAGATAGATAGATAGATAGATAGATAGATAGATAGATAGATAGATAGATAGATAGATAGATAGATAGATAGATAGATAGATAGATAGATAGATAGATAGATAGATAGATAGATAGATAGATAGATAGATAGATAGATAGATAGATAGATAGATAGATAGATAGATAGATAGATAGATAGATAGATAGATAGATAGATAGATAGATAGATAGATAGATAGATAGAACAGAGTTGGTCAGTTAGGCGCGAGAGATTCGCGGCAGTTAACTGAGACAAAATGAGCAGGGAACAGAAAGATATGCGCGATACTTAAACAGGAACGTTTTAAAAGCTGAATGGGCGCTTCTTTGTGACGCTGTAACTGAAGCGAGTTGAGTCATCCAAGAACACCACAAAGACACCGAGGAGGAATAATAAAAAATGGTGTTTGTCTGTTGGACGCAGCTATATAAATAGAGGAAACTGCAGTACATCCTATTTTCATTTTTGCTCACAATCTTTTTTTTCTATTGGCGTGCCTCTCACGTTTGCTGGGCTCTAGATTACGCAATGTGGCTTTTGTTGCGCAAGCCCCCCTTTTTTGTTGTTCTTTCATAGCTACCATATTTGTGCAGTATTGTAAACAGAATTTACCTTACTTGCAATCACCGAACGGTGTTTTGTGTACAGGCCCTGAACATCTTCACGCTGTTGATCGAAGTTTTTTTTTTTTTTTCCTCGTCATGGACAAATTTGGATGCGGTAGCGTTATGTCTGCCAAGAAAGGCGCGAATGGGCACACCCCGGTTTAGACCCCGGAAGCAGCAACCGCCACATATTCGTGAAACTTCCATCGCACAAGCTTTCGCGTATGCGAAACTGTATTTCTGGCTTATCCGCAAGCTTCTTATACCGTTTCCCGAATACGGGACAACCGAACCGTATACGTGGACGGCAGTGCAGTATAGCAATGCTAGTGCCGACATTTTGATGCTGTGCGTGTGTGTGTGTGTGTTTTTGCAAATGTTTTCCGGACAAGCTAAAGCTTCCTTGTAAGCGTTCCGGGGAGTGCATCGTGTTAAGGAATCCTCACGTTTGCGTCCGCAAAGCTTGTAACCACGTGGAACTGAAACTGTCCATTAAGAGGTATCCGTTCATAGAACCGCGTCCGCGTGCAGTGTGCTTGGTACACGTTTTCAGTCGGCAATTTCCCGCGCTGCTCGTCGCCGACAGGCGCGGTGGTGAGGAGGGCACAAAAAAGGCGGGAGGGGCCCGTGTTGGGCCACGCGACCGATGTCCTTCCATTGTTCGCCGCCTCGCCAAGGTCACGAGGCGACCCTGTCCGCTGCGCACCCGCGCGTAGTTGTAGCAGCAGTAGTAGTAGTAGTAGTAGTAGAAGTTGTAGTACATCGCGCAGTCGCCCGAATACTACTATGTACTGCGTCGCGCGGTGTGGCTTCCGTCTCATGCGCGTGTGTTAATTGTATTATGTTTACAATTAAGCATAATATACATCTCTGGGGTCGTGTTGCTGGGGGCTCTTGCTTCTAAATATGCCTTTGCCTGATCTCTGGTGCCCCCCTCGCTCTCTTTATCCCTCCCTTCTCCCTCGGCAGCGGGGCAGTTCAGGTATCTGCACAAACGCGAGACAGTTACTCAAGCATATGAAATAGCGATAATAAAAATAATAATTTCGCATCCGCGGCACCGTGTTCGCGTCGTTTAAAGCGCAACACCAACTTTTTTTAGTCCGATGAAAAAAAAAATGAAGGGTAATTGGTACGTACTTCTTAGGCGGGTGGGATTTATCCTTAGTGGGGAGAACGGAGCGCTTATAGGTTCTGTCCTTGAATGTTCAGTAAAACCTCGATTTGACCGAATTCGATGAGACCCGAGAACTATTAATCATATATACCTGCCAATGCTCCCGATTTCTTTTCAAATTCGGGCTCGTTCTCCTATTTTACGAACGTCAAGTTTTACAAAAATACATTCTGCTCGCGGCAAAGTTTTGCGAGCGTTGAAGGATGGGGTTGCGCAATATTGCACAAAGTGCGTACAAGGACGAAATTGTGTTGGGACCTGTCCCGCCCAGCCGTATAGCGGCGCACGACGGCGTATATACAAGAGAGGTAATTGCTTCGAACAAGTTTACACATGCAGACAAGTTCCTGAAACAGGCGAAATCGGCTTCAGCGCTCGAAAAAGTCGAGAGCGCGGCTCTTTGCAGGGAGGTCCGTGCGGTCAAAGAAATCTGGGGACACCTTGCTGGGGAATCTTGCTTCTGAATGTGACTTTGCCTAGGTACTAACGTTACTACGGGCGAGAACGCGCTTTGCTCCGTTTGTCCCTAGCCGAGCAGCGCACTATACGCAACGGCGTATAGTGCGCGACCAGACATATATGCGCGACCGAGGTATAATATCACCGAGAACGTTTGAAAGCATCGGAGTGGCATTGTGTGTTTGATGGACTGCTCGAAGCATTTCGCGCTTTGGATGATCACTAAAGGTAAACATACTGGGTGATTCTGTGGAATAGGCGGCAAGCGTGACTCAATTGCGAAGAGCATTTTATTTTGTGTTATTCGGGAGACGAGACGAAAAAAGGAGTGGAGTATAGGAGCATTTGTAAAAAGGGTGCAAAACGGATACGCGGCTTGGTTCTGGGTATGCGAGTAATATGCCATTTGTGCACCTGCCATATAAGGCGTTAACCTTCCTAAAAAAGTGATGAGCTTTCAGTGTACAAACGGGTCGCTGAAAATAAACGTTGATTGGGGAGTTAGCGCGTCGGTCGTGTCTTCTTATTTTTTTTCCTTTCCGTCTGGGTTTTTTCCGCGACTATGATTTGGCACAACACTGCGCATGCGCAAGAAAGGCTATTTTGCAATCGAAATTCATTTTGGCTAATCTCGTCCACAGACCAGCCGATCAGGGCACTGTTCCCATTAAACACCCTCACCTTTTACCACCGCCTAAACCCCACAGACTCCTCTACTCTGCGGTGGTTCGGCAGTGGTAAAGGTTGTAAATACAGTCGAACCCGGATATCTCGAACCCACAATATAACGAATTATTGTGTATAACGAACAACAGTAAAATCCCATTGAAAAGGTTTTTTATATAATTTTTGTTTTGTATATAGAATTACCCGTATATAGAACTTTTTTTTGTGATCCCCTTCAGATTCGATATATCCGAGTTCGACTGTAGTTTACACGTGACAGTCATTGTGACCGCCATGTTCGGGTAGTCGCATGATGAGAAGCTGCGTCCATGACGTCACGTAAAACCTATATCTATTGAACGGGAACAACACGTTGCCTTTGTAGCTATATGCTTACACAACCCGACAAAGTCGTGTCGAGTCGGTTTGGTCGGTCCGAAAACCGGTCGTCGGGTCCATCCAAACGCTAGCCTATCGGGCCGAGTGAGAGAGCGTCGAGGCGAGTTGGGTCAACCCGCCTGCAGCGGGTTGGTTGACTCGCTCAACTAGCTTGGCAATATCCACGCAGACGCAGTCGGATCGCGGGCTGGGTCGGCTGGACTTCTGACTCGATCCACATTGTAAAATAATTTACACCCTTTTTCACGTTTAAGGGTGTAAATTATTTTACAGTGCACCTGCGTCGAGTTTAAACGGAAGCTTGCCTGGCGAGGAGAACATGGGCAGGTATAACGTACAACTATTCCAATCTGTCTTTATTCCAAATCGGCCATTAGCCCTCCGGGATAGGTCAGAATGGTTCGGGTCCAGCCCATATGGGCGGGCGCAAAAATGGCTCCGGCTCTGTCCATGTGTGCATTATACCTGCCCATGTCCGGACAAACAAGGACGGTGATGATTTCTTTTTTCGAGGAAAGCCTTCGGGGCGTTCGCCTAGCGTCCCCTTAAGCGGGAGATGGTGCAATTACAATGAAGGGCGCTGTTATAAAATAGGAATGACGTCACATATGGCGCGTGTCTTTGGTGGAAGTCAATCGTTCGCTTTAGTGCGGCGAGACTGGGCGAATTACACGGAAGATTCACGGTTTACCGATGATTCCCTCCGGAGCTTCGCCCACTCATCATCATTCACCCCGTGGATATGCGGTGTTTTTTGTTGGAAAACAGCCTTGGAGGGCAGCCGAGTTGCAGAATTTCGCAAGCGGTTCATTCTGCTGGCCGCACCGTAACTGTTCAATCGACGATTGACACTTGAACATCGGCCAGAAAGGGGGCAGAGGTGATGGAGTGGACAGCTTAGGAGAAAGTAGAGAGAAAGAAGAGCGAGCACTAGGGGAGAGAGGGGGAGTCTGATTACCATGTTTATGGCAACTGGAGACCTGAGCTTTCCGTCGTCCGCGCCTGCGTGAGCGGCAGTGAGCGAGCCATCGTGTGCCTGTGAGGGAGAGTGTACATGCATGTGTACACTGCAAGAATGGTCGTTAGCCGTGCTGGTTGACATGACGACGTAACGCTGTAAACAGCGCGGACACGGGAGCAGAGTCCGTGTTGTCCGTTCGCAGCATTTGTGCCCGGTGTTTGCGCTGCTAAATGCCGCATATATGTGAGTGTATATACCAGCAGCACCGAGATATGCATACACGCGGCGAAGTCAGGGCGGTATATAGCCGGAGCCCGCTGAGGTGTATTGGCGTCCGGTCCTAATCTCCTTAATTATTATTCTCGCGTCTGTTTGTTTCTCTCTGTTATAGCGCAGGCATGTGTTTGTGAATGTACTGCTTTCGGCGTTGCCACGGGAATCGGGCGAGGAGGAGGAAAGGGCGAGCCTACTCTCCTCCCATCTACCTTGTGCGAGCCCGCGGTCCGGCGCTGTTTGAATGGTGCTGCTAGAGTTAATGTGTATTAATTGCTACCCATACAGTAACTCTAGGTGCTGCCAGCGCGTGCTGCGCGACGATTTGAAGATGGTTTATCTCGTTCTCTGAGAAACTCACGTGTTGTCAGTTCAATGCACAGGTCGGTCGTCGGCGAACCACTGTGTATAGCCACAGCAGTATACTACAATGTGCGGGAGATTTCTCTTGGGTGCGCATACAAGCAGGCGTACATCGTCAGCCGAGGTGTGTGTGTGTGTGTGAGTGTTGTGAACTGTCGTGGCTGCTATCGGTTTCTACTCGACGAAGAGCAGCGGAGCCTCCGCCTCAGCGTGAATTGGTAAATATGAATTCTCAGTGTGTGATCGCTTGGCGCGGGAACTGAGACATAAGAGTGCTAGGGCCACCGCCAATGCAGCCCCCGAAACATCTAAACGCCAATCGCTATTAGAATACGTGTAGGAGTGTGCGAATAGTGATTTTTGAGACCGAATCGAATAGGAATCGAGTAATCCCAGAAGCGAATCGAATCGAATATCGAATAGTTTTCGAATAGATTTCGAATAATGAACGGCCGTTATCGCAATTAACTTAAAACGATGTGCGCATCCCAGTATTCTTAAAGTTAGCAAGTTTCTGTCGTTGCATAGCACGTTTTACTAAACAAATATACAAGCACTAAGTTTTCAAATGCGTCATCGCAGTATTGACGGATATCGCAGTTCTACAAACTGAATCTGTTAGTGCATCTCAGTTGGACATTATATATATATATATATATATATATATATATATATATATATATATAGTGATATCTGTTAGTACTGCAATGGCGGATATGGGAACTGTGTGCCGGTATTTTTATTTTTCAGATTTCCGGCAATTTCTGTAACACATGTAAGAACCAGCATCAATTCTGCTTGATAGAGTTACTAGAATTTAACTTTATCTCTCGACTGCGACAAATTTAATTCAAATCGGTCCAGCGGTCGTTTCGTGAGAGCCTTTCTGCGTTTTTCGTACATTCGAACGGGGAAGTGGGAGCTGGCCCCGAGGCTAAAGCTCCCTCTTAACACGAAATCGAACAAAAAGGACGCGATGATGACGGCGCCCCCTCGTGCTCGTGTCCTCCTTTGTCCTATTTCGCGATGAATAGAATAACTTATTTTGGAAGCGACGCTTTCTGTACTCGTTTTTTTTTCTTTTTTTTTTCTTTTTTTCTTTTTTTTTTTTATTGGCGGCAGAATCTGAGGCGTATTCCAGCCGGAAAAGACCCCTTATGCGCGACTACACGTCGCTAAATTATGTAAATAAGTGCGACAGAATGTTGCATTGTCGGAAGAGCACCACAGAAGACGAAAAGAGGGAGGGGGGGGGGGGAAGAAACAGGAAGAAATAGGGAAAATTTAGCCCTAAAAAAATAGGGCTTAAGATTAAAAACGTAGTTACGCTGTGTCGCACGCTTAAAGTCAAGCACGTTTTCTCGTTTTCTTTTTTTCTTTTTTGCAGACGCAGCGTGTTTCTACACCGTAGCAATCATTTTCTTTTTCTTTATTTTCGTTGCGTCAGCGCGAGGCAGTGGCAGCTACCTTTGCAGAATTTCCACGTGTTTGAAAGCGATTTTATTGCTTACCTCCTAGTGCGTTATGTAATTTCCAGTCCTTTAGAACTTCCCCAAATTTTTCCGCATATCTTTCTATACCGAAAGGTGTTTTTTTTTTTTTGTTCAAAGTTAATTCGACTCTTGAGTATATGCCATTAGTAGAGGAACTTCCATATGCCCTCCAAATGAATATGTTGCGAAACAAAAAAAAAAAAAAAGGCTCACTTACTGAAGCCTTGAGTTGAAGCATAGGAACAAAAGAGAACATGGGTTCCAGAAGCCAAAGTGTAGAAAAACTGCTGGCTTTGCCGTAATCAAGAGTAGATGTAAGCATGAAATGGCTACCATATGGCGTCTTTTACTGCCTGTGGTGACGCCAACTTCAACCTTTTGTCTTCTTTCAACAGTGCAGCGCGCTCAACGTCTGTCGCTACTTCTGCTTTCTGTCGCGTCGAAGTGTTCGCGGCTGCAAAGGTGCGGCCAACTCTCGGACCGCTGGCGTTGAAAAGAGTACAGGCAACCACGTCTCAGCGCCGAAAGATGACAGTCAAGTGTATGGTGCCCCTGTATCTGCCTTTTGAACGTCGCTATTGGAAATGGCAAATATAACTTCAGCGTGCTAGAAGTTACATCTTGAGCGATGTCGTGAACAAACATTAGAAAGAAATCGAAAGCAATATTTTTTTGTAACTTGTTTGGGCAGTAACTAGCGTATGTAATGCGGTCTTGTACAAAAGGTTGGGGGGGCCGGAGACCGCATTTTTTTTTTAGCTTTTCACTTGTTGCCCGGATGATCTCGTTTTGTTATCGCAACGATGCCCGGATGTTCTCGTGTGAGTGCCCGGATAACGTCTCTGGCTTTTGGCTCAAGGTCACTCGAAGGTCGCCGACAAAGTTAGCTGAAATCATTTTATGCTTTAACAAAAATTGGCCGCATCCCGCCTGGCGAACGTGAATGTCCAGCGAAGCTGTATCAAACCCCACACATGGTCAAGCATTGCATTCACGCTGTTCTTCTGGTGTCTTTAATTTCCGTGGTCTACCCATGGCAGTCTTAGAATGAACTGAATAAGTTACTAGACGGGTATCCCTTTTATATATGAAAGAGCGTGATGACGCGTCACTAAGTACACACACACACACACACACACACACACACACACACACACACACACACACACACACATATATATATATATATATATATATATATATATATATATATATATATATATATATATATATATGGTGTATACCTGATTGCAAAGAAAGATATGCCGTTTGCCTTCAATTGTTAACGTAGCGTTTTGTGTTTACGCCACGAAATTTTTCGACCAACGAGAGGTATACAGCTCCGCTGTAAAAATTATGCGTGGCTCTGCTACCGCGAACACCAAAGACCAGCGGAGCTGGGGAAAGCTATAGCAAAGCAGTGGCAAACCCCACACTTAGTTTCCCTAGCGCTCAGGATTTCTTCGCGATGTTCTGCGTAGTATCGCGATGAATTCAACCGGCCACGTTCACGAGCCTCCGGATCTTCATCTCTACTCGGAACTCTCGGCTTCCCTCAATCTAAACTCTGGATGTTCTCTTCTGCGACACTTGGTTTCAGCTTCCCTAGCTCCCGCTTCAGTCTTTCGGAAGCAACTAGAGTGTCCAGTTGTCTGGTCGAAACCTGCCGAGCCGCCGCCAGAGGCATCGGCTGCAGTCACGGACACCGGACGCGTTCGGCGCGAACGCGATGAAACGCGATCGGCGTCGGCAGCAGCCCTACGCGTCCCACTACCACGTGCCTCACTCCTCCTCTCCACCTCGCATCCGCTATGCTGCGCGATGCCATTTTTATTGTGTTCTTTTTTTCTCTCTCTCCACACACTCTCTTTCTACCCTCTTTCTACTCTCCCTCATCCCCCTCCCCCGTATAGCGCTGTTGAGGTAGTAGTAGTGATTTTATTGAAGAAGAAAAATGACGCTTATTTCTGCTGCCCAATAGGGAGCACGGCGCAGCGTCAGGGGAAGGGGAAAAAGGAGATAAGGATGTTGAAAGGAAGGGAAGAGAAGGAGAAGCAGCAAGAGTCTCATCCGATCATGGAGCAGGCTGGTGAGGATGAAGTGAGGCTGCTGTAGCCCACGTATCCAGGAAGATGCAGGTTGGCTGTAGCAGTGTACACCTCCTGTAGAACAAGCACATCGTACTCGCTCCGCAATTGGTGCATGGAGAGGTCTGCCTGCCGCCGCCGCAACGAGTTTGCGTTCCACTGGAGCACGCTCGGGCGGCGGCGGCAATGTTGAGGTGCCCGCTCACGAGAGGCAGTTACGGCGCTGTACTTTTCTCTTCTCCTCCTGTTTAATAAGCAATCATACATGCCATTTTTATACTCTGCTTTCACTCCCTCTCTCTCTCTCAGCTTTCTCTCCCCCATTTCAAGTATGGACTTTTGTGTTTACGCCACGAAATTTCCCGACCAACGAGAGGCCTCGCTGTAAAAATCAAATACAGATTATCGGAATAGGCGCGTCTTTATAGAGTGCTTCAATATAGTATAGCGTCTCCGTTGAGAAGCGGTACTGTCGAGGCACTCTGTACGCGTCTTCGTTGCTAGGCAACACCCGGCCGGTTTGAAGCAGACGCGGAACGGGCGCTTCTGGAATGCACCATTCCCTCAAAGTCTATAGATTGGCTTCAGCGCTGGCAAGAATTATAGTAAGCGCGGACGCGATAATGACGCGGAGTACACGACAATGTATACACGCGCTCCACCGCGTGGTGCAGGCATTAAGCGAGTCGTAAGCTTTCGCATTAGCAGTGGATGGATGCGGCTGTCGAGGACTCTTCTAATTAAAACGCTAATTCCTCGCGTGCACGTTCCCGCGTGGCCTCCGGGGACCGCTTTCGCGCTGATCCTCCTTCGAATCGTCCTCAGCCGGGGCGGCACGACACGCGCCGTTGAGGCAGAAATTGGGTGCAACGTAGGCGTCGCCCTCACGTATATGTTAAAATACTAGAAGCATCGCCTCCGAGATCGCTCGACGCGCTGCCGCCAGATCTCGGAGGATGTGCTATAGAGGAAACTGCTGCGATTGTTCCGCTGTATACCGTGGAGATGATGGTCAGTATAGATGGGTTTGTCTAAGCCTTCGATGATTGTGGCTTGGGACACTCTTTGTGGCTTGCTTTCATACGCTTTATGTGTCCTTTTATCGGCCTAAATTCTGAAGCCATCTTATCTTTCTAAACGCAGAAGGCAATGAGAATGTGTGCGTCCACGCAGTCTCGTTACCTTCTGCGTTTAGAAAAACAAGATGGCTATTGTACTGGCGAATTGTTGCTCTTAGGTATTATGTTTTAAAATGTATAATTTTCAAAGACAATAAGCCGTACGAAGCCTGAAGGACGATGATTAGCAAGTCAATCAATCAATCACTCAATCAATCTATTAATGTACTGTCAATCATTCCCATGTTGGCATAATTGCCATTCATGCAACTTCCGTATAGACGCCACAGAGTAGCCTCTTGTGCAATTGTATAGGAAACTCCTCGCGCATAGTCAGCTCGATCCTGGCGTGCACCCAGCATGTTAGGTGGAGGGTGTTAGGAGATGATGTAAACAACTGTTAAATCAATCTGGCTGCGCGCGTTCCTGCAGCCTCGCTGCCGCATCTGTAAGTGCTTCGCCTAATTTGCGCCGTGAGTGACGAGCCGGCTCCTATATTATGCGCCCATTCAAATGCACGCAAAGCAGGGAACGCTTCGTCTGATAGGCCGCCGTATGCACACACAGACTTTCCTCCGTATTCGTAAATGTATATCTTAAAGCTTGGAACTCCATGCTTGACTTGATTTAAGTGACGCCTGTCGTGAACGCGCCGAAGGAAACGCAATGAGCGTCCTGGGCACGTTCAGGCCAGGCGTCATTTAACCGGCCACGTTAAATGAAGTCCAGCACGGGCTCCAAGTTAAGTTGCACTTCTGAACAGGAATTATTTGCTGCGTTTAAAGTAACATATCGAATTCTATATAACAACCTCTTTGTCTCTTTGGGCTCTCAGGTGTGCGTGTGCGTGCGTGTGTGTGTCTGTGGGGGGGTGGAGGGGGTGTTTGTTTGTGTGCGATAACTTCCAGAAATAGAAAACCTTCGTGACACTGGAGCAATAGAGTGCAGAACTATGTAACTCCGCATTGCAAGAACATATTATGTGCGCGCTGAAGAATGTTAGCATTACAAAGAAAATCAGACAAACAACGTTTATACGTAAAGAAAGGAGTGCGTGCATTGAACATTATGAATTGCCAATTCAAACCGTGGGTATGAGCAATGTTTTGAGGCGATGACACCGACGACAATATTTAATTTGATGGGACGGGATTTTTTTTTTTATTCCTCGTACAATCGAGAGGAGACAAGTACTTAAGAGTCATGCAATTGCCTGGCTAAAGCTGCCGGCCCCCTATACAGTTCGACTTTGGTAACACAAGTATGTCAACCGTAATTAACGTAACAAACAGAAATAACACCAATTCGACTCACTTTTTCTCGAAAGCACTTCACAGTATAATATACAATACAATATCACAGTCAAGATCACCCATTCATGTTCGTGGGATAATGCGCCAGATCCCTTGGTTACAAATCATGCGTTTGTACGCGAATACACGCTAAATTGCCGCGCGAATGGCCGCTCTAGGCACTTTGCGTGTATTCGCGGGCTTCTAATCCACGCTCGGAAACACACTTTTATGTGGCACGTATTCAGGAACAGAAAGCTGAATCGCGAGTTTTTCATGTTGATCTACAAGTTTCTCACTGACACTTTTCATCTAGCTATAATATTTGAGAAGTTGATTAATTAAGATTATATGTAATTAGACGGAATGTAATTAGGCGGAATGCAAAAACAATAATCTGAGTATCTCCAAGCGACGGCAAAAAAAACATACCGTGGTTCCGTCCAGCTACGGGGCATTTGCATATTTTTAAATCTTGGTGCGCGATAGTTGGGACAGCCTGCATACGTAATACATGCATGCGCACCCGTGCTGTTCACTGCCCTGGCATTCGTGGAATATGAAGGAGGGAGTGTCTCCTGAAACATTCTCCTATTCTATATATATAGAGCGTGTTATACAGGTGGGCAAACCACCTCACAATCCTCGAACTCAAGCTCAACTTCCGATCGGATTTGAGGACCTCATGTCGCAGCCCCGTCCCGTATAAGGTTGAGGTGCATCCGGGAGACCTGCACTTCAACCTTCAGCGGTCGCCATCGTATACACATATTGTACCGCGCATACTGCAGTGCTCAGCGATTCGAACGCGATAATCGTTCCGCATGGCGGCGCCACTGCTGGACGCTGGTTGATATCGCTGCATGCATGGTGGCCCAAGTGCAGTAACAGTCCATCTCAAATGCCCTCTCTATCATCGTATCCCCCCACAATGCATCAACTCAGTGTCTCCAGCGCCCACCGGTGGCGCGAGAAGCGCCGACCTATAAGGTCCATATGTATAAAAAAAAAATGTTTCGTATCTAGGGCCTTTTTAGGGACTTTACGACAATCTCTATACGCCTTCCTCTCTCTCCCATCTTTCTATTCCCCTTCTTCCTTCCCCCAGCCTAGGGTAGCCAACCGGACTCTTGTTAACATCCCTGCCTTCCTGATAATCCATCTCTCTCACACTACACGACCGCCATCTGGACCGATTATCGCTTATCACTTTGAATCGCTGAGCAATGTACATTGGCTCACTTTTAGTGTTGGCGACTGTTTTTTTTTTTTTTTCCCGGGTTATCACTGTTATCAAGTTGCCCGACGCGCTTATGCTCTATTCGAAATTTCTCGAATACTGTCGCTGCTATAGAGTCTTGTCTAATCAGTTTGCGGCGCGCGACGCGAATATAGTGTGCATACGTTCTACGCGAACATCAGCGATTAATCTGGAACGCACGGCGACACGAGTATATAAATAGCGGACGAATTCCACCAGCGAGATTAGATTTCCACGACCGACGACTGCGCTCGCGCGCCGCTATCGTTGCGGTTCGAGTGTTGCCTGCAGTGTCTCTCTCCGGGGGCAAACGTTCGCCGCAGAAAGAGCTTAAACTCTCACACTTACATCTA
Organism: Dermacentor silvarum; assembly: GCF_013339745.2. Classification (NCBI taxonomy): domain Eukaryota; kingdom Metazoa; phylum Arthropoda; class Arachnida; order Ixodida; family Ixodidae; genus Dermacentor; species Dermacentor silvarum. Next base: position 46,236,019 of record NC_051160.1, read on the forward strand.
TCGCCATGTACTTAGATGGAAAAACTGAGACATCCACCCAATCATGGCAACTGCTACAAAGAAAGCACATGCGGGTTCCTCGAAAGAAAAGCCTCGCAGTTGAGACTGGATCCCGGGGCAGCCGCTGTATACCATCTGAGCTAACCAGGCGGCTATAGCAGATGGCAGGGCGAAGTCGAATTTATCAACAATTCGAAGCGGCTTCTACGATTGGGTGGATGTCTCATTTTTTCCATTTACTTACTTCTCTCCACCTATAGCGGGTTTCCGCTGAACTATTACGTCATCTATCGACAGTGTTTAATTCTTCGCCGTCACTACACAACGCGACAGCATAAACTTAAATAGGAATGCTGATGTCGGGTCCTCAAACTTTGAGCAATAAGAACGAGGTTAGATTAGATTACTAGATTGTGGTACATGTTTTAATGACGTAGTTGCACCGTGAGCTATCGGATGCCGTAAGAAAAAAAGGAGAAAAAAAAAAACACACGCACACTCAGAGAGAGAGAGAGAGAGAGAGACAGAAGCTAACACCCTTTGGGTTGTATCTTAATTGTCGTCAAACAATAACCGTCATCTCTCTTGCTTGCGTTTCCTTCCTTGAAAACTCTGCCGCTCGCTACTTTCCTGTCAAGAATGTTATATGTCACGTGACCTGGAATGCTTTCCTGTAAAGAATGATATATGTTGCGCTATATGCCACCTGACCTGGAGTGGTATATGTCACGTGACCTAGAAGTACACCGGGCGCGCATCTTTGACCCTGTTAACCCTGTAAGGATATTAAGTTACGCAAAGGGTATATATATAAAATGACGATTGTTTGGAGAAAACATATGCTCGAAAGAGTTCGAAATTGTGTTCGTTTTTTTGTGTTATATTGTTTTATGTGTTTTTATGGGTTTTTATGTGTTGAATGGGTTACGTACACCGGATTAGTTATGTACACGGACATTGGCAATGGCAACCGACTGGTCAAGCTCGAGATGGTTAAAACCCCCGCCGAATTTCATCACGGTGACTGGTTTTCGGGTAATGCTGGAATACAAAGGAATGAAGAGAGTGTGTTCCAAGTGCGTGGGACGCAGAAGGTCATTTTGGCCTCTCCTGCACGTCATCTCGATGCGCCCAAATGTGCCATTTTCGGCAATGCGACTGCAACGTGCGATGCGCCATGCAGACGTCGCAATGGCGAACACCGCCACTGTTAACTGTGTGCTAACCGCGCCCGTATATATGCTGCTGCAGTGACACCAGCAACGCCCGCCCAACCACCTCTGGAGGAACAGCACAGACGCAAGCCACCTGATCGAGCGGGAGAAGACGAAAGTGCACTATATAGAGGTGCCGACGCCAGCGTCCCCCGATGCGAGCGACGCAGCGTCTTCTCCCTCTACTGACGGGAGAGCAACGAGACGCTACCTGCCACAATGACGTCGTCTGCCGCGGAACACAGACGCTGAGGCAGCGTTGACGGAACGCTACGAAGCTGAGGCAGCGTTCACGGAACGCTGCGAATGCTGAGGTAGCGTTGACGGAACGATGCTTGGCGCAGACGTCGCGTTCCCGTCCCCGTGCCGAGCCTCTGCTACCTTGGTATTTTAGGAGTCAGCTTGCGTCCGACTAACCTGTGTGAGGCACATGAGCAGTGCCCGTTTCGCGTTCGCTGCTGTGATATACTCATATGCCCATTTTTTTACTTTGCTGCGTTCTGGCTGCTGCAACGACGTAGGACACCGATTCAGTGCGCAACTTATCTGTGGTAAGTCATTTGCCTTTGCCTATTTTGTACGCAACTAACCCATTGACCGTGTATTTGCACACAATGACACTTAACGCACAAGGATTTCGTGGCAGAGATAAGCAGAGAGAAGTAATTCAACTTGCCCGCGAGAAAAAAAAAGTAGACATCTTCTTTCTTCAGGAGTGTAACTTAAGAAACAAGCAGGAAGTTAAGAGGTTTGGTGATGAAACTTCTGTAAAATCATATTTTTCATATAGATACGGGCGATGTCGCGGTGTAGGAGTTGTTTTTCGCAGGGTGATTCTACACGGAAGTCACCGCCTATTTTATTTAGAAGGTCGAGCCATCCTACAATAAATACATTTTTATCATCATCATCATCATTTAGAAGGTCGTGTGATAGCTTTTGATTTGTTCTGGGGCGAGAGGAAAGTTCGGGCATTGAATGTCTGTGGGCCCGCCGTATACGTCAACTCCGGAATGACTTATTTGCAAGACTCTCCCCATTTTTGTTAGACAACCATACATTCTTCTTGGTTGGCGGTTTTAACTGTGTACTCGACCCCACGCTCGATTCACGAGACGCAAGGCTTTGCTTCCTATGCGCATGCAGCTTAATTATCTTGTATAGTGAAAGAATACAATTTATCAGGTGCCTGGGTACACGTGCATAGTGGAAGTTTTGGGGCCACATGGCAGCAAAGGCAATCGCAGTGTCGTCTAGATCGAATGTATTCCCCCCCTGAATTAGCATCGCAAATTGTCCAGTGCAGCGTCCTCGATCTCCCCGCAGACGTGGGACACATTCCAGGTCATCGAGCTTTCACTATCGTGCTGAACCTCGAAGGAAGGCCAGGTGCACGCACTGATATGTGCAAACTAGACGTTGCTTAATTCTTTGCGTGACTGCAGGTGACCCTAACCGGACTGAAAGCCGCAATAGCTACATCAGTAAGCGATTATGAATGCAATATTAAAGCGTGGGATACTTTAAAGGAAAGGTGGAGGTCGACATGCAGAGCAGCTAGCAGGAAACGCGAAAGAAAAGAGACTGAGCAGCTTTGTGAGTGCCTGAGAAGGATAAGAATAGTACGAGATGGTGGCGCCCAAATACAGCTAATGTACGAGTACCTAGATCACCACGTTTAGCTGCGGCACCAAATGCCTATTTATATAAAAACGTTGTGAGGCGAGAAGGTGGTAAAGACTTCCGACGCTGCTCGACGAGTGTCCCGTGCTGATCTCGTCGAAAACCTCCTAGCCGCCCCCAGAGGCACCGGCAACAGTCACCAACGCCGCGCGCGTTTGATGCGAACGCGGGCAATACGCCGACGGCGTCGACAACAGTACTGCGTATTGCCGGTGCTGCTGCATGTCCAAGTTTATACAGCTGATAAAACTACTATCCTTACTCCGTATAGCTCTCTACTAATTTGCTATCGCAATTGATGCTTCACCTTTCGGGTGAAACTGCGACAACTTTTATTGAAAAGGTTATAATCGAAGATGGCACGGAGAGCGGTGCGAGACGAGATATCGGAAGAATATTTGGAACTGGTTCTCAGCCACATTCTCATCGGAAAATATTTACAATGTCCAACTTTTAGATGAAGAAATGTATAGTTTTTGTAATAACCCATACCCCAACTGGAAGACACAGAAGGTAAGAGTTTATTGTCTCCAACAAATCTGCGAGAATTTTTTATGCTATACCCGATCTATGAACAGCGGATCAACACCCGGTACAGACGGCTTACCAGTCGAATTTTACCGGTCCTGCTGGACAGAAGTAAGCACTGTCTTGGTATCTCTTCTTAACGGAAATCCTGCACGGGAAGGTATTCCTAAATCGTTAATCAGGGCCGCGTGTTACTTTTTCCAAAGCCAGACACCAACCTTGCAGAACTCCTATCCTGGAGCCCCATGAAGGTATTATTGCCGAGAATAGTCAGCGTACATCAAACATGTTCCATGCCTGGTCGAAGTATACTTTCATCTCTCCAGTTAACACATGATATTATACAATACACAACAGCGCTTGAAGATTCGATTGGTAAGCTTGCACCAAGCCAAAGCGTTCGACCGCTTATATAGAACACCAGTACTTATTTGAGGTGTTACGATTCTATAACTTCCCAGAAGAGTTTGTATAGATATCCTGCGGATGCTGTATTCGGGAACAACAGCTGAGATACTATATACTTAACAACACTTTGACTCCTAGGTTTGATGTGACAAGGGGAATGCGGCAGGGCTGTCCTTTGTCACCTCACCTATATATTGTTTGTGCTTGCGATTCTGTGCCGGTTGCTAAGGCGTTTTAGCGAGAGCTCGCTTTTAAGGGGTCTTCCTATGCCGGCAACGGGGTGCATAAAAGTGTCAGCGTATGCGGATGACACTACTTTGTTCTTACGTGACGGGGACAGTCTTGTAGAGGTATTTCGTGTTTATAATCACTTTGCGTCATTGTCAGGGGGTAAAATAAATATGAGGAAATGCGAAGCCTTAAATTTAGGACGCTCTACAATCACATTACCTGGAGGCCATTAAACAGACCGAGCATATGCAAATACTAGGCATACAGGTTTGTACAAGTGGTGTTTCACCTGACACGTGGCGAGACATTATCAGCTCCATTAAAGCACAGTCGGAAGCAGTGACTGCGTCGCCACTGCCGCTAGCAGAAAGTGCTTTCTTTATTAAGAATCTATCGTGCAGCAAACTGTGATTTGCTGTAAGGGTGGCTCTCCCGCCGTCACCAACAGTACGCGTAGTAAACACGCTTATTTTCTCATGGTTCTGGCTAAACAAGTCGCAATACGTAGCACAGCAACTTTTTGCGTCTGCCGAAAGCCAACGGAGGATGGAGCTTGCCGTGTATAGTTACATTTGGTAGGCTGCTGTGCACTAAATGTACATGTGCCCTACTTGATGATGGCGAGTACCCAAGTAGGCCACTTCTCCTTTATTGGCTGGGCCATTACCGTCGAACGCTTATGCCGCAAAGTACAGGCAACTGGCTTCCCACAGCGGTAACGCCAGCACCGCAGTATATATGCGGCGGCTTCGCGCTTTACAAAGCCAACTTATGCAACTAAGAAATACAAAGAGGCGTACGACACCAGTTTCAAGGCTTTGTGAAATGTTGTGTGAGACGGCTGCTGCCTCTAGGGACAGCTACTACACAAACATGGACAGCCGTTTTTTCACCTGATTTGCTTTCTAACGTGAAGGATTTTCATTGGCAATATCAGTGGGGAATTCTACCTACAAGAGACAGGCTTGAACGCTGGGAATACGGTAGCGAATGATAAATGCATACATTGCGCACAAGCAGAGACCAACACACATGTAGTAAAGGAGTGCGTCGTAGCACGCGCCTTCTGGAAGCTGGTTGCAAGAATGTTTGGAATATCCATCGTGAGGCACCACGGCAGCGAGATCGGTTTGCGAGTCTCGTCTACCTACTACATGCAGCGTTAGCTACGTTTTGTGGTGCTTCCGCAACATTGCAGAACAATGCATTGCAGCCAAATAGAGCAACGTACCCCAGAGTGCGCAAACTACGGGTGTTAATATGGAGTCATCTTGAAGAACAGCTGTTCAACCTCGGTGAGGCCGAGTTTCTTCGCCGCTGGTCTACGCGGTATACCTAACCGTCTCTCGAGGCGAAAGTCTTTCTAGAGCCAGAATGATGCCCAAATTCTATTTGCCTGAGTAGAGACTCTGTACTTGTGTGTGCCTCGGATGGCATTCATGAATTCGAGGCTGACATCTATGCTTTTGCATGTACACTGTCGTATAGTGGTTTTTGTCGTGTGGCAAAAGCCAGTGTCAAGCAGACACCATGTACTATTTTGTGTGCTCATCTGTTTCGTTTATGTCAAGTACGATGCGTTGCATGTGCGATACGTTATATTATACTCTACGTTCATACCGCAGTTGTAGGCGTGCCTACGGGTGAATCAATTTTATAGTCAGCAACGATGCCCGGATGCTCTCGGTTGAGGGCCCGGATAACGGTCTGGATAACGGTAGCCGCATTTCGATGGGGGCAAAATGCAAAACGCACCCATGTACCCTGCATTGGGTGTACGTTTAAGAAACCGAGGTGGTCGAAATTAATCCGGAGTCACCTGCTGCAGGCGTGCCTCATAATCAGACCGTTGGTTTTGGTACGTAAAACCCCCAGAACATAAAGAAAGAAATAATTGAAACAAACTACCGTTTACAGCTGAGTTGGCGCGTTACAACCGCAACAAAACACGTGCGCACTGCGACATCCTCCCCCTTTAACCGCTTTATTTTGATTGCCCCCCGCCGCGCAACAAGTGCGCTGTCAACGGAAACGGATTTGGCGAACGCTCCCGACGTGGATCCAAACACAGAAAAGAGTTTGAAAAGCGGAGAAGCGTTAGTTCGCCCGAACCACGAACAAAAAGCCGTGACCTCTTCGCCCTGTCCCGGTTCTCTCGCCCTCTCTGTACACCGGCATAGATATCTCGCTAACGCGGTCCCTAATTGAACGCGCGCGCGCCGCCGACGCTTAATTAGTCAAATGAAAGCTAGCGGCTCCTGCCAGCCGTGTCGTCTCAACAGCGATCTCCCCCGTTGTCGCCTACCTTCTGCTATTTTTCCTCTCCTTCTAGTCGAAATATGCGCCCGCCTGTTCTGCTGCACAAGATCGCGCGTCGCCTCTGTCAAGTGCCGTTTGACAGCGCTAGATTTTTCGGAGCACCCGACGACTGCCGAGCTCGCCCACAACTTAGTTCATTCGCGACACCTCTCCCCTTCCTCATACGTCATCGCTTCTACAGGCTAGTTCCGACCTAGGGTTTTATCATCTCCAAAAGCTAGCGTGCGGTGTGACGCCTGGATGTTGCTCCGCGTTGTCAGCGTTGTCGCTGCTGCTGCAGGGAGAGAGAAAGAGCGAGAAATCGCGAGAAGCGAAGCGTGGTCCTCGTTCCTTGCTACGCCCTCTCCGATTGGTCGGCGCCGCGGCCTCTCCGCGTCGCGCGCCGCGATTGGCTGCCAGCGCCGCTGCCTTCCTCGTCTGCGAGAGAAACCGGCGACCGCGGCGACGCCTTGGCGGTAGTCTCAGGGGTGGGGGGTTGCGAAGTCGCGTCGCTGCGTCACTGTTTTATTTTGTCTGTGTCGCCCGTCTTTGCCCTGGATTTTCGCTGCCTTCGACGACGTCGTCGCCAACATCAACGTAAGTTGCATACGACTCTCTACTTCGGCAGCGTTTTCGGCCGCAGGCGTTGCGGGCCGCCGCTGCGACCGTGTCGCTCGTTTTCACGAGGTCGGCTCGGTTGCTTCGGCGCGCGCGCGGAAGAAACGGGCGCAGCCGGCCTGTGCGAGCGAAGCGAGGGGGTGGAAATACAGGTAGCGCCATCTGTCGGCGCAGCCGTCAAGCGTGTCTTCTCGGCTCGAGAGAGCTGCTGCGAAGGCGAGGGTGCTAAGCCTAACGCCACGCTTCTCCCTCCCTCCCTCCGTGACCCTCGCTCGCGCTGCTTACAGCCTCGCGTACTACTACGCTGCTAACGCCGCTGCGTTTCGCGAGGCCCCCCCTCTCTAGCGGCTTGCTGTGGCTGGCTGCGGACTTCAGCGCCTGGAAGTAGCCCGGAAAACGACTGCGGCGTCGTCGTCGACGACAGAACAACAAAACAAAAAGCTGCGGCGTCTGCAAACAAGAGTGCCAGCGGTGGTGGTTGGTGGTCGCGGAATATCGGTTCCATCCGGAGGAGGCTCGCATTTCGACGGTGCCTGTGTTGTTCAAAGTGGGGTGGTGGTGCTGGTAGTAGTGGTGGTGCTTGCTGGTGTAGTACGAGGCCGCGAGCTTTCTAAAGGCCGGTCTTCTTCTTCCACGGTGGATGCTGTTGTTTGCTGCGTCGACGACTGCGCTGCGGTCAAGAAGCCTATCCGGCGCTTGTTGTCTCCGCTGCGTGCCGTGAGTGCGTCCTTTTTCTGCTTTCCTCGAGCGAGGCGGGGTTGGGGAAAAAGTCGCGTAGCCGAACGAGGCGAGCTGACCGTCGGCATCGCGCTATGCCTAGCAGCGACGACGAGTCGAGGGGACGCCCGTGAACGGCGAGGCTCGCTTCCCTCGCTCGCTGCTCGGTCGGTCGGTGGCTCTCGCTTCTTCTAGGCCACGCCGCGAGCGTCGAGAACGCGTTTCGGGCGGCGTACGACTACCGTCGTCGTCTTCTCCGCTAGCGCCCGGGAGAGGCGCAGTCGCCTACTTCTAGAAGGCTCGTTTTAGGTTGCTTCGTCGACGTGCCGTGGTTTTTTCGCTGCCTGTCCTTCCTGATCGGCTTTGGTTGAGATTCTCGTTGATTCTATCTTCTGGGCTCGTAGTTGTGTTTGACTGGCGGTGGCTTTGCCGAAGCGAGAGCCTCGTCACATTACTGGGTCGACCTCTTCTTTTTTTCTGACGCGCAGCCTCTTGTTTTTGTGTGTGTGTGTGTGTGTGTGTGTGTGTGTGTGTGTGTGTGTGTGTGTATCGCGGCGTGCCGCCAGTTGCCGTGGACCGCTTTTCGAAGCGGGCGCACATTGTAGCAGTATGAACTGAATGCGCTACTCTGTCCTGTTTGTAAGCGACGTAAGCTCGAGACAAATAACGGGGCGGTGCTGCTGCTTTGTAGTGCGAAGCTGACGCGAGACAAGCGCCTGGTTGCTTGTTCCTTACATGTAGAAGTATAGGATCGCTTATTACCCCTGCGTTGAAGCGGTGCCAACTAGTTATTTTGCTGGACTGATACGCACTGTACTGTTTATACACCGCAGACAGTCGCTAACAAGGCTTACACTGTACCGAGGCTAGATGTATACTTTTTACACTGCGCGCATTCGCTACCAAAAATAGTGCGTCATATTTGAGAGAAGGGTACAGGCGCGCGTCATGTAATTAGATGTACAAAAAAAAAAAAAAAGTCGTACCTTTACGTTGCGAAATGTGGCGCATTTGTTACGTGGAAGGCGACGGCGATCCGAAACTATTAAGCACCGACCAACAGGAGAGATATGTTGCTGCGGTCAGCGGCCGCAGGCCATCACGCGACCAATAACATACTAGGGCGCACAAATAATGCGTGATTTGACGTAAAATTGCGTCCGCAAGTTGTAGTTTCCTTATACGAGGTAGTTGCTCTTTAGAAGGGAAGGTGTCGCAGATCAAGAACACCGCGAAACGCGCGAAGTGATACGTGGTTCCATGAGCTTCCGGAGCGTTTCCTGCTACTTGTGGCCGATTGAAACGTCACCGGCGCCGGAGCATCGACTACTTAAGATACACGGCACTGAGAGAACAAAGCCGTTTAAAGGTGATCCGGGCATTTGGCAGTGCCGACATTTCCGGGCGTCGCTGTGTTTTATCTCAGATAATACTTGCTTGGCAATGCGCGCAGCAATTCGAACGTGTGGATTTGGAAAGGGTAGCCGAAACTTCGCCGAGATTCGTAGCGCAGTCGCCCAAGACGCGCGTGCAAAGGGCAGCAGGGTTGCGTGACGTCATCGCCCGCGTTTCCTCGCGGAGTCAGAACGCCGTCCGCGGAACGACGCAACCCTGTTGCTCGAGTTTGTCTGTTTGTGGTGTGACGTCACGAGGCGGAAAGGCGTGAGCGCGCTAGCGGCTTTGGGACGCGTACAAGAATGAAAGAAGCAACGGGTATGTTGTCCGTGTCATTTGTATTTTTGGGGTGTAATTAGTGTAGGATGAAGCCGCACCCAACTAGCCCAAATGTCAGTTCCGTTAATTGGCTTTTTTGTCTATGGTATTGTGAGTATAGTATACTGAGCTCCGTCACTTTGCCAACGAAAGAAGGGCTAGAGACACTCTTAAAAGAAGCCAACGCTGTTTGGGCTACTTTGCTCCGTAAGAGTAATTATCACCCACTAATAATCGCTCTAACAGTAATTGCCGCTTGCCACAGTTAAAGAACAGACGAATCTGTTGACACTTTCTACCTGTTCGCCGCTTTGACGTAACGCTTACCAAGTACCAACTTTCAAAACACGGCTACGGCTATTAATCTTGATTTCCTGGAATATTCACGCCTGTAGAGATTTTCAGTTTTTGTTTTTTCGTCTGCACGGAGCTCGAAGAATGTGACGTCAGTTATCACGTTTCCGTGACGTCACGCTCTGCAGCTTGCCCGTTATCTGCCGTCCGCGGCTTCGGAGTGCCGTGGTACGTAGCAACGGCCCCTGCCAATGTTAGCTGCTGTTATCTTCGGCGGCCAGTAAAATTGCAGATCAGAAAAAGGGCGCGAAAAGCATGGGATGGTGAAACTTTCACAAGTGTGTCGTCATCGTTCTCTCTAAATACTTGCTGGCAACTATTTGAGGACACTATAGCGCAGAACTGAGTTAGTTTTCATATAGGGTCGAGAAGTCGGGCTGACACAAACTACGTTTACATATACGCGATCGGGTGAATCAGAAGTCGAGTTGAACTAGCAACACGAGTCAGCCGGGGTTGACACAGAAGTCGCCTCCATGCTTCCTCGGTCCCGAACCGCCATCGTCTACACGAACCCTATTACGATCGAATTTCGGCCGGACAAGCCGACTCGACTCGACTTCATCAGAAGGACCGTCCGTTGGGCTATAGTTGGTCTAACATGGTTACTTTCAGATGCAGCGCAAGTAAGTACACACGTCTGCCGTGTCTTCTTCGTGTGTATGTGTACTCATTTGCGCTACATTTGAAAGCAACGACTTCATCGTGATCGTGTTGACGTGGCGACGCATCGACCCGACGCGCCACGATTCGAATCAAGATTCGTAGCTCGTGCTCACGAAATATGCGTGCAAAGAAGGTGCGCACATGGGGACAACACTTTGGCGACCCGTGTGCCCGAGCTCCGCGTGTCGTGTGCCATATTAGGGCCTCAGCCGACCCACTGGGCCTTTCCCCTTGACGACGGCTGGATTGGATCCCGACGAGCCGACCCGATCCGACTCTATATAGCGATTCAATGTGACAGTAGCGTGTCGCATTTTACAGCGGATGTGCTGCGTGCGTAGACCGAGCGCGTAGATCAAAAAACGCCGTAGCCTCGATACAAAAAGTAAGGAGCGTATCGCCGGTGTGCTGCGTTTAATAGCCAATAGGTGTGTCTCTCCGGCTGGTGACGTCACGCACTGTATAGGCACGTTGTCTCAGTTGCGTTCCGGCCGTGTAATGGGTATAGGCCGCGTATTGTGCGGACCGAGGAAGAACGACATGCCTACGAAGAACGACGGCGTGAGCGGGAGTGGGCGCGGAGGCGGCGGGAGGCTGCTAACGTCTTCGCGCGCATTCCCGCTCAGGCATCGTTATACAGAACCCATGGCCGCCAACCATAGCGACCACAAAGCTACAGTCACCGTAGTGATAAAGACGGTAGAAAATGACATTTCGTGCGGTATGTGTCTTTATAGCTTATCGCCGTATATACAGCTCCGCTGGTCATCCACCTTCGCAGAGTGTAATGGCACTGGTTGCTTTTAGTGCGTCACAGTAATTGCTGTGCGATAGCGCAAATGTGTCGCGATCCCCGTCGCCTGAAACAAGCCAGCGCGTGGCGCATGTTTCCGGCGTTTTGCATTCCATCGTTGAGCGGACTACTACAAAGTGGTTCGTTTGAGAAGGGAAATGTTGGCGCTATCTTCTGCAGCCCTTGAGGGAGCACGGCTCAGCGCCATTGAGCGGAGGGGAGCACGCGGCGAGAGCCGTCTCTCTCTCTCTCCCCCTCAATGCGGTACGCCGTGAGAGGAGAGACTACTTACCCCAACACCATCGATAAGGAGTCCCATTAGCTACGCCTAAGGGACCTTAAGGCGAAAGCCTTAGTCATGCTCATGACTATTACTTCGACCATCAACCTTTCCCTTCACTTAGTATACCACATCCGAGCCCATTCCATAGTTATTTAGTGTTAATCGTTTTTCGCTGAGTCACTGTCATTTTTGCTGAGTCACGCTCATGACTGACTTCTACCATTATCCCTTGGTGTTTCGTTCACTAAGCACCCACGTCCGAACGCATTCCAGTGGTTTTTGAGTGTTGATCTTTTTTCGTGACGTAAAGTGACGTATAGTGTGACTTTTTTCGTGACGTTGAGCTTTTTCCGTGACGCCCGTGACGTAGAGCTTTCGCTTTACGTCACGGACGCAGCTTCCCACTGTGCTGGTACGCCAACATTACGATCACGCCACTGCGGATTTGTTCTTGCTGTGCTCAAGGCTTGGAACGGAGATGTTCTGTACTTCGAAATAGCCTGTGACGAACACCTATTATCGCTAGTCACTCGCTTACTCTGTGAACCGTCACGAAACGTTCAGCTTCCAACATTCGCGTTTGATGTCGGTGTAGCCGCCGTCACCCATACTTCGGCGCATTGATTCGAGTGTGCGCCCAAATTCTTATTCTTGATGCGTGGACGATAAGGCGTGCGAAGGTTAGTGTGTGAGTGGGAGGCGGATAACGTGCGAGAAGCTTTACTATGCCAGAAGCCCTTTGTCACTGTGTAACGAGCAGTGCTCACTCTTGCCGACGATCCGTGACTGAAGTTCTTTCTTAGGAGGGTAGCGATACAACGCTGGCGGATGAATGATTTTGCTTTATCCCCGAAGAAAGCCGTGCACCGCGAAGGGCGGCCGTCAACAGGGGCAGTCCATATGTATAGCAGCGGTCCGTGGACTTGGCCATACAGATTCGCATGTCAGTCACTATATTTGCAGCCAACTGCCGCACACGTCCTCCCTCTTCCGTTCGAGGTTTTGCAGCGTGACTGGAAGACAGTGCGTAACACAGTGCGTAAGCAAAAACCCACTGGCATTTCCGACAGCTGATCGCACAGTAGCAAAGCAGAAACGGTGATATGGTTTCGTATTCGCGCGCTTTCGCTGAGGCAACGTGCGGAGCGTCGCCGAAAGCGCCATGTCGTTCCTCGTGAGCAAACTGCTCCGCGAAAAGGGTCTACGCAACTGTTGATATTCTGTACAGAGTTCTGCAGCATAGCTATTGGGTGCCTGCCCACTGCAGCACGAAGGCCCCTCGCATACGATCTCCCTGTGTTGCGCTAGCTGATTGCAACTTGCGCCTGCGAATTTCCTAACTTCATCACCCCACCTAGTTTTCCTGCCGTCCTCGACTGCGCTTCCCTTCTCTTGGCACCCATTCTGTACCTCTAATGGTCCACCGGTTACCCATCATACCCATTACGTGGCCTGCCCAGCTAAATTGAGCGCCCAACGCCATGGTATACGCTCACAGAATCGTCGCAGCTCGCTTCCTACAGCGTGCCAGACTGCCTGTAGCGGCGGCGGTTCGATGCCAGCCATTTCGTTTCTCGCGGCGTTCGCTGAAGGCTCATTCACGCTGGGCCGACGCGACACCGATTTTGGTCTGCCGACTGTTGGCGACAGCGTTTTGCCGTTCCTTTAAACGGTTGGCCAGAGCGTCTTCCGTTCTGTAAACTGCCGTAGCCAACAGTCGGCAGACCAAAAATCGGTGTCGCGTCGGCCGTGTGAATCAGCCTTAAGGGGTAGCCCGCGCAATGATACGCGAAAGGCGGATTTTGCGAATGATCTATTCCGTCAATGCGAAGTCTGCTATCACAGTCCGCATGGTCGGCAAGATGCTGCAAACGGCATACGATTGCATTCGCACATTACCCAGGAAAGAAAGAAAAAAAAAAATGAACCGTCCTTTGGAGCTTGTCTTGTCGCTCAACAATAATAATCAATCTTGCCTGCACTTCGTTTACTGAACACTGTAGCTTGTACGTGCGCAGTTTAAAGTTAACCATATGTATCAAGTAATTGGGAACAGTTGAGAAGTACTGAATGCATATTCGGGATGCTGATGGTAAAATACAAAAAGGTTTCGGTTTCATATGCGCAGAAAATATAGTTGTTTTTTTATGTCGGTGTATCATAGCTGGGGCACCCTGTATTATACGCCGATGTGTTTGAGAACGTGGGCATCGTGTTTCCGGTGGCGACGTGCATACGCGTGCATGTACCGCGTGCTTCGTAGTACGAAAATAGCTCTTCGGTGTCTCGTGCGAATTTGCGACGAAGCAAAGCGCAGGTTCGCGTAACACGTCACATCTGCGAGAGAAGCTTGCGAGTTCGCCTCAGCGTCCTGACCTTTGTGAATTAAGCGAGAAGGTCGAGATGGCAGATGCAAAGTGACTTCGTTGCGCCGCTTATGCGATCGATGGGTGCGCGCCACTCGTATACCAGATCTTGAGCGCGGATCGACTGCGCATGCGCTTACAAATTAAAAACGCCCGCATTTACGTTATACCTTAGAGAGAGGGGCAACGAAGGGTGTGTAGACCCCCTTTTCGTAATTCGCCAGTGCGCTTCACTGCACTGCAGGTTTTCCCTACAGCAGGCACCGTTGTTGATGATGATGATGATTACTTTAACATTGAGTCCAAACAAACCTTGGTATATAGATAAGCCACGAACCGGTCGGTGTAATAATAATAAGTATAGAACGAAAGCTTGAAAGAAACGGATCATAAATCAAATAAAAATAAATTGTGTAACACAGTATTGAATCTAACATAAACGGGGAGAGAAAAAAAATGGCGGCAGAACCCATATCTCACCATGACGGCCGTCTACGGTAACGCGATTAGCGTTCGATTAAAGTTTTTCACCTAACCGATCAGTGTATACCGACGCGCAGTATTGCTGAAGTCGCGATTGTTTAAAATCTTTAGTGGTGCATTAATTCCGAGACTTCCGTTGTCCCGCGGCTACCTTAATTGTCACCGGTTTCCGCAAACTTTGGCATGTGGCACTCGCTTGGCAAGGTCGCCCATGACGTCATGACGACCACTCTACGATGACAACGCGGTGGACAATGATGGAATGATGGATATGACCTCGTTGGGTCATATCCTTCAAATGAACACGGATGTGCTACAGCTGCGCATGCTGCCAGGGCTTTGTCTCGCGCATGGATCCCCACCACGGGAGCCGCGTCTATACCTTCTTGTTCTGTGTCATAATACAAGCAAAACACTGTTGCTAAAAAAAAAAAAAAGTGATTACGCCGCCATTAGTCGGGCAAACTGCCCTCGCTGGGAAAGCTAGCTCGTTAGGAAAAGGCCCTGTTGACCTGACAGCAGAACCGATAAGACAGAGCGCTGACTATACGAACTCACCTATCGTTAGTCGGGGCAAGATAGTCGCGTCTTTTTTGTGTTCATCTATATATCGTAGTTCCGATGCGATTAGTTTACAGTAAGGTGGTCCACGAGTGTACAGCGGCTAAGTAAAGCCGGGCGACCACGCAGGTATAGGCACCGGGCGGCCGTCGTAAGGCGCCAGCGGCGCGCCGGCGATATGCTGGCGAACAGCGCCGCGAACGGCAGCTGTCAGAGCACTGGCATGTGAAGCAGACGACGGGATGACGGCGCTTGGTGCTTCCAGTGATTTGGCACTCCGGTTTTTAGGGGCTGACGCACCGGAAAACGCATTTTCGTGTGTCTGCTTTTGAGAAAGGTAGTCCCTTGTACGAAGCAGATCACATTCGTGGCATCAGGTAGTATATAAAGCAGAAAACAAGCGCAAATTGCGATGCAAATGCACCATGCACGCGAACGGAGCTCACAGCGGCAAGCCATGCCGTGGAACTCCAGCAGTTATATTCCAGATGTTATTTTGCTGTGCGAGTTAACATTGTCGCGTATTTAATCATGTAAATAGGCGAAGAACACAAAAATTATGGCCAGAAAAAAAAGGAGACATACGTCTTCCTTATTCTGTTTCTTGAGCGGCTTCGCCGATCGCACATGTGTCAGTAAGTTCTCGTTCGCTCTCCGTTGTAGTTCATCTTCGCAATGCTTCGCCATTCTTAATTAATCATAAACTAGTTAAATCTTCAGTACGGCCGATTTTATATAACTTAGCGCGACGGCAGCCGTCGGGGGCAGCGAGTGTGAACACGCCTCTGCGTTGGCGTTGGCAGTCGATGCACAGCACAGTCATGTGCCGGACGCAACCAGAGTTGGGAATTGCTACGAAGGAAAATGTACATTAAAAGGAAGACTGATACACTGATAAGATGGCAAAATGACGACAAATCTGAGTGTTCGCCTTCCGTTCCCACACTCCGGAGCCGTTACACTGCGGAGGCGAAGACATGCAAGTGTGACACGAAGCTCTTGCGTATGAACGGCTCTTTTATTAACGTTAGAACAACTAGACTATAGCAAATCAGCGTCGGAAATGTACAGTGCCCAGCGATTGAAGCGCTGGCAGCGCGCGGATGCCGCCGTTTTTTTTTTTTTTTTTTTTTTCGCGCCACAGGTGCGCGTCGTGGGACCAAATGCAGTCATAATGCGTTAGGAAGGTTCTCGCTTTCACTCTACACCACCATGCATCAGTTTGGTGCTTTGCATCAGTCAGTGCAAAAAGCGCTGGCGACCATGCGATTCGAGTATCGCGTTTCAATTGCTGAGCACTGAACAGTGCTGCCTATATACAGACCGCACATATACAGACTTTCCGCCTGAAAACGGATGTCGCGATGAGCAACGATTGAATTGAATGGCCTAACCAACTTCAGTCATGTTTCAGTAACTGTTGGTGCACCCAAAAACGCAAGATGTTTGATCAGACTTGGTTTCACGGCAGCGCCAGCTGCGCGCGGCCCGGCCGCCACATGCCATTACTTTCGCGGCGCCGCCGCATGAAGGCGCCACCAGTCCAAATTCATCCCGCGCCCGGTCCCTATAGCGCGGATAGACCGTGATGTCGCGACCAACTTGGCTCCTGCAAAACGTGACGCGTGCCTTTCCCTCAAAACTTTGGTTCGTTATCCGCGCGACTATGTCACTCCGCGGCAAGCACATACAGTAACTCTCATATAGTGCTGGTGGGTGCGATAATCACGTGGTATTCTTTTTTTTTTTGTATTTCGCTGTCTTAATTTCTTTGTCAAGGTGTGGGACCGCGGGCTAGTTGGCATTCCGTATTGATACGACCAGCGCAAAAACAGACACGAAACGCACACGAAAAGAGAGGCGACTAGGACCAAGCGCCGACTTCCAACTGGCGTTTGATAAATCTTTGTCATCTGGTAATATCTGTCGTCTGGATTATAATAATCTTTGTCAGCTGTTCAAGTCAAGGGCTGCTTAGATTTAGGTGCACGTTAAAGAACCCCAGGTGGTCCAAATTTCCGGAGTCCCCCACTACGGCGTGCCTCATAATCAGAACTGGTTTTGGCACGTAAAACCCCATAATTTAATTTTTTTTTTTTGTTCAAGTCAAGCACGGTAAATGTATCCATACCGTAGACATTCTTGTTAGATGTTACTCATAACTGTCTGCAACTTCCGAATTGACGTATTGTCAGTTAGGACGGTAAGTAACGTGTCGGATAGTTATTCGTAATAACCTGTGTGCGTGCGTGCGTGCGTGCGTGCGTGCGTGCGTGCGTGTGTGTGTGTGTGTGTGTGTGTGTGTGTGTGTGTGTGTGTGTGTGTGTGTGTGTGTGTGTGTGTGTGTGTGTGTGTGTGTGTGTGTGTGTGTGTGTGTGTCATCAAAAAAACAATAATATGCCGGTGGCTTCTCAACTCGTCTGCGAACGTAACGTACTTAGTTCCGTCCGTTCAAAATTGACCCCCCCCCCCCCCCTTTATTTTTAAATTTTTTATGAAGATTGATCCGTCTTAGCAGGTAGACCCTGTATATATTCGGCGGCGTAATAATCCGGTCATTCACTACCCGAGTCGGTAAAACAAAGCGCCCGAACGTCTCGGTGCGTCTTTCCTGCATGTATGCATTGCCTCACGGGGACGCGCTGGCTGTCGTGACAAACTGCTCGACCCGCACGCGCTATTGTTCTAGGCGAGACTCGTTCACCGCTCCTTCCTGTGTAGCTGCTGCGACACTGTTGCCCCCCTGTGCACATTGTTCTGCGTTCATATCGGCGCGACTTCGCCCCTGTAGTCAGTTGTACGCCGTCGCGTCGCCTCGCCTCTCGGCGCCCTTATGCGCGCAGTGTGTGTGACAAGAAGTGGCAACACCTATAGAGATTGCGGGCATGCGCGCGAGAATATGACGTCATCGCCCGCCGGCTGAGATTGCCCTGTTTTTTTTTTTTTTCCCTCACTATTTACAGTGTTTGATAAGTTGTTGTTGTGGCACCGAATTTGTATGTTTGATAACCTATTGTTGTAGCACCCACATTGTATTTGTGATGCCTTAAATCCCACTCGGTAACGGCCTTATGGCCCCAACTGTACCGTAAATAATAAAAAAGAAAAATGTGTCCACCTGCATGCTGCAGTTCTGCGTACATTACGGAAGAGGTAGCAGCTATTTCTTCTTTTTTTTTATATATAGACAGCTCAAGGCCTGTGCACTCTGCTTGATTGACGTCACGCTACTATAGGCCCGAAATTTGCAGTGCCAAGCCCGGCGTGACGAAAGCGGTGGCGTCATAATCATCGCGGCTTTTATACTCAGTAGCATCTCCATTGGATTCTATTGCAGTCGGGCCAAGTCGCACGATATCAATTCTGACGTTGACCAGCCGCGCAACAGTGACCTAGCTGACGTCATGTCACGTACGCGCAGGTGCGTGAGACTTGCCCAGGAAGTGTTTGGAAATGGTCAACCAGCGGTCAGAAGTGTCTGAACCTCAGAAGCGTAGGCACGGAACGGAGAAAGGAGTCGACAAATTAGCTGGGTACCAAGCAAGGGTCAGGCCCCATCGGAAATTTAGGTTATGAACTCGGATGCAGTAAAGCTGCAACTCGATGCAGCGCGATCGAGGGAGCGTTTTACCGCGAGAACTCTTTCTTTCTTTTTTTTTTTCTTTTTTTCAAATTGGTTCGCTCTTGGAGGACACAGAAGAAATTGAAATGTCGAGTCGCCATGCTGGCCAGGAGGCGAGCTTCGCTGCAAACATAGACACACGCTATCTTTCGGCCTCCACTAGCGTCCCGCAAGCGACCGTACCCGGGAGACCGCGTCATCTTTGTCGTGTGCCCCGCCTCCTTTTCCCCCCACTTTCTCTTCTCTCTGCGCGGCGCACTTCCAGTGACGGTATTGCGTATTCTGCATTGGATGACTTATCGAAGTCGCGTGCCACGTTCGGTTGACGTTGCAAGTAGTGAGTATTGCGTATAGGAGCAGTCAATTGTGCGGGCGGCCTTGATTCTGCGAATGGAAGCAGGGCTCCCTGTAGAGAGGAACGGCTCGCGGTCTATTGTTTGAAAATTTCAGCTGTTTTCGCGCCTTGCAGCGGTTCCATACATTGCAGACGCGATCGTGATCGCGTGATCAAGCGAGCTGCGTGATCTACGCAGCTCGCTTGTCTTGTTCGCAATGCCGAAACTTCGTGAAAGGCCGTTTGAAGGTACAAGTAGACAGCCCGGAATAACCGTACAGAATGTGAGAGAAACAGAGGTTCTAAATTGGATACAAAGGTCGGGGGAAAAAAAAAAGTCACTGAGCTTTACAAGTACGACAAAGAAGAAATCGTGAAAGAAAATATTGTACGACGCAAATGTATCGTTTGCTTTCCGAGGTCCGAGCTGGCCGCTTGACGAGAACATATCATTGTTTAATATATTCCTGTTCATGCAACAAGAAAAACCGCCGTATAGGGCTGGCAAGAGGCTTTTTTCACAACCACGGTCAAGGCTTGCCCACCGGTGAGAAGCAACAAACATTTGCAGTGATCATACGTTTAGTCTTGCAGACAATTTGCAGCTCGTTGAGACCTCCGTCTACCGCAGAAAAAAAAAATAATGATGAGACGACTACTCAGCACATTTCAAAGTTATGCAAATGCATTTCCATCCAACCAGAACCGGGGAGAATGTGCACATAAAAAAAAAAAGTAAAAGCGTTATGCTTGCTCTACGTGGTACCGCCTCTTTGAATCTTGCGCAATACTAACTTATTTTTCGAGGAAAACAATAAAGAAAGCGAAGCATTGTTGCATTTGAACCTGCTGCTTGCGTCATCCGGATTGTTGTAATATACATAACCGAGCTTGGGCAGAAGACAGTCAGAAAAGACACCATGGGCCCGCCGCGGTGATGCAACGATTCTATTCTCATTCTTATCCTTATCGCGCTTCACGATTGGTCCGAGCGGCGCCCCGTCTATATCACCATGGGTGTCGGAACGCGGTGGAGTATGAAGGAACAAATTCTAGCGACAGGGGTCGTGGCGTCTTACCGACCTTGATTTCATGTAGACTGCGTTAAAAAAAGAATGAAAACAGATTGGGAGCATTTTCTTTTCCTTCTCTTTTTTCTTTTTTTTTCTTTTTTCTGTGTTTTCCAATCTTTTCCGTGCACGGTAAGGGAAACTGAACGCGCAGTGCTGCGGGCGGCCAGCAACAACGCTTTTCTCGTACACACCCAATCCATACCACACACCTGAGCTTTGGGAGAGAAAGAGTCCTAGCCAGCTCCAGCCTCGCGAGTCAGCGCCAGCTGGCAGCGAAGGGCCGTGGACGCGGCGAAAGCCTATGGTTTCCTGGAAAGGGGGAGACCACCCCGAAGACAACGTTTAAAGAATCGCCTCCATAAAGATGTTTATTCTCGCTCTCCCGTGTAGCGTATACTGAAGCTCTATAGCTGCGCGCGCAGCTATCACATCTGTTTCCCCTCACGACTGGAGCCGATCGTGGCGATGATGCAGGCGGAACTTATTTTTCTCTTCAGTGTGCCCCTTCGATGATGTTTCCCTTCAGAGAACGTCACTTTGGAAGCGCGGAAACTTTCGATCAACGTCGCTGGCGTCGCGTACGCGCCTGTAATACATGTCGAACCGCGGATACTATATCGAATCGGAAGTGGATCACAAAGAAGTTCGATACATGCACAGTAATTCGTTATATGTGGGTTTCGGTATATCCGGGTTCGTGTGTACATTAATGAATGGCTCCTTATGACGTGGTGTGCGCTCCCGTTGTACCGCGGCACTGCGGGGAAGTTCGCTCAAACCACCGAATTGACGCTCATGAGCAACACTCGCTCCTTTTTAATTCCGGGTCCACTTCGTGCGCTCGTGTTTATTCGAGCCTCTTCGTGTTCGCTATTCCCCAGCAACCGCGGATGCAGTTCTCGCGCTGTCGTCTCTCTCTCTCTCTCTCTGAGCGGCGTGCCGATGCGGTCTATGTGGCGTGCGAGATCGCGACTGCGCACATTCGCGCCCCTGTGATCTCGCAGGCTAAGCGTGCTGCTAAAGGGACACTAAAAAGAGAGCAATTTTAATTATGTATACTTAAGTTACCCTTCTACGATAGCAAAGAAAGCCACTCTCACCGTGACAAGAGTCCTGTTAACCGCCCCCCTGATAAAAAAGGACGCAGTAACGAAAGACGGGTTCGCGACGCCGCCTTGAAGTTGCCGCATCACGGGGTCATGACGTGACGGACTTTGACAGCGTCTGCTTGTGACTAGTTAACTCGTTATCGACCAACATAGACTACATGCTATCATGAAAAAAAAAAATTTAGAGGGTAGCAAGTTTCTATAACCGCAACTCGGCCACAACGGCGCAAGTATACGAGAAGATACAGCGAATGATGTCACATATATGGACGTGCGATTTTGGCGTTTTGGCGGAAAACATAAACAAACAGAACTGTGATCTTCATTTTGTTTTAATAATCAAGCTATTGCCGCGAGATTAACGAAAGTAGTGTTTCCTTCAACAATAATTTGTCTAAACTGATTTAGCGCTTTTTTTTCCCCTTGCAGTGTCCCTTAAAGAGCGCTGCCATGACAATATCAATTTGTATTTTCTTTTTAAATACTGACATTCGTCAGAGCGCCCGGAATAATTTACTGCAATACCTGTTTCTACTAGTATTTAGTATACTACAGTTTTCCGAAATGAAGTTCTTCACTACTGCTATTGATGCTATCGCTGCGTCTGCCACGCGCAAATGCAGCCAGAAAAAAATACGCGCATTATTATTATTATTATTATTATTATTATTATTATTATTATTATTATTATTATTATTATTATTATTATTATTATCGTCGTCGTCGTAAAGGTAATCGCGCAACAACGGTTTCTACACAAGCAGTTTGCAAGAAATACGTAAGGCAGAAGCCGTGCAAGGCTGTCTTTCAACCCAAAGAAAACTCACGTCCGTGCAACACGTGACCGCTGACACAAAAAGGAGTTTTTTTTTTTTTTTTTTTTAATCCTCACGTTACGAGTTCAAATTTGGGCCGCGCTCATTCTTTCCCAAACCCTTGCGCTCCGAGGTATAGTTTTCGGCGCCAGGATATGCGCCGCAGCCGTTGACCTACAGCTGGGATGGCATGCTCTGCCCACGGCGGTTCGTGCGTGTACTGGTTCTGAGCTTATACCTATTATGGCACGGTTCCAGCCCTGGCATGGAGCCAGGAACGCATTCCGGCCCGGGACTAAGTATACGACGAACCGACGAAGGAGAACCCTCTGAAGGCCTTTTGCAGAGGCTCCTTCGGCAATCTCTGGGGTCGCGAGTTTTTTTTTTTTTTTTTTTTTTTTTTTGGCTGGTCCAAGTTAAAGTTGCCGCGTGATTCCAGGCATGGGCTTAATTGGAAACCGTTAATGGGACACACACTAAAGAAGAAAAAAAAAAACACTTTAGTCCAGCTTTTCAGACTGATAAGGTATCCTTTCAAAATTGTTTTCTTCGATTTCGCCACAAGGCTTCGATTACTGCGCGCTGTGTACGCAATTTACTGTAGCTTCCGGGAGATGTGGAGGTAACGGGAGATGTGTCATGGTAATTCATATACGGTGCTACAAAAGCAAACAAATTCTTGGGGGGAAATTCGTTCCGATCGACACGGCAAGATGCACTCGAGCAAAAGTTTTCGCAAATGGAGGACAAAGTGAACGCCCTTGAATATAACTTGTTATCGGTGCTTCCGTTAAAAGATAAAGTGAAGCAATTAGCTGCGCAAACCGACAAACTTGCCGTCACGTATTCGAAGTTGCGTAAATTGGAAGACGATGTGGAAAATAGATCTCGAAGAAATTACCTTACCTTTCTCGGCGTCCGAGATGCAGCCAATGAAACGTGGCAATATTCGCAGAGTAAGGTGCTTGCCTTTTGTGGGGAAAAAATTAGTCTTCATTCCTGCTGATGCGGTGGCTTCAGTATAACATTAAAAATTGGCAAGGAAGCTATTATTGACTAAATTAATCCGTAGCAACTAAACAAGCTATCTCAGTTCCTAGACAACCAGCCGGCAGGGACGACATCGTGTGTATTGTAAATTGCCGCAGCTTAAAAAAAATATTGAATTCGCTACGCTCTTACGAACGACAAAACCACATATATTACTTTGAACTGAATCCTGGTCGGACCACGCAGTAAATGACAATGAAGTTTTGCCAACTGGCTACACTGTGTACAGGTGGGGCGTGAATGCGGATAGCGGAGGTGATTTTTTTCTCATTCATAATACAATATCTCGCTTCCTCGTTGACGTTGAAGCTGACTCAGCTGAAGTTGTTTGGTGCAAAGTATTCTTGAACAATGGTTCGTCAGTGGCATTCGGTTCTTTGTACAGGCGACCCATTTCGAGAAGCTCCCAGCACCCTCTTTAATTTAAGCAGCATGCAGCTAACCTTACAGGCAACGCAAATAGTGTTGTCAGGTGATTTTAATCTGCCAGATGTGACGTGGCAGCGTTTTACTGCAGTGCTGGGCAGTTAATGGCTCCTGTACACGGCCTGCCGAAGAATAATAAATGCTCATTCATTGCTTGAGTTTGTGGTAAAATGTGGGTTACGGCAAACAATGCAAGTGTGCTTGATTTATTCTTTTGCAGTGAACTTCCATGATATGTCTCCCGTTGCCTCAATATTTGGAGAAATGTATTCACGTTCCATTTACTTTCTTCAAAGAACGTCGTTTTATGCATTGAAGCACAAAATTATCTGGAACGCCAATGCATTGCTCCGCAAAGTTCGGGAATTCACATATCGAAACCGGTGTCATCCTGAGAATTCGTTGCAAGTGGATCCGCCTTGCGAAATGCATGGCCAGAATTTGTAAATTGCAATATGGACCATAATTAGTTAATTTTTGTTAATTAATCGAGTGTGCATTTCGCTTTTTTTTTTTTTTCAAGTAATGTCCCTCTTCGAGCAGACCAGCTCATGAACAAGAATCGTGGTATCTACCTCAAAACTATACGCCGTTTCATGTGCTGTGGAGGCTTTTTGAAGTGTCTGCGTTCGCTCTCCTAAATAGTTAGGCGTTTTTTGACCGAGATTTCTGCAAATATTTTCTTATATTAGCTCTGTTATGAATAAAAAAAAAAAAGAACTTGCCATTACAAACAAACCATGCACTTATGCGGCTGCACACCGATTTGCTTTTCGTTGTTTTGTTTTTTTTTTTAATTCGCAGCCTCACATTGCATGCTCGGCCGTACTTCTTGCGTATAACTTCCACAGCGTTCCCCCTGATGTCTGAAACGGTCTATATGCATCGCGCAATGCACTTTGAAGTCGAGAGAACCTGCCCAGCGCGCGATCGGGTCGCTGTCAAATTATTGACCCTTTTCGCGGCGATCCCGTGGGCGCTGCCATGTTTGATCACGTGGTGACGCGTCCATTGCTTGCCTCAACTGCCTCCGTTGCCTCCTTGTTTACAATGGAAGTGTATGACGCCGGTGCGGCTTAGAAAACCTGTTTTCGGAGATATCGTAGACGGTGACTAGGTGGACGACACGAAGCTTTGATCACAGCTTCAGAGAACATGCAAAAGCGCTTTCGGAGCTGATTAAGCTGTGTCCAAACGGCGCAAGCAGCGTATATGGTGCTTGTTCTAAAAGCGGGGCTAAATATGTATTCCAAGCTACACAAGTTTTCCGATTATGAATTCAGTCAGGATTAGTGTGTTTTGCGCTTTGCTCTTTATTCGGCAAACATTTTTAAGCAGTGGCTTGTCAGTTTCTGACTCAGTGAAGTTCCTCGGTGCGGCCACTATCAGATTATTTTCTTCCTAATCGCTCGCGGGTGTGCGCAGTACCGATAGATTTGTTCTTGCTGCGCGCAAGGCTTGAAACGTAGCTGTCTTGTACATTGTAATACCTTGTAGCAAATATATATTACAGCTAGTAACTCGCTTACTCTTGTGGACCGTCACGAAACATTCAGCTTCGACCATTCGTGCGCCTTCGGTGTAGTCCGTCATTTATTGTGCGTATACAGTGCGCATATATTCTAGTGTGCTGCCATTCACATTTCTTGATACGGCGGCGATAGAGTGGGCTAAAGATGTGTATAGAAAGCGTGCGCGAAACTTCCTATGACAGGAAGCGGCGCTACTTTGTATTGTTAAACAATGCCTTTGTCATTGTTTAACGAGTGGTACTCACTCTTGCTGACGTTCTGGGGATGAAGCCCTTTCTTTGAAGGTTAGCGATACAAGGCTGGCGGATGAGCAAATTTCTGTATCCTCGAGGAAAGCCGTACATCACGAAGTGCCGGTAACACGTTCGGACAGTTGCAGCAGCGGTCCGCGAACTTGGCCACGCAGATTCATAGTAACTGGCATTAACATGCCAGTTACCAGTAGCGCACCCAGGATCTCTGCCAGGGGGGGGGGGGGGGGGGGGGGTTGACAGTTTGCCAATACCATCTAAACAGCACTAATTTCGATTTCTTCACGGGAAATTGTCAAAAAATTCGCTTTTTGCGAGTGTACTTACGATTGCGCGTCTTACATCTTAATTGCAGTACTTAAATGCGTAAGGAAAGAAAAGGGGTTAAACAAAAGGGGGGGTTAAGTCGGCCTCAGGGGGGGGGGGGTCCCCCCCCCCCCCCCCCCCCCCCCCGTCGGTGCGCCACTGCCAGTTACTATTTTTGCAGCCAACTATTGCACACGTCTTCAATCCACATGATTCAATCTAGCATGAATGGAGCACAGTGTGTTAGCGAAAACTCAGTTCTGAAAGGACAACGGACGTGACGGCAGCGTGCGGCTACCGCATTTGCACGTCTATAAGCTCCCTGGTTGCAAGGAGGACTGTAAGTGTATGCGGTGCTTTAATTAACGACCCCACTTGCGCGAGCATTATCGAGAGAAAATGTGCACAGGGGGTGGTTGGCGAAGGGAACTCCCAACGAGTGCGCGTCGACTAAAACCTACCGGGAACCGGTTTCGTGCTTCGCGTGCAAAAGCTGTGGAAGTTACGCAAGTAGTTCGGTTATTCAAAAAATGTGTAACTGCGCGCGTGTCGTGGTCAAGTTGCGTCGTCGCGCATGTTCGCGCGAGCGCACTGTAAAATCATTTGCACCCTTAATTAAAAGGGAATAAGGATGTAAATTATCTTACATTGCGTGCGCCTGAGGCGCCGTGACTGGCTGCAAATAATAATAATAATAATAATAATAATAATAATAATAATAATAATAATAATAATAATAATATAAAAAGTTCGAGAAGGAAAACAACGTAAGGGAAAAAAGGTTATCTAAAAACTACGTAATCACAGCCGCATAACGCAGTTTGCTCAATTTTACGCCATAGGACTTTGCTTCAGTTATTATTGAGCCTACATAAATGTCCACGTTCCGCGTCATTGCTGGTTAAAAAAAGAAAAAGGAACGAACTGTGTACTGGCGCGAACGCAGCCACTGCAAGTCTAGCAATCCTCCCCGGCTTCGCACGCTGTGTGCGAATCGCAGGATCGCGGGTTAGGCCCCCACTTTTGTGAGGGAAGAGAGGGGGGATGGCTTCACGGGCTGAGTCGGCTTGCGAATGAAGGCTGGCTGCGGTGCATGATGTTCCGCCCTAAGCTTATTTCCTCGCGCCATGCGTGAAAACGGCTCAGCACCGATGCACTCGAGTGCGCGTTGTTGACTAGCGAACGTGTGGCACCTGCCCACATTGGCCAAGGAATGGTCGGATCATTCCGTGTGTGTGTGTGCGTGCGTGCGTCGGTCTATCTCCGCGTCGTTGAGTCGTTTTCGCGCCTTTTCGCCGAATACGGGACTTCAAGGCGCTCAGCAAGCACACTCCTCAAGTTTTCTGTTTTCCTTCTTCTGTTCTTTTTATTCTACACTTAGTCTGTGTTAGTGTACCCGGTGTTCCAGCGTTCGTATAGATTACGGTTGCTCCTGGACGCGTCCAATGAATGATTGATTATTCTTTAACGCATGCTCTTCGCGGTCGGCTGTGCCTCCGCTGGCCGCAATCGGCCGCCAAAAAACCAGCTCGCCGCGAAAGAATCGAAACAAAACAAAAACTTCTCTCGAGCTCGCTCGCCGGCCGCGCTCTCGAAATCTGCCGTAAAAATCGGGTGCTCTGTGCACTGATACCGGAAACTCGCCTCGTCGCAACCCCAGCGAGAGCAAGACCATCTAGGTGGTGTTACCGAGATGCCCCCCTCCCAAACGCCTCTTTCTCACGAAGCACGCTCTCTTTAGATGGAGTGAACTTGGCGCCCGGAGCACGTATCGGCGGGGGCACAGCAGTCCAAACTGGGTGCATGGTGGTGGTAGTAAGGCAGCCGCGTTGCCCCGCCTCCTCCTCCTCCTCTTCCTCCTTTTAAATATTTGACAAGTTCTCCCCTTCCGAACGCGGCGGAGGAGGAAGGGGAACAATTCGATTGGCGGAGAATCGATTGCGTCCGATCGACAAGCGGCGTGCCGCGATTGTTCTCTGGCGCGCGTAAATGATTATAAATGGGGCGCGCCTCTCCTTCGGAGACTGATTCTGATTCTGTTCGTTTCGACATAGGAACGTTGACACGCGTGGTGTAGGTCACTGGCCTCGCTGTATAACGCGTTACGCGAAGTTTTATTTATTCATTCGCTGTTCTTTTTGCTTCTTTTTTTGTCATTCTGCCTTTGTTTTTTAAATGCCTTTGATGAGAAGCTTTTGTTTGCCTTTGTGTATTTTAATAATAAAGAATTTCAAGTAATAAAATAATAAGAGCAGTCTCGTCACGAGTGCTCCGCGTCATATCTAATTGCTATAGGGATGTGCGAATAGTCATTTTTTTTTCGAGACGGAATCGACTACGAATCGAGCAGTGCCAAAGCTGATCACAACCTATCATCATCATCATCAGCAGCAGCAGCAGCAGCATCAGCAGCAGCAGCAGCCTATATTTATGTCCACTGCAGGACGAAGGCCTCTCCCTGCGATCTCCAATTACCCCTGTCTTGCGCTTGCGTATTCCAACTTGCGCCTGCGAATTTCCTAACCTCATCATCCCACCTGACTTTCTGCCGTCCTCGACTGCGCTTCCCTTCTCTTGGTATCCATTCTGTAACCCTAATGGTCCACCGGTTATCCATCCTACGCATTACATGGCCTGCCCAGCTCCATTTCTTCCGCTTAATGTCAACTAGAATATCGTCTACCCCCGTTTGTTCTCTGATCCACACCGCTCTCTTCCTGTCTCTTAACGTTACTCCTAAGATTTTTCGTTCCATTGCTCTTTGTGCGGTCGTTAACTTGTTCTCGAGCTTCTTTGTTAACCTCCAAGTTTCTATGTCCCTATGTCCCTATGACAACCTATGTCCAGTACTTTTCGAATAATTGTTGAATAAAGAACTATTTTCGCCGTTGATATAAAACGATGTTCGCGTACTATAGCGTTCGCAGTGTTATAGCGAGTGCTTCGTTATTATATTTCACGTTATGAATTGTTTCTCAGTAAAATGGCAAATGGAGCATTAAAAAACGTACACTAAGCAGTTTGTTCGCACAAACAGGATACTTCGGTGATATTGAATGCTCGCGGTTTATAGAAGCAACAGTCTGCGTGCGCCTGAATAACGTCACCTGCTCTAATACGTGAGTTCACGTTTTGCACGCCTACCGGGTATTGTTTTTCAGTTTTTTTTTTTGTTATTATTATTTTTTAGACTTTACAGAGTTTTTAAAAACTGCCTGTGGAAGATAGCACAATTCTAATCATTGAGCTGGATTACTCGAAGAGGCGGACGTATTACTAGCGCGAGAAATCGAAACGCGTAATTTCCACTTTTCAATTAATCTGTATTGTTTGTAGGTCACATTTTATTCGCTCCTCCTATGTACGTCGCTAAGAATGCAGATGATTTTTTTCTTTCAATGGACGGCGGCGTTTCAAGACGCCGTGGCTTCGAAAAAAAAAAAAAAAATGTCTCGATCGTCTTGAGCGCGCGCCGGCGACATTTGCGTTATAAGCGGCGCGCGTCTCGCGGTTTCGTTACACTTTCTCGTTTAATTGAGTCCATTAAGCTTTTCCGCCGCTTCATTCGCTCCTTTTCTTTCTCGTATCGGGCCCATCTGTGCGAGCGCGTTATAGAAGAGGTCCGGTTTCGTAATTGCGATTTGACGCCGCGAGGGGTAATGATCCTCTTTATTTTTTAGTGCATATTACCGCGCGTGCGCTTCGTTTGTGCAAAAGACAAATTGCTACTTCGTTTCCGCGGCGCGCCCGAAGTGCTTGTGGGAGGTATTGTGTAGCATGATGCGAACCGGGGGGCGCTTTTTTCAGCCTTCTTTGAGGATGCACCTCACGGTCGGTTGCGTTCGACCCGTCGGCGCGCGCCTCGGTGTGCATAATCTTTCTCGAGCACCTTTTCTTTCGTATAGCTGCTTAAAAGCGCACTAAATAGAAACACTCAGCCAGTCCAGATTGATAAAGTGTTCTCGTTGATTTCGCGGTAGCGGGCTGATTCCTAGAACATAAACTGAAGGGTCAAAGTTTCACTTTTTTTTTCCCTCGCGCCCAAGCTCCCCGAAGGCCGGTACGTCACGGATTTCGTCACGGATTGCGTCACGGATTGCTATGTATTTCTACTGATTGCGGTCGTTGTGGTTCGTTAGAAAGTTCCCGAAACGTTCCCAAGTTCCCAAGGCTCTTTTAGAATAGTGTAGTCCACTTTTGCTTTCGCGGCATCGATAGGTTATTCGTATACAAGTCTATTTTGTCGTTTTCTTTGTGCCAATATATATGACTTTGTTACGTAGAATATTGCCACCGATCGAAGGTCCTTCTGCTGCTCCTCAATTTGAGTCGCCCGCGCCAGAGCGCTCGAGTGGACGTACAATCTCCACGTGACCTCTCTCTCTCTCTCTCTCTCTCTCTGCCGTGCCCTGTCAATAAGCCAATGCTGACGTCACATGAGCGGTACCGTACAGTCCAAAGTAGGTGGCGCCACTCTGATTCTGCCACTTTATTTTCTCGCTTACGAAAGCTTGGTCCTCGCTACTGACGACGAATTCATTATTACACATGCCTAAATCTTTAAATCTAGCTCGAACTAATATTTTTCTTCAATGTTCTTTATAGTTCTCAGGTTAGCAGGTACGCGATCGGCTAGCAAGCCCGTCTTGATGTTTTTCGTATGTTTTCTTTTTTCCTTGTTCTAGGCTCAAGTAATCGATACGAGACGTTTTCCTCTTCGTAGTGAGGCGAAGAAACGATTACGCTGCATTCTAAGGGGACCAAGGAATTCAACCTTGAAAAAGTTTCGAGAACTTTTCCTTCGCTAAAACGCGCCAAAGTACGAGAAAAATATTTTCAAATTTTGTAGAACTGAACGCTGAGCGATTCGTGGTATGGGGAAAAGGCGAGCGGTGCAAACCGCAGACAAACGTAGAAGTTTTTAGTTTCACTTGTGTCCGTGTGTGCACGCCTCCCTTTCCGTTACCGTACCGTACTTCGCTACCGTGACGTCACGCTGACTTGGTGCCGGTGCAGCGTATAATTTGGGCACGGAAATCGAGACGGGGAAGTGAAGCTTTCATTTTTGTCCACCAATAATCAACTCTTTATAGTGAAATTAAACAACGAACGTGGCGAGTTCTGAAAGAGATAGAGAGAAAGACGGTTTATTGATTGAAAAAAAAAATGCGCATATATTAAAACGCAAGTCGAGGGGTTTTTCCGGCGAGGTGTCTAGATTAGAATAATTGTTTCGTTCCTTAATAGGTATAAACAGCAAGCTGCCGTATATAGCTTTGCGGTGTTCAGTGGTCCCTCTTGCAAGGATCCAGTCGTTTAGTGTAACGACTGAGCTCTGTCGCCCAGCAGGGCAGACTCTTCGCAGTGATGATAGGCCAGGACATGTCCATAGCAGGTGGTTGTGCTGTGGCTGGCTCACCCGTGTCGAAAGTTTCACGAATGGGGCCCAGCGATTTGTGAAAAAAAAATAGCAATATAAAATTATCAAGGTTCTTTTTTTTTTCTGTAGCGTCTCATTTCTGCTAAAGAGAAAAGGTAGCTGAGCTTAACTACATTTCTGCAATTAAACAAAAAAACTTTAGTGTTGACCCTGTCTTCTAGTAAATCGGCCTCTCACCCCGGAACTAACGAATGTAGTGCTTTTAAAACGATGTGTTGTCAGTCTAAGCTGACTTACTGTTTATCTTTAGCTTCCTATTCATCAGAATATGCTTATAATTACGGCTGCAAACCCTTTGTAGCACTACTCTTTGGTGTGCACGTGACCCTTTGAACGGGGCCTGTCGGAGTTAAATGGCATCGACGAGAAAAGTTGGCTCTCAGAATAAACTTTAACGCGATAAAAAGCGTGAACATCGCTTCTAGCCAGTGACATTTGAAAGGGCGTCGCCGTCGACGATTACTGTAAATGCTAATGAAGTCGGACTCCTGCAGCTGCCTCTCCAGGAATTCCAGTACGTTATCTTTTGGCGTTTTTCATTTTTACACTTTCTCGTTTCCCAACAACATGAGATGTGCGGACGCGTTTTCTTTGAGAGTGAGTGCGCTTCCCAGACCGCGCAAATGTTACGCGAACACGTCGCGAAGAGCTTTTCTTGTTTTTTTTTTTTTTTTTTTTTCTTCCCGCGACGAGATTGCTTCGGATCTAAAAGAGCGTGCCTTCAGGCTGTGGTACGTTGCATCGTTCTCCGTCGATGCTGAAACCTTGCTAGCGATATTTTTAATTTCTTTCGTTAAATATAGCAGCGTTAAATTTACCCTGTTTGTTGCTTTTTGTCAACTTTGTGTACTGTGGATCCTCGTTTTAGTGAACCCCTCTGGACCACCTCCCGGGCACATTTCATGCATTGGGAGCTAGTACAGTCGAACCCGGATATATCGAGTCTGAATGAGACCCCCAAAAAGTTCGATATATAGGGAATTCGATATATAAAATAAAAATTTTATACACAAACTTCCAAGGGGATTTTACTGCTGTTCGTTATACGCAGTAATTCGTTATGCGTGGGCTCGATATATTCGTGTTCGACTGTATTAGGAAAGTCGTCTCCGTGAACTCTGGGGGGAGCGTGCGGTACGACGGTTGGGCCGCCGCCCGCCCGCAGTGTGCCAATAAAAGCTGTCATCAATCATGGGCTCCGAGATCCACGCGCCGCCCGATCTCGGAGCTCGTGTATAAATGTTTGGTCGTGGAGTGAGGAAATAAATCGGGAGGAAGGATGACGTCACGCAGTCAGCATTTGCAAGCTAACTGTCCGTGAAGGGTATGTTCCCTTCGATTCCTCTATCTCTCGCATAAAGTAGGCCCAACACGTGACCCTGCGCTCGATGCACTCGGCTCAGTGTGTTTGGTTCTCGGCAGGTTTTAAGCGATGCACACGTGTTCTCGTGTGACTTGCCAAATCGCTCTGTGTACATTTTCTCCAGGTACACTTGCGCAACTTCGATTGCTTGTTGTAACGTATACATACACCTCGTTGCGACTGCAGCTGTGGCACTGTCGCCCACCTGTTGCCATTTCGGAAAAGCGCGCGCTAAGATGGCTGGCAGTGGTGGTGGGAGACGTACCGCGACTTGATCACGTGTCATGGTCCGACTTTTTCTGGCTTTAGTTCCATTACGTCATGCTCCATTTAAAATTTTTCTTCGTCCGTAATTTTTGCAGCTGACTTGTGGCAAAGCGCTGTGCGGACTTAGTTCGCGGCTTCGTAATGTCACGCCCCAATTTAGCGTTACGCTGTTGGTCGCTCCGGCAATTCTATCAACTGTCCACCGGAGAAAAATTCTGTTTTTTTCTTTTTCGTATTTCGACGCGCCCATGATGAGGTCGAGTGGTGAATGTGCAGTGTTCGCCGCATGAAGGGACTGTCGACGTTGTTAGCGTCTGTGTGCGCACGTGTATCTAACGTGATCGCATATGGGCTACCAATCCCCTTCGAGGGTTATGAGCCATGTTTCGGCGCCACGTCATCAGCAACTTTTCGCCACATTGCAGTTATAGTTAGATGTGCCTCCCGTTTCCACCTGGTGTGCTACCGTTAAAACCGGTTCATCGCTTCACCTTCGATTTGTTTACCTCCCCATGTTGCTCTTAAGTTTATGATGCTTGATGTTCCTATTCATAATATATCGAAATATTTTTGAATAGTTCAAACTATCACCGCCAGATACCTGCCCGATACACTTCGAACAAAAAGAAAAGCGTCATTCAACGGTATAGTGTTGAGGCCGTCTTCAAGGCAAGAAATTATGAGAACCTGTGCGTATTTTTGGTATTTATGTTCCTGCGTATTCCGTGCAACCAGCCGGTGTGATTTATGTTTTGGCATGAACGGTTCGTCTTGAATCACGCCCGCAAGGTTTTTTTGCGTGTATAGAAGAAACTTTCATATATATGGGAACGTCAGAACTCCACGCATGCATGTTCGATGCGGCAGATGTGCCGCTAGTTCGCGCATCGAAAGCAGCGCCTTTGAGTTTATGGGGTCGTGAATCTAAACAGTACGTAGGAACAATCTTCACGTGCCCCTTCATGTAGAAGGGGGGGGGGGGGGGGGGGGAGCTCTTATTCCACTGCCGCGCGACTGGCCGTTCGAGGCACGTATTCGCGGGCTTCTTTCACGCTCGCAAAAACACTTCCGTGTGGCACGTATTGAGCAACAAAAAGTTGTATCGGTAGTTTCTCGTGCTGATCTGCAATTCTCTCATTGAAACTTTTCATCTTATTACTTGAGAGGTTTAATTAAGACTAAATATGTAATTAGGCGGAACGCAAAAAAAAAAAATCTGAGTATCTACAAGCGACGGCAAACGGGCATTACCTTGGTTCTGTCCAGCTACGTAACATTTGCATATTTTTTAAAGTTTGGTGCGTGATAGTTCGGACACCCTGTGTAGATAGATGTGTTATCTTGCCTATCGCTCCCCACCACACGCTGATATCTTTGCAATAACTAAAAAATCATAAAACTTATAAAAATCAACACGTGCATGATGGCGCGTGGAAAGCGTATGAACGCGAAAAAAAAAAAAAAAAGAGAGAAAAATGTGTACGGGTGTCGGCAACGTGGCCGCTACGCTTTGTTTACATTGTAGCCTCGGAACAACTCCTCATCCCAAAGGAAATCCGGCTTTTATTGCTGTTGCCACCGAACGCCGGCTGACACGAGCGGGTGTGTGGATATGTGTTCATCTTAATCACACTTAATCTCAGCTCGGTCGCGTTGAGAGGAAGGTTTAGCGCTTTAGTTCTAAAGCGCAGAATTGCTTTGTTGAGACAACCGCGCTTGACTGATTTGAATGCATTTTGTGGCACTTGAGAGAGAAATAAGTTACATTCTAGTGACTATACAGGAAGCGGAATTTTTATGCAAGACTTGAAATGCTTTTTAAAAAGTCTAAAATATGCACGTAAAAAAAAAAAAAAAAAAAAAAAGTTTACGAGTGCGTAACTCCGTGCCGGAAACAGATATAGCAGTAGTGTAAACAGCATCTCTTAAAGCATCTAAAGCGGACAAATTTAATGTGCGGATTTACAGCTCCGTTTACGAGAGTTTTTCAAAGTTATATACACTCGCAAATTAGTAGTATATTTCGTAGCGGTGTGCTATGACGTCACAATTTACATAATTGGGATATTCGTAGTGAAATATTCAGCGCGCACAATCGACAAGGACACAGTGAAGGGGGACACACTGTGTCCTTGTCGATTGTGCGCGCTGAAT
This sequence comes from Dermacentor silvarum, assembly GCF_013339745.2. Taxonomy (NCBI): domain Eukaryota; kingdom Metazoa; phylum Arthropoda; class Arachnida; order Ixodida; family Ixodidae; genus Dermacentor; species Dermacentor silvarum. Next base: position 46,270,677 of record NC_051160.1, read on the forward strand.
ATTTCGCTGTGAATTCGTACCAACTCGCCCAACTATCAGTTCTGCTGCAATTGGGGTATTGTTATTGCGGAGTCAGATTTGTGAACTTGATGCACAAGTTTGTTCTGTCACTAGCCGCGCGTTGCACGCGTTGTCTGCTTATAGGCGCTATTTAAAGGCTGGTAATCAGGTATAATTAAACGTATTTGCCAGCCCTGCAGTGTTGCCATGATTGATTCCACGGTATACATTGTTACGACTGGCATTTAGCACAGTTGTGCCTGGCGGCTGTTTTCGACAAAGAATGCAGCACCGACAGACCTGCAGAAATGAAATGCCATTCATGCCCTTCGGTGTCTTGCAAGGCCGTTGAGCTGGCGCCTAGACCAGCGTCACCTGAGACTAATAGACAAGCGATTATGTTTCGTATTTTCGGCTGTCCGACAGCTCGGAGCTGATGGGCGAGACGAATTCCGAGTCATCAGTCTCGTGCTTCGTTACACGACATCGTCGCTCATTTCCGTCGCGTTATGGTCTGTCACAGTCAAACAAAAGAGCTCACTTGAGACGACAACGCCGCCCTTCGTGGAAACGCTGTTTAGCGTGAAGGCCCATCTCTCTGTCAAGCTGATCTTCATGAAAAGCCCCATCATTCTTGCAAGGGGCCAACGGCAAGACTTTCCATGGGAACGGATCAAAGTTGACGTTCTCATGTCGCCAAGCGGTTGCCTGTATGTGGGGGCGGTTGCGCAGCCTTGGAGGCGTAATCCGGTGGAACGGTGCAACATCAGGCTGATTGGACGAGAACGGCAGTGAATTCTCCTACGAGAGAAAGGGGGAAAAGGAAGGGCTTAAAAGGCGGATAGCCGTGCTCCCTCAAGGGCTGCAGAAGATAGCGCCAACCTTTCCTTTTCCAAACGAACCACTTGCTGTGATTGGGCTCGTACATTGAAAACTCTCAAAATGTAAATGCTGTAAATAGACCTCTTTTTTTTTTTCTCTTGGACGTCGCCCCGGACCTCTTGTCCACCCGGCACCTGGCACATCACCAGCCACGTAAAATCGGAATGACCGCTCGGACACGAGTCGCAACAGCTGGTGTTTGATAGCGGTAGGATGGAACCTCCAGCCAACGCCAAACCCAACAACATGTATATACGTATACCTTACGCTATGTGCTGTCTTCTTCTTTCTGGGGGCTTTACGTGCCTGAACCAGTTCTAATTATGAGGCACGCCGTAGTGGAGGGCTCCGGATTAATTTCGACCACCTGGGGTTCTTTAACGTGCACTACAACGCAAGCACACGTACGGGCGTTTTTGCATTTCGCCTCCATCGAAATGCGGCCGCCGCGGCCGGGATTCGATCCCGCGATCTCGTGCTCAGCAGCGCAACGCCTTAGCTGACTGAGCCACCCCGGCGGGTACTATGTGCTGTCAGCGGGACCTGTAGGGCATGCCAGTTCAGGCATCGTGGGAATGATGGTTAAAGTACATGGATTTGACTTTAACTTAAATCTTCTGGCTTCAAGCGGCTTTGTGTGGCTTTGCAAGTTGATCATTTTCAATGGATTGGAATGTTAATTGCGTTGTAAATGCAACAAGTTTGCTGTAATTACGCGTGTGCGCAGCCTTATATTGCCTTCTGGGTTTACGAGAATGTGATTGCTGTGTAATTCAGGTCAGTAGGGGCAGGCAAAGGGTAGCAAATAAGGCCACGAGGACGTCTGAAGCCATAAACATCACTTAAGATTACACTAATCAGCTAAGCATCGTTAACACTATATCGGAGCACGGTAGTTGCCTCTGGTAACGTTAGTAGGAAATTCCATTGTAGGCATTGCTCATTTGGAACTGATTTAGCCGAAGCGAAACTTCATTGTGGCTTGCTGAATGTCGGCGCGCGAGATTCCAGCGCGGATGGTGCCTGTCAAACTCTATTTGCGCTGTCGTTACCCACTCATTGTTCGCTGTTTTATCAGCCGCGTTTATCTTTCTTTCTTTTTTTGTTCGACAAACAGCGCAATCGGTCGCGCTTGTTCGCGCGACGTTTTCGCACCGAATATATTTAATCTTTGAGCTTTGACGCAGGGGTTCGCCCGGTTCCTTTTATTCATTTATTTACTTATTTATTTATTTTTTCTATCGTCATCTCCCAGAAGATTCCCTGCCCCCATAGTGAGTCAGCCGCGCTGTGGCCTTATCTTTATCAACGTCCGATAAGGCCCGGCTTCCTAGTTGAGATAACAGTATACGGGCGGCATGCAGTGAACATATTGCGCATTTCGCGAGTTGGCCGCGCACTGTTCATTCCGATAAGCGCAGAGCACCGACTTTTTTTTTTTTGTGAGTCGGGAGTGGGGGGTGGGCTCTGGATTCCCGGAATGAAATGATTAAATTTCGTCGCTGATAACGCAATGGAACCAGCTTCGTGATTTTCTTAAGTTCCTTGAATATTGAGCTACCCCGCTGTTGTGCCACTGGTTGTGTGTGTCCCCGTGATGATTGGAACGGATTTGGATATGTTTAGTATTTCTTCCCATCGACACGCGTTGAGTCCTTTTGACCCCCAGTGCAGGGTAGCAAACCGGACGCTCGTCTGGTTGACCTCTTTGCTCTCTGAGTCCTTTTGATCGTGACGCATACACTCAGCAGGGGGATTTGGCACACAAATGAGAAATTCACTAGATAAATAAATGAGAAATAAAAACAAATTGAAACATCATGCGTTGCCTTCGTCCTCGTAACATTGCTGGGTCGGCGTTTCAAACTGTGCATCCGCCTGCATTTGGTGGTTGCATTTCTCCTTGGCTCGTGAACGGTAGATAAACATTTGCGCGATGGTTGCGCTTTGAATGTAGTGTGAAAAGAAACAGCCGTACGCCTACCGTTTATTTCTATATAGCATTTAATTAACCGCTTCGCTTCACATAACATTCGAATGTGGCGCGCGGCGAATGTTTGCTGCGGATATTGGGCGCAAGGTTCTCGTGGATGCCAACCTTTAAAAGCATCATGTTCCAGAGGACTGTACCCGTTGGATAAAGGACGGATCGATAACGGTTTGTGCGCCACCGGTTTGATCTGGTGTCGCAAAAAAAAAAGCGACAGCCGCCACGTGATCTGATTATCACGTTTCAATCTCTGAGCACTGTAGGTAAGAGTGCACGTCAGCACCAAAACAAACACGCGGTCGTCGTCGTGTCGTCGTTGTCCTTCTATAATCGCCATTCCAGTGTCATGCCGTCGCCACAACTTTATGCGGAGCTATAGGCGTTTTCCTGTGGAAATGCGGCCAGCTTGGTCGTGCGCTCTAGTTACAAGTGGTCGCAATCTGTAATGTTTTGCAAATATATGTATGACCCACGCATAATCTACAAGTAAGCGCCGGTTTCATGGTCGTTTGTGGAACGCTTGCGGCACCGTGAATACAGGGAGGAGGTGGGACTGCGGGCCTTGGGTGTCATTGTGAGGCTGCAACCAGAAACTGGATTAGCTGTCCGGGAGGAAGGTGCAACAACGTCCCTCGTCCTATATTTAGCTTTTATTTTGCTGTTCATTTTTTTTCTTTAGCTGCAGATGTCTTGCGACCAGTCCCGTAAATGAAAGAACAAGAACAACTTAGCTGAGACTTGGTTGCAACCTAGTGAATGGTGAATGAAGTTACGTCGCGCTTAGTTTAACAGCAATATAAGAATTAAAAAGAGAGGGCAGAAAAAGACAATAACTGCCTTCGTCTGCTCCTATGTTTTCTCCTTGTCCCAAGTCGCGCTGCTGCATTTTGGATTTCCACTGGGTGGGAGGCCGGAGCGGATGAACTTTTTTGCAAGGTAGGCCAGTGGCGCTAAGGCATCTTGTCAGCGAGTGGCAGTCATCCTGTGGCGGCATTGCAGAAGGACCATATTGACAACGCGTCTTGAAAACACTACAGCTGATGGTTCGGTGTGCTGCCTCGAAGACGCACTGAAAGTGATCGGTTGAAGACTTTTCCCCTGTAGTCTATAGAACGTGTTCCTCTATTCAACACTCTAACCTTCACTCAAGAAAGTGGGTGGCAGAGCTGCCCCTCGGCAGAAGTGGTCACCGCTATATTCTCGGCGATTCCTGGGAAGGCTAGCGACTTCCTCGGTAGCGAGGTGTCTCTCTACTCAACTCAGTGGAGAGGAGGAAGAGTTTCGAGTCTGAGGGGGTTTGCGAAGACGGGGGTCTGGCTCCGTGTCATTCGTCACGTTTACCTTCGCGAGCCTTTCTTGACGCGTCCGCTCGTATATCAGTCGAGCACCTCTATACAACGAACGCCTGCGCGCTGCGAAAGGACCTGCATAACGAAGGATTGATTACGTTCCGGCCAAATTCCTGTATTCTGTACATTGTGAACGCCTCCATACGACGAACAGTGACGCATCTGACGAGCGTGTCGATGTCAGAAGTAGTCGTGCTGTGCTGCACTGCGTCAGAAATCGCTCAACTGGTACGCTGCTTGTTGCATCAGCGGGCGCGACGGCTGCCGAATGCGTCGCAGGTGACGAAGGGGGCGTGATGATGTAATCGCAACTGGCGACCGAGGACGACGTCTTCAAGACGGAAAGGTTGCAAGTGTCAGTGAAGCCAACAGCGACGAAGATTCTGCATAAACGGACCTGCAGGAATGTTTACGGCAAAGGAGGGAATAACGTCATCTGCAGCTTTGCGTATACAGCGATCCTGCGTTTTGCCTGCAATGAGGTTGACGACGATCGCAAATTCTGCCTGACGAGGTGCTCAAAAAAAAGGAATATCTTTTACAGATTTTTTTTTTCTTGAATTCATTTTCAATATATTCTTTTGTTGTGCGTGTTTTTAGCCAGCTCTATCGTGAGCGGTACAATGCGCGACCTTTACAACGAAGTGGCCTAGCTGTATGTTTACCGGGTGTTTCAGCGAACACTTCAAAAAAAAAATTTAAAGGTTGCCTGTGGCAGATAGCGCAATTCTAGTTGATGAGCTGGACTACTCCAAGAGGCGGACACTTCTTGGACAAAAAAAAATGAAGTGCATAAAACAGAAATGCACTAATTAAGTTTTTAACTAATTACCTTAGGGGTTATGGCCCATACTGCAATTTACAAATTCTAGCCGTGGAGTTCGCAAGGCGGATCTACTTAGAACCAATTCTCGGTATGACCCCCGTTTCGGGATATTAATTCCCGAACTTAGCGGGAAAATGCATTGGCGTTCCAGTTACTTTCTTAACAAAGCGTCGCTTTAAGCATTGAAGCACCTTTGTCTCCGGATAGTCCGCGCAACCTCCTGCTCGCGTCACACACACACACACACGCACACTCACACACTCACACACGCACACACACACACGCACGCGCACACACGCACACACGCATGCACACACACACACACACACACACACATCTGCGGGCGGAAAAAAAAAACTGATGTCGCCCGTATTGTCGAATTAGTCATCTATAGTGAGCCCTTGTTTGGCTCACAGGGCGCTCAAGACATACGGCGGGATTTTTACCGCGTCTAAAATAGCGCTGCCCCAGACGCGTACACGCGGCCGGGTGCTGGGAGAGGAAACAGCTCGAACATATTTTTTTTCCTGGCTCCGATAAAAAGCGTTATCTCTCTCGCGCCGGCATCGTTTCCGCGCTTATTCGCTCGCGCCGCCGCCGTCGTTTCCGCGGCTATTCTCTCTCTCTCCGTCCCTCCATACCCTCTATCTGTCCTCTTTCCTGGTAGACGACTCGAGGGCTCGCGCTATAGTGTTCTAGAATAGGGGTAGTGGGCTCAGATGACGGCTCCGCTTGAGGCCCTTGATGTCGCCTCCGAGAGATGGCGCTTCAAACATTCTCACCTGAAACGTTTTGCAGTCTTGCGCCTACGCTATGCGGGTTATTTCACTGCATAGCGTAAATCTAAAGGAGTTCTTGCTATCTGTATTACCGGAAAGGCATAAATACGCATTTTGTGCTATATATAAACTTTACCATTGTGACTGCGACGGCTCGGGCGGCGTTATCGATGGCCTCGCGAGTGCATGAATTTGGGCGCTGGTTCGCCACCGCAGTGGGCAGCTTGCGGCCGTTTGTAGCAGTTACTGTGACGATAACGTGAGCACGATAATTCCTTTTATATATATGAGCACGATGATTCGTTATATATATTGACACGTATACGTGTTTATCTTTCACCGGTGGCCGCTTTCCATCGGCTAACAAATGTTAAACGTTATTGCTCGGCGCAGGACGTGCCTGTATCGGAAGTTTCTAGAACGTTATCGATGCTTCTTTCCGTTGCCTGTTTTCACCGACGCTTATGTTATCTGATTGTATGACCGACGCGAATTGTCTAGAACTTTCTGGAAGACACGCGGGCACCAGGGAATAATCTGGAACATTCGATGACTCATGTATAAAAGCCGACGCGTTTCGCCGCTGAGCAGATTTTCGACGATCGCCGACTGTGTTCGCCGCTTTCGTTGTGCTTCGAGTGTAGCTTGCTTTTGTGGACACAGGTTCGCCCAATAAAGAATCAGTGTCGTAATACACAGTTTTACGACTGTTTACATCAGCGTCACTACTACGTGACAATATATATATATATATATATATATATATATATATATATATATATAACGAGAAGAAAAGGAACAGAGGGGCCCGATTATTTTTATAAGCATACCATAAAGAAGCCAACAAACAATAACACCAAGGACAGCCTGTTGTCCTTGGTGTTATTGTTTGTTGGCTTAATTCTTATGATTTGCTTATTATATATATATATAGTACTAGTTATCACCGTGTAATCGTCCACTGCGGTCCACTAAGGCCAGCGTCGAGCTAGCGCCGCTCTCATTAGCAGTGGACTGCTGCCCAAGCTGACCGCACTTGGTCAAGTTGCGGGCAGTTTTCTTGCATCATAAATGCATATACACGACGTGTGGGTACACATCGCCGGAAAGAAAAACACGGCGCATATATTTATGCAAAAATTATTTTCCTTAAAATATCAAACAAGCTTATTTCTAATTGTATAATTGTAATTGAATTCGAGCGATGATTTCAGCGAGCAGGCGGTATTGCTCTTTGAGCGCATAAAATTGCTTTTGTTTTCGAATGCACTTTCAAGTTCGTGCAAATTTATTAGGAACAGCATCGAAACAAAAGCGATGTACACTATTGTTGCTGCAGTGAAAAATAAGCAAAATCAGCCCAACCAAAGAATACTCAAAGTATTGCACAGATTCCAAAAATATTACAAATCTCCAGCTGCTAGTGCATGTGGAAAATATTTCTTTGTACGTACAACAATAACAATGTTTACAAAATAAAACAAACCATTTTTTTTCTCACAGAGCACACACTAGATACAAAGCACTTTAAGAGAATGCCTAAGAATATGCAGTACGGCGAAATGAAAAAAAAAAAAAAAAAAAACGCTTTGCCGTTAACGACGTCAACGAAGTCTCTAATTATGTAACGTGGCTCAAAGTGCAATTGGCACACGGCACATGTCTGATCAAGCTTCTTGTCTTCACGGTGTAAGTTTCTTTCTCACTGATGTCTCCTTTCTTCGTCTTGTGGGACGGTGACAAGAGACGCCTTCGGCGAGTCTTTCACTCGACTATAGCCTGTCCGGCACCCTGGTGAAAAACAGTAATTGCGCCGGAGTTTCTTAGCGCACCGTAGAACGAGCACAAAGGAAGTCCGAGGACGTTGCAGAGGCAAGTCGACGAACGTTGCACTTTACAAAAACAATCAAAATCAAGTCGATTCGCGTTCTCGTGGGCAGACTGCAGCAAGCGAATGGCAGTGACGGGAGCGCGCACGCTGGCACGGGTCTTCAGGTGGAACTAGCTCCAGCGCCCCTAGCGGCCTCCGGCTCCGGCGACATGCGCGGCTTCAGCTGGAAGCGTGCGCCGCATAGGGCAGAGAGCACACTACCCAATATTCTAGTACACTGTAGCTCGCGCGCTCTCTCCGTCTTATCTCGTCCCCGCTTATCGCGCGCCGTGCGCATCCGACAGCGCGAGTAAATACGCGTGGGGGTTCGGAGGCGTGGCGGGGGTGACGTCCTGTCTCTCCCCGGGGGCGCGTTGCGGTCAGTGCCGGGTTCGTGTACGTACACTCGGCCACGAAAGTTTACGGACCACGGGACCTCGGAAAACGTTCAATTCCCGAGCAGGGGCCTGTAGCAGTAGCCTATAAAACTGTATACGGCAATGTTGTTAGCGTGTTCCAAGTCGAGGCCCGAAATGCAAATCCCAGGCTGCGATGCGAAGCTGCGGAGGTACTCAGCTTTTTCTCAGATTTCATGGTCTCGTAGTAATATTTTGTAGTCGGGTGTACGTGGTCGTCGCCGCCGCCGCCGCTCGTTTTTCAAGGCGCGTCGGTTGTGCCCAGGCGGACGTTCTGTATAGGTGGATACACACGCGAGGGCAAAATCCCGCCTGCTCCGCGGACAAACAGTGACGTCAGCACTTGAATCCGGCGCAGCCGAGTTAGGTCGCATTCGCACAGCCGGACCGCCGTTTGCGGAATCCGCGCGCTTACTCTCGACTCCAACGTTTATTAGCAGCTGCGCGTTTGCATACTCGGCGTGCCCTATATGCCATAGTGCTATGAATCCCTCAACAAGAACCAAAAGAGTGACGCTTGTCTCGTGAATTAGCGTTTTCTTGTGCACCTCACTCATGTTGAAGTCACGCAGGCTGCGCGGTCCGAGTAAATAGAAATGCGCGCGCAACCACGACTCCCCTTTCCCGCTGCATCACAACAAAATACACGCGGTCACTGCTGCACAACGAAATCACACGTGGCTCCAAGCCGATAACACGCCATCGTATATAGCCACGCCAATGCGTCCGATGTTGACAGATTTGACGCTGACTACGCTAAATTGAGGTCAGACGACCGCCAAACGGACGGATGGAAATACCGGCGAGCATTTTCAATCCGGACTGCGAGCGGAGGAGCCCGGACTAGGCGAGGGCGGCACGTTTTGATGACGCGCGCGTCACGTGATACGCCATCCGCTGCGAAAATTCCTGCTCCGTCCGGTCGTGTGAATCCACCTATGCGGGGAGCGACTAAATCCCCACCAGAACACACCAGTGTTGCCAGATCTCGTCTTGTGCGGTTCCCTAGATTTGCGAGGCGGAGATGTCCCTAGTGAAGTCACGCGACTGCGTGCTGCGCTCGCCTTATCGCCAGATTTCAACGTGTGTGCACGCAGGAGATGAACGTGGGCGCAAGGTTCACACTTGCAGCTTATTCTGAAGAGAAATGAAACTATGTTTCATTTATTCATGAGAAATCTAAGTTAGCACGTGTTACGACGGGGTAAGTGCTATGATCGACCAGTCGCCTATAGCTGAGGCCAGCTATAGGCGACTGGTCACGGCCGTCTGGTGTTCGGGCCGTGACGAGACGCTCTCTCGACTCGTTCTTAACGCCTTTTATGCGGTCCCCCCCATTCTTAAAATCAATTTCGGTTACGTTAGTCACTGTCGCACTCTTCAACATTCACCTGATGTTTAACGGCTTGGCGGCGCCTAGCATTCCTATATTTGTTTCTGCGTGAACTTCGAGGCCATTCCCCTACCTGCCCTCCCAGCTGTTTCTTGTGGCGGTTTCTTAGCTTCCCTGGCCCAGCACACCCGTCCTTGACATATCTTGCCGTGCGCAAATCAGCGTTCTGTAGGTCGTTCGATCTTGTCGATGCTCAACACATTTAGCAAATGTAATGCTATCTATTCCGCAAGGCAGTTGCTAAACTTACGGTGGTGCAGTTTATTTTGCAATCAGCATGCCATCAGCACTGCATGGTTTCAGCTAGCAGGATTACCTGAACGATTATTGTAAAAATTTTGCACGTCTGAGAAAACTCGATCTCGGTTCCGTTTGTGCCTTTGCATATTCTGCATCTCATAGCAGCACACATTGCCTGACTTATCGATTCACAAGTTCAAATAAAGTCAGCCTA
>NC_051160.1:46280735-46319504 GCF_013339745.2 Dermacentor silvarum
TGGAAGAACGATGTGGAAAATAGATCTCGAAGAAATCCTTACCTTCTCGGCGTCCGAGATGCAGCCAATGAAACGTGGCAATATTCGCAGAGTAAGGTGCTTGCCTTTTGTGGGGAAAAAATTAAGTCTTCATTCCTGCTGATGCGGAGGCTTCGGTATAACATTAAAAATTGGCAAGGAAGCTATTATTGACAAAATTAATCCGTAGCAACTAAACAAGCTATCTCAGTTGCTAGACAACCAGCCGGCAGGGACGACATCGTGTGTATTGTAAATTGTCGCAGCTTAAAAAAAATTTATTGAATTCGCTACGCTCTTAGGAACGACAAAACCACATGTATTACTTGGAACTGAATCCTGGTTGGACCACGCAATAAATGACATTAAGTTTTGCCAACTGGCTACGCTGTGTACAGGTGGGCGTGAATGCGGATAGCGGAGGTGTTTTTTTTCTCATTCATAATACAATTCTATCTTCCCCTCGTTGACGTAGAAGCTGACTCAGCTGAAATTGTTGGTGCAAAGTATTCTTGAACAATGGTTCGTCAGTGGCATTCGGTTCTTGGACAGGCCACCCATTTCGAGAAGCTCCCAGCACCCTCTTTAATTTAAGCAGCATGCAGCTAACCTTACAGGCAACGCAAATAGTGTTGTCGGTGATTTTAATCTGCCAGATGTGACGTGGCAGCATTTTACTGCAGTGCTGGGCAGTTAATGGCTCCTGTACACGGCCTGCCGAAGAATAATAAATGCTCATTCATGCTTCAGTTTGTGGTAAAATGTGGGTTACGGCAAACAATGCAAGTGTGTTGATTTATCTTTTGCAGTGAACTTCCATGATATGTCTCCCGTTGCCTCAATATTTGGAGAAATGTATTCACGTTCCATTTACTTTCTTCAAAGAACGTCGTTTTATGCATTGAAGCACAAAATTAACTGGAACGCCCAATGCATTGCTCCGCAAAGTCGGGAATTCATATCGAAACGGTGTCATCCTGAGAATTCGTTGCAAGTGGATCCGCCTAGCCGAAATGCATGGCCAGAATTTGTAAATTGCAATATGGACCATAATTAGTTAATTTTTGTTAATTAATCGAGTGTGCATTACGCTTTTTTTTTTTTTTCAAGTAATGTCCCTCTTCGAGCAGACCAGCTCATGAACAAGAATCGTGGTATCTAGCCTCAGAAACTATACGCCGTTTCATGTGCTGTGGAGGCTTTTTGAAGTGTCTGCGTTCGCTCTCCTAAATAGTTAGGCGTTTTTTGACCGAGATTTCTGCAAATATTTTCTTATATTAGCTCTGTTATGAATAAAAAAAAAAGAACTTGCCATTACAAACAAACCATGCACTTATGCGGCTGCACACCGATTTGCTTTTCGTTTTTTTTTTTTTTTTTTTTTTTTTAATTCGCAGCCTCACATTGCATGCTCGGCCGTACTTCTTGCGTATAACTTCCACAGCGTTCCCCCTGATGTCTGAAACGGTCTATATGCATCGCGCAATGCACTTTGAAGTCGAGAGAACCTGCCCAGCGCGCGATCGGGTCGCTGTCAAATTATAGCGTCTTCCAAGTGCCGCGCTCCGCGCAAGCTCTTCTGAAAGGACAACGGACGTGACGGCAGCGTGCGGCTACCGCATTTGCACGTCTATAAGCTCCCTGGTTGCAAGGAGGACTGTAAGTGTATGCGGTGCTTTAATTAACGACCCCACTTGCGCGAGCATTATCGAGAGAAAATGTGCACAGGGGGTGGTTGGCGAAGGGAACTCCCAACGAGTGCGCGTCGACTAAAACCTACCGGGAACCGGTTTCGTGCTTCGCGTGCAAAAGCTGTGGAAGTTACGCAAGTAGTTCGGTTATTCAAAAAATGTGTAACTGCGCGCGTGTCGTGGTCAAGTTGCGTCGTCGCGCATGTTCGCGCGAGCGCACTGTAAAATCATTTGCACCCTTAATTAAAAGGGAATAAGGATGTAAATTATCTTACAATGCGTGTGCCTGAGGCGCCGTGACTGGCTGCAAATAATAATAATAATATAATAATAATAATAATAATAATAATAATAATAATAATAATAATAATATAAAAGTTCGAGAAGGAAAACAACGTAAGGGAAAAAAGGTTATCTAAAAACTACGTAATCACAGCCGCATAACGCAGTTTGCTCAATTTTACGCCATAGGACTTTGCTTCAGTTATTATTGAGCCTACATAAATGTCCACGTTCCGCGTCATTGCTGGTTAAAAAAAGAAAAAGGAACGAACTGATGTACTGGCGCGAACGCAGCCACTGCAAGTCTAGCAATCCTCCCCGGCTTCGCACGCTGTGTGCGAATCGCAGGATCGCGGGTTAGGCCCCCACTTTTGTGAGGGAAGAGAGGGGGGATGGCTTCACGGGCTGAGTCGGCTTGCGAATGAAGGCTGGCTGCGGTGCATGATGTTCCGCCCTAAGCTTATTTCCTCGCGCCATGCGTGAAAACGGCTCAGCACCGATGCACTCGAGTGCGCGTTGTTGACTAGCGAACGTGTGGCACCTGCCCACATTGGCCAAGGAATGGTCGGATCATTCCGTGTGTGTGTGTGCGTGCGTGCGTCGGTCTCTCTCCGCGTCGTTGAGTCGTTTTCGCGCCTTTTCGCCCAATACGGGACTTCAAGGCGCTCAGCAAGCACACTCCTCAAGTTTTCTGTTTTCCTTCTTCTGTTCTTTTTATTCTACACTTAGTCTGTGTTAGTGTACCCGGTGTTCCAGCGTTCGTATAGATTACGGTTGCTCCTGGGACGCGTCCAATGAATGATTGATTATTCTTTAACGCATGCTCTTCGCGGTCGGCTGTGCCTCCGCTGGCCGCAATCGGCCGCCAAAAAAAACCAGCTCGCCGCGAAAGAATCGAAACAAAACAAAACTTCTCTCGAGCTCGCTCGCCGGCCGCGCTCTCGAAATCTGCCGTAAAAATCGGGTGCTCTGTGCACTGATACCGGAAACTCGCCTCGTCGCAACCCCAGCGAGAGCAAGACCATCTAGGTGGTGTTACCGAGATGCCCCCCTCCCAAACGCCTCTTTCTCACGAAGCACGCTCTCTTTAGATGGAGTGAACTTGGCGCCCGGAGCACGTATCGGCGGGGGCACAGCAGTCCAAACTGGGTGCATGGTGGTGGTAGTAAGGCAGCCGCGTTGCCCCGCCTCCTCCTCCTCCTCTTCCTCCTTTTAAATATTTGACAAGTTCTCCCCTTCCGAACGCGGCGGAGGAGGAAGGGGAACAATTCGATTGGCGGAGAATCGATTGCGTCCGATCGACAAGCGGCGTGCCGCGATTGTTCTCTGGCGCGCGTAAATGATTATAAATGGGGCGCGCCTCTCCTTCGGAGACTGATTCTGATTCTGTTCGTTTCGACATAGGAACGTTGACACGCGTGGTGTAGGTCACTGGCCTCGCTGTATAACGCGTTACGCGAAGTTTTATTTATTCATTCGCTGTTCTTTTTGCTTCTTTTTTTGTCATTCTGCCTTTGTTTTTTAAATGCCTTTGATGAGAAGCTTTTGTTTGCCTTTGTGTATTTTAATAATAAAGAATTTCAAGTAATAAAATAATAAGAGCAGTCTCGTCACGAGTGCTCCGCGTCATATCTAATTGCTATAGGGATGTGCGAATAGTCATTTTTTTTTTCGAGACGGAATCGACTACGAATCGAGCAGTGCCAAAGCTGATCACAACCTATCATCATCATCATCATCATCATCATCATCATCATCAGCCTATATTTATGTCCACTGCAGGACGAAGGCCTCTCCCTGCGATCTCCAATTACCCCTGTCTTGCGCTTGCGTATTCCAACTTGCGCCTGCGAATTTCCTAACCTCATCATCCCACCTGACTTTCTGCCGTCCTCGACTGCGCTTCCCTTCTCTTGGTATCCATTCTGTAACCCTAATGGTCCACCGGTTATCCATCCTACGCATTACATGGCCTGCCCAGCCCGTTTGTTCTCTGATCCACACCGCTCTCTTCCTGTCTCTTAACGTTACTCCTAAGATTTTTCGTTCCATTGCTCTTTGTGCGGTCGTTAACTTGTTCTCGAGCTTCTTTGTTAACCTCCAAGTTTCTATGTCCCTATGTCCCTATGACAACCTATGTCCAGTACTTTTCGAATAATTGTTGAATAAAGAACTATTTTCGCCGTTGATATAAAACGATGTTTCGCGTACTATAGCGTTCGCAGTGTTATAGCGAGTGCTTCGTTATTATATTTCACGTTATGAATTGTTTCTCAGTAAAATGGCAAATGGAGCATTAAAAAACGTACACTAAGCAGTTTGTTCGCACAAACAGGATACTTCGGTGATATTGAATGCTCGTGGTTTATAGAAGCAACAGTCTGCGTGCGCCTGAATAACGTCACCTGTTCCAATACGTGAGTTCACGTTTTGCACGCCTACCGGGTATTGTTTTTCAGTTTTTTTTTTTTGTTATTATTATTTTTTAGACTTTACAGAGTTTTTAAAAACTGCCTGTGGAAGATAGCACAATTCTAATCATTGAGCTGGATTACTCGAAGAGGCGGACGTATTACTAGCGCGAGAAATCGAAACGCGTAATTTCCACTTTTCAATTAATCTGTATTGTTTGTAGGTCACATTTTATTCGCTCCTCCTATGTACGTCGCTAAGAATGCAGATGATTTTTTTCTTTCAATGGACGGCGGCGTTTCAAGACGCCGTGGCTTCGAAAAAAAAAAAAAAAATGTCTCGATCGTCCTGAGCGCGCGCCGGCGACATTTGCGTTATAAGCGGCGCGCGTCTCGCGGTTTCGTTACACTTTCTCGTTTAATTGAGTCCATTAAGCTTTTCCGCCGCTTCATTCGCTCCTTTTCTTTCTCGTATCGGGCCCATCTGTGCGAGTTCGTTATAGAAGAGGTCCGGTTTCGTAATTGCGATTTGACGCCGCGAGGGGTAATGATCCTCTTTATTTTTTAGTGCATATTACCGCGCGTGCGCTTCGTTTGTGCAAAAGACAAATTGCTACTTCGTTTCCGCGGCGCGCCCGAAGTGCTTGTGGGAGGTATTGTGTAGCATGATGCGAACCGGGGGGCGCTTTTTTTCAGCCTTCTTTGAGGATGCACCTCACGGTCGGTTGCGTTCGACCCGTCGGCGCGCGCCTCGGTGTGCATAATCTTTCTCGAGCACCTTTTCTTTCGTATAGCTGCTTAAAAGCGCACTAAATAGAAACACTCAGCCAGTCCAGATTGATAAAGTGTTCTCGTTGATTTCGCGGTAGCGGGCTGATTCCTAGAACATAAACTGAAGGGTCAAAGTTTCACTTTTTTTTTCCCTCGCGCCCAAGCTCCCCGAAGGCCGGTACGTCACGGATTTCGTCACGGATTGCGTCACGGATTGCTATGTATTTCTACTGATTGCGGTCGTTGTGGTTCGTTAGAAAGTTCCCGAAACGTTCCCAAGTTCCCAAGGCTCTTTTAGAATAGTGTAGTCCACTGTTGCTTTCGCGGCATCGATAGGTTATTCGTATACAAGTCTATTTTGTCGTTTTCTTTGTGCCAATATATATGACTTTGTTACGTAGAATATTGCCACCGATCGAAGGTCCTTCTGCTGCTCCTCAATTTGAGTCGCCCGCGCCAGAGCGCTCGAGTGGACGTACAATCTCCACGTGACCTCTCTCTCTCTCTCTCTCTCTCTCTCTGCCGTGCCCTGTCAATAAGCCAATGCTGACGTCACATGAGCGGTACCGTACAGTCCAAAGTAGGTGGTGCCACTCTGATTCTGCCACTTTATTTTCTCGCTTACGAAAGCTTGGTCCTCGCTACTGACGACGAATTCATTATTACACATGCCTAAATCTTTAAATCTAGCTCGAACTAATATTTTTCTTCAATGTTCTTTATAGTTCTCAGGTTAGCAGGTACGCGATCGGCTAGCAAGCCCGTCTTGATGTTTTTCGTATGTTTTCTTTTTTCCTTGTTCTAGGCTCAAGTAATCGATACGAGACGTTTTCCTCTTCGTAGTGAGGCGAAGAAACGATTACGCTGCATTCTAAGGGGACCAATGAATTCAACCTTGAAAAAGTTTCGAGAACTTTTCCTTCGCTAAAACGCGCCAAAGTACGAGAAAAATATTTTCAAATTTTGTAGAACTGAAAGCTGAGCGATTCGTGGTATGGGGAAAAGGCGAGCGGTGCAAACCGCAGACAAACGTAGAAGTTTTTAGTTTCACTTGTGTCCGTGTGTGCACGCCTCCCTTTCCGTTACCGTACCGTACTTCGCTACCGTGACGTCACGCTGACTTGGTGCCGGTGCAGCGTATAATTTGGGCACGGAAATCGAGACGGGGAAGTGAAGCTTTCATTTTGTCCACCAATAATCAACTCTTTATAGTGAAATTAAACAACGAACGTGGCGAGTTCTGAAAGAGAGAGAAAGACGGTTTATTGATTGAAAAAAAAATGCGCATATATTAAAACGCAAGTCGAGGGGTTTTTCCGGCGAGGTGTCTAGATTAGAATAATTGTTTCGTTCCTTAATAGGTATAAACAGCAAGCTGCCGTATATAGCTTTGCGGTGTTCAGGGGTCCCTCTTGCAAGGATCCAGTCGTTTAGTGTAACGAGACTGAGCTCTGTCGCCCAGCAGGGCAGACTCTTCGCAGTGATGATAGGCCAGGACATGTCCATAGCAGGTGGTTGTGCTGTGGCTGGCTCACCCGTGTCGAAAGTTTCACGAATGGGGCCCAGCGATTTGTGAAAAAAAAAATAGCAATATAAAATTATCAAGGTTCTTTTTTTTTTCTGTAGCGTCTCATTACTGCTAAAGAGAAAAGGTAGCTGAGCTTAACTACATTTCTGCAATTAAAAAAAAAGAAAAACTTTAGTGTTGACCCTGTCTTCTAGTAAACGGGCCTCTTACCCCGGAACTAACGAATGTAGTGTTTTAAAACGATGTGTTGTCATTCTAAGCTGATTTACTGTTTATCTTTAGCTTCCTATTCATCAGAACATGCTTATAATTACGGCTGCAAACCCTTTGTAGCACTACACTCTTTGGTGTTCACGTACATGACCCGTTGAACGGGGCTTGTCGGAGTTAAATGGCATCGACGAGAAAAGTTGGCTCTCAGAATAAACTTTAACGCGATAAAAAGCGTGAACATCGCTTCTAGCCAGTGACATTTGAAAGGGCGTCGCCGTCGGCGATTACTGTAAGTGCTAATGAAGTCGGACTCCTGCAGCTGCCTCTCCAGGAATTCCAGTACGTTATCTTTTGGCGTTTTTCATTGTTACACTTTCTCGTTTCCCAACAACATGAGATGTGCGGACGCGTTTTCTTTGAGAGTGAGTGCGCTTCCCAGACCGCGCAAATGTTACGCGAACACGTCGCGAAGAGCTTTTCTTTTCTTTTTTTTTTTTTTTTTCTTCCCGCGACGACATTGCTTCGGATCTAAAAGAGCGTGCCTTCAGGCTGTGGTACGTTGCATCGTTCTCCGTCGATGCTGAAACCTTGCTAGCGATATTTTTAATTTCTTTCGTTAAATATAGCAGCGTTAAATTTACCCTGTTCTTTGCTTTTTATCAACTTTGTGTACTGTGGATCCTCGTTGTAGTGAACCCCTCTGGACCACCCCCGGGCACATTTCCTGCATGGAGCTAGTACAGTCGAACCCGGATATATCGAGTCCTGAATGAGACCCCCAAAAAGTTCGATATATAGGGAATTCGATAGATAAAATAAAAATTTTATACACAAACTTCCAAGGGGATTTTACTGCTGTTCGTTATACGCAGTAATTCGTTTATGCGTGGGCTCGATATATTCGTGTTCGACTGTATTAGGAAAGTCGTCTCCGTGAACTCTGGGGGGAGCGTGCGGTACGACGGTTGCGCCGCCGCCCGCCCGCAGTGTGCCAATAAAGCTGTCATCAATCATGGGCTCCGAGAGCCACGCGCCCGCCCGATCTCGGAGCTCGTGTATAAATGTTTGGTCGTGGAGTAAGGAAATAAATCGGGAGGAAGGATGACGTCACGCAGTCGGCATTTGCAAGCTAACTGTCCGTGAAGGGTATATTCCCTTCGATTCCTCTCTATCTCTCGCATAAAGCAGGCCCAACACGTGACCCTGCGCTCGATGCACTCGGCTCAGTGCGTTTGGTTCTCGGCAGGTTTTAAGCGATGCACACGTGTTCTCGTGTGACTTGCCAAATCGCTCTGTGTACATTTTCTCCAGGTACACTTGCGCAACTTCGATTGCTTGTTGTAGCGTATACATACACCTCGTTTCGACTGCAGCTGTGGCACTGTCGCCCACCTGTTGCCATTTCGGAAAAGCGCGCGCTAAGATGGCTGGCAGTGGTGGTGGGAGACGTACCGCGACTTGATCACGTGTCATGGTCCGACTTTTTCTGGCTTTAGTTCCATTACGTCACGCTCCATTTAAAATTTTTCTTCGTCCGTAATTTTTGCAGCTGACTTGTGGCAAAGCGCTGTGCGGACTTAGTTCGCGGCTTCGTAATGTCACGCCCCAATTTAGCGTTGCGCTGTTTGTCGCTCCGGCAATTCTATCAACTGTCCACCGGAGAAAAAAATTCCTTTTTTTTTTCTTTTTCGGATTTCGACGCGCCCATGATGAGGTCGAGTGGTGAATGTGCAGTGTCCGCCGCATCAAGGGACTGTCGACGTTGTTAGCGTCTGTATGCGCACGTGTATCTAACGTGATCGCATATGGGCTACCAATTCCCCTTCGAGGGTTATGAGCCATGTTTCGGCGCCACGTCATCGGCAACTTTTCGCCACATTGCAGTTATAGTTAGATGTGCCTCCCGTTTCCACCTGGTGTGCTACCGTTAAAACCGGTTCATCGCTTCACCTTCGATTTGTTTACCTCCCCATGTTGCTCTTAAGTTTATGATGCTTGATGTCCCTATTCATAATATATCGAAATATTTTGAATAGTTCAAACTGTCACCGCCAGGTACCTGCCCGATATACTTCGAACAAAAAGAAAAGCGTCATTCAACGGTATAGTGTTGAGGCCGTCTGAAAGGCAAGAAATTATGAGAACCTGTGCGTATTTTTTGTATTTATGTTCCTGCGTATTCCGTGCAACCAGCCGGTGTGATTTATATTTTGGCGTGAACGGTTCGTCTTGAATCACGCCCGCAAGGTTTTTTTGCGTGTATAGAAGAAAATTTCATATATATGGGAACGTCAGAACTCCACGCATGCATGTTCGACGCGGCAGATGTGCCGCTAGTTCGCGCATCGAAAGCAGCGCCTTTGAGTTTATGGGGTCGTCAATCTAAACAGTACGTAGGAACAAACTTCACGTGCACCTTCATGTAGAAGGGGGGGGAGCTCTTAAGCCCAGACCACACGTACGCTTGCGGACGCGCGTAAGCTCGCGTCTACGCGCCTTGCGGTTGCCGCGCCTAGCGAGGAATGGCGGTTTGCATCCACAAATACGCGCGACAGCGCGCGCTCACTGGCCTCACTTGTTTACACCTTGGCAGACGCCACTTCGTATTCCGTTGTTGGCAGTGCTTCAAAATCCTTCGATATCTATAAACGTAATTGTTATCTTTTTAGAGCTGTTAGATCAGCACAAAAAGTGAAGAAGAAGCACTTTCTTGCATGATATAATTCTGCTTAACTGAGAGTTGAATGTACCGCGCCGTCGCTGCGTAGCCAGGCGCGCCGACGCGAGGCAGCCCAGGCGCGCGGTAACTGAGAGGAGCTGATCACCGAGATCGCGCCGCGTTTCGACGCGTACGAGCCGTGCCGCACCATCTGCGCATGCGTGGGCGTGCGGACGCGAGCTTGCGCGCGTTTGCAAGCGTACGTGTGGTCTGGGCTTTATTCCACTGCCGCGCGACTGGCGGGCTTCTTTCACGCTCGCAAAAACACTTCCGTGTGGCACGTATTGAGCAACACAAAGTTGTAAACTTTTCATCTTATTACTTGAGAGGTTTAATTAAGACTATATATGTAATTAGGCGGAACGCAAAAAAAATTAATCTGAGTATCTACAAGCGACGGCAAACAGGCATTACCTTGGTTCTGTCCAGCTACGTGGCATTTGCATATTTTTTAAAGCTTGGTGCGTGATAGTTCGGGCGCCCTGTGTAGATAGATGTGTTATCTTCCCTATCGCTTCCCACCACACGCTTATATCTTTGCATGCAATAACTAAAAATCATAAAACTTATAAAAATCAACACGTGCATCATTGCGCGTGGAAAGCATATGAACGCGAAAAAGAAAAATGTGTACGGGTGTCGGCAACGTGGCCGCTACGCTTTGTTTACATTGTAGCCTCGGAACAACTCCTCATCTTAAACAAAATCCGACTTTTATTACTGTTGCCACCGAACGCCGGCTGACACGGGCGGGCGTGTGGATACGTGTTCATCTTAATCATACTTAATCTCAGATCGGTCGCGTTGAGAGGAAGATTTAGCTCGGGGCCAACTCCAATTTCCCTTGTAAAGCGCTTTGTTGAGACAACCGCGCTTGACTGATTTGAATGCATTTTGTGGCACTTGAGAGAGAAATAAGTTACATTCTAGTGACTATACAGGAAGCAGAATTTTTATGCGAGACTTGAAATGCTTTTTAAGAAGTCTAAAATGTGCAAGTAAAAAAAAAACACACACACACACAAGTTTACGGGTGCGTAACTCCGTGCCGATAGCAGTACTGTAAACAGCATCTCTTAAAGCATCTAAAGCGGACAAATTTGATGTACGGATTTACAGCTCCGTTTACGAGAGTTTTTCAAAGTTATATACACTCGAAAATTAGTAGTATATTTCGTAGCGGTGTGCTATGGCGTCACAATTTACATAATTGGGATATTCGTAGTGAAATATTTAGCGCGCACAATCGACAAGGACACAGTGAAGGGGGACACACTGTGTCCTTGTCGATTGTGCGCGCTGAATATTTCACTGTGAATTCGTACCAGCTCGCCCAACTATCAGTTCTGCTGCAATTGGGATATTGTTATTGCGGAGTCAGATGTGTGAACTTGATGCACGAGTTTGTTCTGTCACTAGCCGCGCGTTGCACGCGTTGTCTGCTTATAGGCGCTATTTAAAGGCTGGTAATCAGGTATAATTAAACGTATTTGCCAGCCCTGCAGTGTTGCCATGATTGATTCCACGCTATACATTGTTACGACTGAAATTTAGCACAGTTGTGCCCGGCGGCTGTTTTCGACAAAGAATGCAGCACCGACAGACCTGCAGAAATGAAATGCCATTCATGCCCTTCGGTGTCTTGCAAGGCCGTTGAGCTGGCGCCTAGACCAGCGTCACCTGAGACTAATAGACAAGCGATTATGTTTCGTATTTTCGGCTGTCCGACAGCTCGGATGGGCGAGACGAATTCCGAGTCGTCAGTCTCGTGCGTCGTTACAAGACATCGTCGCTCATTTCCGTCGCGTTATGGACTGTCACAGTCAAACAAAAGAGCTCACTTGAGACGACAACGCCGCCCTTCGTGGAAACGCTGTTTAGCGTGAAGGCCCATCTCTCTGTCAACCTAATCTTCATGAAAAGCCCCATCATTCTTGCAAGGGGCCAACGGCAAGACTTTCCATGGGAACGGATCAAAGTTGACGTTCTCATGTCGCCAAGCGGTTGCCTGTATGTGGGGGCGGTTGCGCAGCCTTGGAGGCGTAATCCGGTGGAACGGTGCAACATCAGGCTGATTGGACGAGAACGGCAGTGAATTCTCCTACGAGAGAAAGGGGGAAAAGGAAGGGCTTAAAAAGCGGATAGCCGTGCTCCCTCAAGGGCTGCAGAAGATAGCGCCAACCTTTCCTTTTCCAAACGAACCACTTGCTGTGATTGGGCTCGTACATTGAAAACTCTCAAAATGTAAATGCTGTAAATAGACCTCTTTTTTTTTTTTTTTTTGGACGTCGCCCCGGACCTCTTGTCCACCCGGCACCTGGCACATCACCAGCCACGTAAAATCGGAATGACCGCTCGGACACGAGTCGCAACAGCTGGTGTTTGATAGCGGTGGGATGGAACCTCCAGCCAACGCCAAACCCAACAACATGTATATACGTATACCTTACGCTATGTGCTGTCTTCTTCTTTCTGGGGGCTTTACGTGCCTGAACCAGTTCTAATTATGAGGCACGCCGTAGTGGAGGGCTCCGGATTAATTTCGACCACCTGGGGTTCTTTAACGTGCACTACAACGCAAGCACACGGGCGTTTTTGCATTTCGCCTACATCGAAAAGCGGCCGCCGCGGCCGGGATTCGATCCCGCGATCTCGTGCTCAGCAGCGCAACGCCTTAGCTGACTGAGCCACCCCGGCGGGTACTATGTGCTGTCAGCGGGACCTGTAGAGCATGCCAGTTCAGGCATCGTGGGAATGATGGTTAAAGTACATGGATTTGACTTTAACTTAAATCTTTTGGCTTCAAGCAGCTTTGTGTGGCTTTGCAAGTTGATCATTTTCAATAGATTAGACTGTTAATTGCGTTGTAAATGCAACAATTTTGCTGTAATTACGCGTGTGCGCAGCCTTATATTGCCTTCTGGGTTTACGAGAATGTGATTGCTGTGTAATTCAGGTCAGTAGGGGCAGGCAAAGGGTAGCAAATAAGGCCACGAGGACGTCTGAAGCCATAAACATCACTTAAGATTACACTAATCAGCTAAGCATCGTTAACACTATATCTCAGCACGGTAGTTGCCTCTGGTAACTTTAGTAGGAAATTCCATTCTAGGCATTGCTCAGCCGAAGCGAAATTTCATTGTGCTTCCTGAATGTCGGCGCGCGAGATTCCAGCGCGGATGGTGCTTGTCAAACTCTATTTGCGCTGTCGTTACCCACTCATTGTTCGCTGTTTTATCAGCCGCGTTTATCTTTCTTTTTTTTTCTTCGACAAACGGCGCAATCGGTCGCGCTTGTTCGCGCGACGTTTTCGCGCCGAATGTATTTAATCTTTGAGCTTTGACGCAGGGGTTTGCCCGGTTCCTTTTATTCATTTGTTTATTTATTTATTTTTTCTAATCGTCATCTCCCAGAAGATTCCCTGCCCCCATAGTGAGTCAGCCGGGCTGTGGCCTTATCTTTATCAACGTCCGATAAGGCCCGGCTTCCTAGTTGAGATAACAGTATACGGGCGGCATGCAGTGAACATATTGCGCATTTCGCGAGTTGGCCGCGCACTGTTCATTCCGATAAGCGCGAATGCGCAGAGCACCGACTTTTTTTTTTTTTTTTTTTTTTTGTGAGTCGGGAGTGGGGGGTGGGCTCTGGATTCCCGGAATGAGATGATTAAATTTCGTCGCTGATAACGCGATGGAAACAGCTTCGTGATTTTCTTAAATTCCTTGGATATTGAGCTACCCCGACGTTGTGCCACTGGGTGTGTGTGTCCCTGTGAAGATTGGAATGGATTTAGATAAGTTTAGTATTTCTTCCCATCGACACGCGTTGATGTTGAGTCCTTTTGACCCCCAGTGTGGGGTAGCAAACCGGAAACACGTCTGGTTGACCTCCTTGCTCTCTGTGAGTCCTTTTGATCGTGACGCATATTCACCAGGGGGATTTGGCACACAAATGAGAAATTCACTAGATAATAAATGAGAAATAAAATCAAATAAATTGAAAGAAAAGATTAAAGCATCATCGCGCGTTGTCTTCGTCCTCGGAACATAGCTGGGTCGGCGTTTCAAACTGTGCATCCGCCTGCATTTGGTGGTTGCATTTCTCCTTGGCTCGTGAACGGTGTAGTACATAAACATTTGCGCGAGGTTGCGCTTTCAATCTAGTGTGAAAAGAAACAGCTGTACGCCTTCCGTTTAGTTCTATATAGCATTTAATTAACCGCTTCGCTTCACATAAGATTCGAATGTGTTCGATGAAATCGGAATGCAAAAAAAAAAAAAAAAAAAAATAAGGAGAAAGAAAACACTCGTGTACTTAAGTATGGTATTAAGTAACCACAGGTGTTCAAAATTGATGCGGATTTGATACGACTTGCCTCGTGATCGTGTCGTGATTCTGGCACGTTAAATCCGACAATTTAATTTATTTAATTTGAGATTTCAGCATGCGCGTTATATCTGCATTTCGTGCTTCACGAGACCCTGGAAAGTGCTGTCGGAGTGATATATCGTGGACCGCTCCTGTCGATGGCCGGCTTTGCCATCGGTTTCTGAATTCGGGGTCGTCATGTGTTGGTTGAATTGAGGAACATTCTAGAATGCCCGAGTGTCAGGATTAAAAAGGCAGCCGGGGATACGCACGTGGCGCGCGGCGAATGTTTGCTGCGGATATTGGGCGCAAGGTTCTCGCGGATGCCGAACTTTAAAAAACATCATGTTCCAGAGGACTGTACCCGTTGGATAACGGACGGATAACGGTTATCCGGTGTCGCAAAAAAAGCGACAGGCGCCATGTGGTCTCATTATCACGTTACAATCTCTGAGCACTGTAGGTATAAGAGTGCACGTCAGCCCCCAAAACAAACACGCGGTCGTCGTCGTTGTCCTTCTGTAATCGCCAATCCAGTGTCGTGCCGTCGCCGTTATACCGTCGTCGTTGTTACTTCGTCGTCATGTGTGGGACCCACACGTTCGGGCGCCACAACTTTATGCGGAGCTATAGGCGTTTTCCTGTGGAAATGCGGCCAACTTGGTCGTGCGCTCTACTTACAAATGGTCGCAATCTGTAACGTTTTGCAAATGTATGACCCACGCATAATCTACAAGTAAGCGCCGGTTTCGTGGTCTTGTGTAGAATACATGCGGCACCATGAATACAGGGAGGAGGTGGGTTCGAACCTAGCGGAGATTGCGACGCCGTCGCCCCAACCTGCAGCGTGTTCGCACGAGCATGCCGGACAGCTCCCGCTAGGCTCTGACGTCGCCGCCGGTGGGACTGTGCGGGCCTTGTGGTGTCATTGTGGGGCTGCAATCAGAAACTGGATTAGCTGTCCGGGTGGAAGGTGCAACAACGTCCCTCGTCGTATATTTAGCTTTTATTTTGCTGTTCATTTTTTTCTTCTTTATTTAGCTGCGTATGTCTTGTGGCCTGTCCCGTAAATGAAAGAACAAGAACTTTGCTGAGACTTGGTTGCAACCTAGCGAATCGTGAATGAAGTTACGTCGCGCTTAGTTTAACAGCGATATAAGAATAAAAAAGAAAGGGCAGAGACCTGCCTTTGTCTGCTCCTATGTTTTCTCCTTGTCCCAAGTCGCGCTGCTGCATTTTGGATTTGCACTGGGTGGGAGGCCGGAGCGGATGAACTTTCTTGCAAGGCAGGCCAGTGGCGCTAAGGCATCTTGTCAGCGAGTGGTAGTCATCCTGTGGCGGCATTGGAGAAGGACCATATTGACAACGCGCCTTGAAAACACTACAGCTGATGGTTCGGTGTGCTGTCTCGTAGGCACACTGAAAGTGATCGGTCGAAGACTCTTCCCCCGTATTCTAGAACGTGTTCCTCTGTTCAACACTCCAACCTTGACTCAAGAAAGTGGGTGGCAGAGCTGCCCCTCGGCAGAAGTGGTCACCGCTATATTCAGTGACACTTTCTCGGCGATTCCTGGGAAGGCTATAGCGACTTCCTCGGTAGCGAGGTGTCTCTCTACTCAACTCAGTGGAGAGGAGGAAGAGTTTCGAGTCTGAGGGGGTTTGCGAAGACGGGGGTCTGGCTCCGTGTCATTCGTCACGTTTACCTTCGCGAGCCTTTCTTGACGCGTCCGCTCGTATATCAGTCGAGCACCTCTACAACGAACGCCTGCGCGCTGCGAAAGGACCTGCATAACGAAGGATTGATTACGTTCCGGCCAAATTCCTGTATTGTATACATTGTGAGCGCCTCCATACGACGAACAGTGACGCATCTGACGAGCGTGTCGATGTCAGAAGTAGTCGTGCTGTGCTGCACTGCGTCAGAAATCGCTCAACTGGTACGCTGCTTGTTGCATCAGCGGGCGCGACGGCTGCCGAATGCGTCGCAGGTGACGAAGGAGGCGTGATGATGTAATCGCAACTGGCGACCGAGGACGACGTCTTCAAGACGGAAAGGTTGCAAGTGTCAGTGAAGCCAACAGCGACGAAGATTCTGTATAAACGGACCTGCAGGAATGTTTACGGCAAAGGAGGGAATAACGTCATCTGCAGCTTTGCGTATACAGCGATCCTGCGTTTTGCCTGCAATGAGGTTGACGACGATCACAAATTCTGCCTGACGAGGTGCTCAAAAAAAGGAATATCTTTTACAGATTTTTTTTTCTTGAATTCATTTTCAATATATTCTTTTGTTGTGCGTGTTTAGCCAGCTCTATCGTGAGCGGTACAATTTGCGACCTTTACAACGAAGTGGCCTAGCTGTATGTTTACCGGGTGTTTCAGCAAACACTTCAAAAAAAAAAATTTAAAGGTTGCCTGTGGCAGAAAGCGCAATTCTTGTTGATGAGCTGGACTACTCCAAGAGGCGGACACTTCTTGGACAAAAAAAAAATGAAGTGCATAAAACAGAAATGCACTAATTAAGTTTTTAACTAATTACCTTAGGGGTTATGGCCCATACTGCAATTTACAAATTCTAGCCGTG
Source organism: Dermacentor silvarum (assembly GCF_013339745.2). Lineage (NCBI taxonomy): Eukaryota > Metazoa > Arthropoda > Arachnida > Ixodida > Ixodidae > Dermacentor > Dermacentor silvarum. The sequence continues at coordinate 46,297,321 of NC_051160.1, forward strand.
GAGTTCGCAAGGCGGATCTACTTAGAACCAATTCTCGGTATGACCCCCGTTTCGGGATATTAATTCCCGAACTTAGCGGGAAAATGCATTGGCGTTCCAGTTACTTTCTTAACAAAGCGTCGCTTTAAGCATTGAAGCACCTTTGTCTCCGGAGAGTCCGCAACCTCCTGCTCGCGTCACACACACACTTAAAGCTGCGGGCGGAAAAAAAAAAAAAAACTGAAGTCGCCGTATTGTCGAATTAGTCATCTATAGTCAGCCCTTGTTCGGCTCGCAGGGCGCTTCAAGATGGCAATATATACGGCGGGATTTTTACCGCGTCCAAAATAGCGCTGCCCCAGACGCGTACACGCGGCCGGGTGCTGGGAGAGGAAACAGCTCGAACGTATTTTTTCCTGGCTCCGATAAAAAGCGTTATCTCTCTCGCGCCGGCATCGTTTCCGCGCTTATTCGCTCGCGCCGCCGCCGTCGTTTCCGCGGCTATTCTCTGTACGTCCCTCCACCCCCTCTATCTGTCCTCTTTCCTGGTAGACGACTCGAGGGCTCGCGCGCTCTCTCCGTCTTATCTCGTCCCCGCTTATCGCGCGCCGTGCGCATCCGACAGCGCGAGTAAATACGCGTGGAGGTTCGGAGGCGTGGCGGGGGTGACGTCCTGTCTCTCCCCGGGGGCGCGTTGCGGTCAGTGCCGGGTTCGTGTACGTACACTCGGCCAAGAAAGTTTACGGACCACGGGACCTCGGAAAACGTTCAATTCCCGAGCAGGGGCCTGTAGCAGTAGCCCGTAAAACTGTATACGGCAATGTTGTTAGCATGTTCCAAGTCGAGGCCCGAAATGCAAATCCCAGGCTGCGATGCGAGGCTGCGGAGATATTCAGCTTTTTCTCAGATTTAATGGTCTCGTAGTAATATATTGTGGTCGGGTGTACGTGGTCGTCGCCGCCGCCGCTCGTTTTCCAAGGCGCGTCGGTTGTGCCCAGGCGGACGTTCTGTATGCGGGGCCGACTATAATGCAAAGTGAATTGGAGCTTTATCGAGCTGCCTATATTATAAGAGGACGCGTCGCGTCAGCCCCGGAAAGTGTATCCTAGCTTTTGTTGCCAGAGAATCCTCGGGCTATTGCACTGGTTGCACTGGTTGCATTTTTTGTTTTATTCGTTTGGGTTGCCACGTGGTATAACTTCAGTGTGAATTAAACGTAAGCGTGCGGGCCCGTTTCATGCAGACACTGCATGGTTGTATAGATCAAACTCCTTCACTTTCTTTTCACTTATCGTTTCTCGCGTTATGCCGAAGAGCCCTCTCATCGAGAGTGAAGGGTTTATTCAGTCAATAAATTCGCATCGCGGAAAATTGTTGGGCACGCACATTTCCCCTACAAAACTGACTAGAGGTAACCCTGACGCTGCCTAATTTCGCTCGGCCTTACCATAGGAATGATGGGTATAGTGCACGAATTTGTCTGATGTTCGCGAGCTTGTGGCTTCAAACTTTCTTGTTGTGGCTTCATCTGCTGCGCTTTAACTAACGGCCTACATTTGTAGAAGCGATCCTACATGTTTCCATACACGGAGAAAGCAGCAAGCCTCTACTAGAAGTCGCGCGTAATGAATTGCAAATTGTTGCATTTATAACGCCACTTTTTGCTGGAAGTGAACAGTAACCTCCAAAGTCGCAAAGCCCTTCAAATTAAGTCAGAAGCCTGAAATATGGGCACGATCCATGCACTATGACCACCGCTCTCATGCTGGCGGAACCGCCGTGCTTGTACGTACATCTCCAGTAGACACAATAGCACCACAGTTCCCTCTGTTTTTTTTTTTTTTTTTTTTTTTTTTTTTTTTGTAGGAAACTGTGTGGCTACGTGTGCGTAGACTAATAAACAAGCAACAAGGTTCGTTGTTTTGAGTAACAATTTGTCCTGGTTCGGGATTCAAACCCGGGGCCAACGCCTTTCTGGGGCGGTGGCTCTACCATCTTGAACTAAGCAGGAGGCTAGCCGATCGCAGCCCGAGGGCGAATTAATCGACAACTCCAAGCACAGGGACATTTTTTTCCCCTTAACTACAAAGCTTCGTTTCGGAGAACACCGTATGGGTTTACTCTGTATAGCTTCATGCTGCGTGCGGGTGGATGACAATTGTTCCCTTCCATATATATATAATCCGTGCCGTCACGGTGACCTGATGCGGGAACGCCAGGGCAGCGCCGCCTACTGTCTTTCGATATTGAGTCTTAGCTTACCGCGAGCCGTGTCTTTTTCTAGTTGGCTCAACAAAACGAAACAAAGGACCTCAATAAAGTTCTTCCATTCCATTCAACAAAACTAAACAATAATGCAAAGAGAATGAAGGTGATTGGCATATAGTATATACGTACTGTGTGGTTGTCCTTACAAAATCGTGGCTAAAAACAGTCTGGTTAATTTTAACAATAACAACAATAATAATGATAATAATAATCACTTACAAATGGAATATCGTCAACTTCTTCGCATCTTGAGGACCCTATCAGTTTTCACGGTGATCGTCGGGCATGGATCGTGAACAAAATGTCCACCGGGGACATCGAAACGCTATTTCGTCATTTTTTTTTCCTTTTCCTTATAACGCTCAGTGGAAATAAATTTCGCCAAGTTCTGTTTTGTTGTCCGTGGATCGCAGGAAATCGCCGCGGAAGCGGGCTTCTCCTCACTCGTACCCTTAGTGCGGAAAAGCCAACTTACGAGGCGTCTGGCACAACGTGCAGACACGCTGGATACACCGAGCCGTATTCGGGCACGATCTCGCGTACTCTTGACTCCCGTAATTACTACAAACGCGCCTCTACCGCAACCTCTTCCTTTTCGATCATGCTGCCGAGTAGAACGGTGGTTCCTTTTCGCTGAAATAGCACCCAACGCGAGGACAACGAATCCTGGCAATGTTAGATAGTTTTGGCTGAACGTCGCTTGCGCTCAAATTTGGTGCGCTGATTCGCACTTCAGGGAACGGCGTTGGCTCCGCACTTTTTTTATTATTGCGATAGGACAACAATTACGCGGTCACTCGAGGTACATACGCGCCGCCGATGTTGTGCTGTCACGACATCGAACGACGCATGGGCGTCGCGGCCGGTGTAGAGTTTTACAAGGTCTCCAAACACGCGAGAAAAGCGCAATGAGTTTGGCTGCGAAAAACAACGAAACCGATGTGGACGCGCCTCTCGATCACGCTCCTCCGCTGAATCGGCTCTACGGCGTATAGCGCCAGGACAGCGTTCCAACGCCTTCCGCTGCTGGCATAAGCATGTTGTGCGCACGCGCATTATATAGCGTTCCCGCTCAGCAGCTGCCTGCCTTCCACACCGCGGTGTACGTATACATACGGTGGTCTGAGCGGAACGGAAAACAAAGAGCCAAGCTACGAACGTCGGCGGTTTTGGTTGCGAAGCACTATATGCGCCCGGGCTCGTCGTCGTCGTCGTCGTAGTCGCGGTAAGCAATCGGCTCGTGCTAGCGCTCGTGCCCAGCGCGTGCCGAGCGTCCCGCGTGTCGAGCGCTCCCGCGTTCGTCGTCGTCTTCCACAGCTGGCTACGTTGCCGCTCATCATTCCAGGTTAGAATTTCACTTCTCTTCTGTCGTCGTAATGGGGAGGCCGCGTTTACGGGGTCATGAGCCATTGCTTAAGGCAGTATGAGCCCATTAGCGGTGCATCACTGCATGCTGCGCACCTCCCCAGGGTTCACGTTATGTGGAGCGGCATTTTGCTCAATGGGTCATTTGACACTTACGCATGAAATTTAATTCACCGCTCAAACTCGTGCTAACTGTAATAATAACTAAGAAAAATGTCGCAATTTCACCCGAAAGGCGAAGCATCAGTTGCGATAGTAAATTAGTAGAGAGCTATACGAAGTAAAGATATTAGTTTTATCAGCTGTATAAACTTGGACGTGCAGCAGCACCAGCAACGCGCAGAACTGTTGCCGACACCGTCGGCGTTTTGCCCGCGTTCGCACCGAACGCGCGTGGCGTTGGTGACTGTTGCCAGTGCCTCTGGGGGCGGCTCGGAGGTTTTCGACGAGATCAGAACGGGACACTCGTCGAGCAGCGTCGGAAGTCTTTAGCGCCTTCTCGCCTCGCAACGTTTTTATATAACTACGCATTTGGTGCCGCAGCTAAACGTCGCCTCCCCTCCCTCCCTTCCGTCCCCCCCCCCCACGGCCTTTCGCGCGACGGAAGTATACTTTGTATTATGCCTAAGGGCAAGCTTTCGAAATTAAAAAAGTTGTCTCAGTTTCACCTGAAAGGCGAAGCATCAATTACGATAGCAAATTTGAAGAGAACTATACGGAGTAATGATAGCAGCTTTATCAGCTGTATAAACTTGGACATGCAGCAGCACCGGCAACACGCAGAACTGTTGTCGACGCCGTCGGCGTTTTGCCCGCGTTCGCTCAAAATGCGTGCGGCGTTGGTGACTGTTGCCGGAGCCTCTGATATAAACAGGCACTTGGTGCCGCAGGTAAACGTCGCCTCCCTTCCCTCCCCCTCCCCCCACGGCCTTTCGTGCGTCGGAAGAAGGCACGTTTGCTCTACATATATGGTGATTGTAGAGGAGGAAAGAGACGCCTACTTCTGCAGCCCTTAAGGGAGCACGGCGCAGAACGCGCGTTTGTTCTCCGCCGTGGGTTCACTCCCCGTGAAAGCGCGCGCCCCTCGCGCCCTTTCACTCGCACATACAGCGTTCGGCGCGCGGCGACGATTTCATCTCCATTGACGTCATACGGAACCTCACGGCGACGACGACGGCAGAAATCTGCTTTTGAGTGTCCATATAATTGCTATCGCAATAAAAAAAAAGTTGCGTTTGCTCTCCGCCGTGCGTTCGCTCTCCGTGAAAGCGCGCGTCGCTCGCACATACAGCATACGGCGCGCGGCGACGATTTCAACGCCGTTGGACTTTATACGGAACCTCACGGCGACGACGACGCCGTTGGCAGAAATCCGCTTGAAGTGCCCATATAATTGAAAACTAAAACAGTAAGAAAGGCGTCCATAATGGCCCATTTCTTTTTTTCTCCGCGGTCTCGTCTTGTGCATCTCCGAGGTACGACGCCTGCAACGCCCCTCCTCTCATCGCGCCATGCAGCGTTCCGAGACGCCTGTGTTGCGCGGGGGCGCTGTTTCTGCGGCGCAACAGCCCCAGCAGTTGCCTCGCGTGCTGCGTCGCACCAACGTGATGATCCCGCCTACTGTTCAACACCGTCCAATGAGCTTTAGGCGCAACGCTGTTGCTTGCTGTCCCTTTAAGTGATTCGCCATTTGTGCCTTTTTATTATATATAGGCTCGTCTCTCGGAGAAGCCAGCGACGCGCACTCAGCTTGGCTGCCAAGCGACAAAGATGCCAGCTTGACGCAGCGTCACGTTGCGCTCAGTTAGCTGTGTAGTGGAGCGAGGGCAGCGTTCTATACGTTCGGCATCGGCGTTGTGCGCACGCGCATTAGTGTTTGCACTGAGCGGAGTGTACCGCGAACTCTCAGCTAAATCTGTCTGATGAGAGAAAGCTACTGGAGCCCAACTGCGGCACCCTTGTTACTGCGCGAAGTACAGACCTGCGAACATCTCCCGAATTTTCCGTAAAGGGTATTAATTGGGGGATCGTTGTGCGATTTGACGAACGTTACGAGAAATAAATTTTGTTCACTAAAGGACTTGACTTGTCGGCCTCACATCCTGCCGTTTGAAGTCTTCTGGTGGTGATATATTGCACCAGAGGAGAATACTTGCTTCGAAGAAGCTTATACAGACAAGTTTCCGAAGCAGGCGAAAATGTTAACAGCGGTGCCGTTGAGAAAGTCATTGCGATCTGTTAGAAATAATGTTCGTGCTGCTTGTCAGTCTCTGCTGTTCCAAGTTATCGCTTATTCTTGTGCGTTGCGTCTAAATGAAAATAATCGTCTATGAAGCGCGAATGTATCTCGCAAAAAAAAAAAGAAAAAAGAAAAAGCGTGCATGTGCTCGGGCAAACTTTAACGTAAGGCTTGCTATCCCCCTCTGTCTACCCCATCAACCTCTATCCACACCAACCAGTCGAAAAATGACGGCGTCCTCTGCAGATGACAGGGGAATGCTTATGCCATTCTAAGGGGCGTTTCAGTTTTTCTTTACAAGCGCCTTCTGTTCTTGGCCAGTCTCCCGTGGAAGGCAAGAGTCAGTTTGGAAACAAAACCGAGCAACACTCCCGCCACGCTGGCTCACAACGGTCATGCTTGCAGCTGTTGTAATTTCATGCAATAATTGTTGCCGGAAACTGCCCGACGACGCGGCGGCTTCCCCGAAGCTATATCAGACTTCCACGGCCGTGTTTTCCGACAGAGAGGTGTTGTCGCGCTATACGAAGAGCCCGCGTCTCGTCGCAACGGCGGCGGTCGTGTCGCAGAAGGAGCGCGACAAAGCCGCCGTGCCTCCTTCGGCGACCTTGTCGCGAGAGCCAGCGTCTTATCGGTTGATTCTCCACTCCGCGGCGGCGCGGGTGAATGATCGCTGTCGGCTCGTGCGCGCCGCAGCCCCGATTGGAGCGACGTACGTAGTACGTCTCTGTCTGAGGTTCGGGACGAATCGTTGCGCCAAAGGTAAGAACGTATATGAGAGTTTTGTAGTTTGCCCGCGAACGTACGCAGCACCGGCCTAATTATACCGGAGTCGTGGTCCGCAGTATAGCAATTCCGGTAAACGACCGCTCGGGACGCTTTGCGCAACTTCGTGTATACAGCGAGTTTTGGAACGTTCTCTTGTGACGTGGGTGTTCTCGGAGGATGAAATTCAGGACTGAAGGCTATATACCGCTGTATGCGCTCCCGACAGAGTTTGCCGTAAAGTTTGGGCCGTCGAGCGCCGCGACACCTGTGGAAGCAGACGCGCAACTATATATGTGGGACGGATGGGGAATAGGCACCCCTGTATAAGACAGCGCAGTTGCGTATTTAGAACCGTTGTTCTGGGGTACGTCGGGGTATACTGGCGCGTTCAATAACAGAATGGATCTTTTTGAAACGCGTGAGCCGACGCTTACGTTTGCCGTTCCGCGTCGTTGTCCTTGTTATAGCCGTCATTCCTCAAATCACCGTTGACTGCGTCTTCGGTGCATCGTGTACTTTGACATTCCTAATGTCATCACCGGAGGGTTTCCGTCATTCTTTTACCTGTCCGTAGAGGCTTGGTTAAGATGTCGTCGTCGCCATGGCAGGGCGAGAAAATTGTTTAGTAAATCGAGGTTAACGTATAAAATGCGTGTCTTCTTTAGGTCGTTGCTCCGGGCGATCTGATTGATGCCTCTGTCGATTCCACCGCCGATGCTTCATATGTTGGCTTCATTGCCTCTGTGCTCTCGCTGCTGTTACTTCAGCATCCGGTGTGTAGGTGGGCGCCTGGGAGGTGCTATTCGCATGGAGCGGCGGTGTCCGGCTAATAGCAACAATTCACTCTGATTTGCAACTCGAGGCGAGTTAATTTCGTTCGTATTTTTCAATTACGTTTGGATAGCGTGATGGCCTGTCACAGACTTGCGACAGCGCTGCAATGCTTAATAATAATGCTCCAAAAGTCCACCGTGAGGCGGCCCTATTATATATATATTTTTGTCTATACCTTAACGCGCCCTTAAAATCTTAGTTTTCCATTTCGCTTTCTTCAGAATGTGGCCGCATGCAGATAGCACTGGTCCAGCGCAATGACTGCATTTCAGTGGCGTGAATATAATGTGCGCACTTCGTGATTAGCTCTGTGCGTTAGGTCGAGAAGCGGATAATCACTTTGAGCACACTAAAGTAAGCGAAAATTGAGCACTCGCAAGAGCGTCGAATCTGGGCCACGAAAGAGCGAGCTATACTCGAAATACACCGAGCCCAGTCGTGCTCGCAGACTCTGTACTGAATTGCGGTCACGCGAATAGATCGCTCGGTTATGGAAATCTGGAATTCGTCGCTCATCGCCCGGAAATGCTATGAGCGACTACAGTCAAAAGCGCGAAGTCTGAACAGGATGTATACATCAGTGACAAATGCTGCTGGTCGTCGCGCGGAACGATCAAACGACCGAATTTTGATACGTGCCAGGATAAAAAAAGCGACTGCAAAACCTTCAGAAATATTTTACGCTGCGTAAGCAAAGCAAAGCAAATCAACTTAAATTATGAGAGCACGCGTGACGCCTGTTTAGGTGCGTATTTGCTGCCCTAGCTCATACCGGCAACGCACACCGGGGAGACGACGTGGGGTTCGACTCGTATAGGCGACGAATCGCCTATACGAGTCGCATCGCATCGAATCGCATCGCTTGTCGCCGTGATCGCGCGCAAGATCGCTTATATATACGGGGGGGGGTTATATTTCATTCGTGGAAAGAGCCATCTCTTTAGCGGGCGGTATACGGTTTCCGCCGGAGACTTCGAGTATATACCTCTGTACACTGTAACTGCGGAATCCTTGCAAGACGAAATGGCAGCGCAGATATCGAGATGATGGCGCCACGCATATGTAATGAGTTCGGGTCTGCGCGATGTCGCCACAGCGGTGTGTGTGTGCGCGCGCGTTTCCCGTTGTTTACTGAGGAGGGGACAAAGATAGTCCTTCCCGCGTTGTTTGGAAAAGGCTTCGCGGTCGGGTCGATCGGCACGAGCGGAGCTGGGGACCCTGCCCCTGGCTTCTGGGCAGCGGCTATAAGAGACCGTGGCCGTGTTCCAAAACTCGCCACAGACGGGAACGTGCATGGCTAAGCGGAAGGCGCAACCATGTGCACGCGATTAAAAAAAAAAACAATAAATTATGGGGTTTTACGTGCTAAAACCACGATCTGATTATGAGGCACGCCGTGCATTTTTTGACGTGTTCTTACTCTTTGCGCCGTATAGGCCATTTTTGGGACCCTCTTTCGGTGACGCCGACAGATTTTCGCGTAATAGGGCGCATAATGCTTTCGCATTAAAACGATCCAGGATATATATACGGTGCCGTCCAAACGACAGGCTGAGGGGGACGCTTGGAAACATCGATCTATAGGAAGGTCACCTGCCCTAGAGAGAACGCAGCCACGTACTCTTTCTTATCCGCTTGATGTAAGTCACGTCTTGCTTTTCAGGTTCACATTCGCAAAGAGTTGAAGCGCAGATATAGCGCGTGCTTTTCTCAGCTTTTTCGCGTCGCCGCGAGGTAGCGTCACGGGGCAGAAGCGCCTTTGCCATCGTCTGTCCTGACGCGTTCGGTTATTTGCGCTCGAAGCTGCCTTCTTAGCGGGTTTGCGGAGACAGTCTATTCCGATGCTGGCCAGAATTAGAACACACCGTGTGTGTATATGAGGCGGCATTCGCGGCACGTTCGAATCTAATGGCCGTCGTCGGCGCTGAGGCATTCGCGTATTAGTTGCGTTGTTCAAGTTTTCTCTGTCCAGGTTGTGAAGGCCATGGTTAGGAAGCTTCTGTGAGCACCTGCTCGCTTGGTCTGGCGGTGCGGCGCGACGAGTTGCGATGCCTTCCTTTTTTGTTTGCTAAAAAGCCCGGGAATGCGCAACTCGTTTACGCGTGTCGCATTTCCTTTCGTCCGAAACAAAACCGGAGCCTGTTTCCGTTCCACCGGCTTTATAGTGGAGGAGAGCAAACGGCGGCAGCCGTCTCTCTTCTCTCCCTCAATGCGATACGCCAGATGACGATGATTTAATGGCATCCCCTTTGAAAGGGGATGGTGACAAATAGCCGCCTAGCCTGCTTGATTTAATCAGGTATGCTATACATGTTTTTTATCTAGCAGTTTTATCTACATTCACTAATCTTTATTTTTTTTTCCCCTCAATTGGATGACGCGAAAGAATACCTTGTACCGCTACCCATGACTGTAAGATATCAAATCAGGTGATATCAATCTCCTCCCTGCTTTTTTTTACACCAATACTCTAAACGTCTCTTGCTTATCTCGACTGCCGAGCGGTTGATGCTTCCGTCCACGTTAAACCCAAGCGCTTCTGGAATAGACTTCAGACTCTGCCCAGGCGGCGCTGCGGAAGAACCCGCCACCAGCGCCCCCATCGCAGCCTTGGCGCAAACTGAGTAGTGCAAAGAGAGCTGTCCGCAAGCGAAGCTGCATAGGCCACAATAGAGCCCCGTCTTTCGGTTTTGTAAAGGCACGGTTTCCTAAAAATCAAGGACCTGGAAAGCTTCTTCCGCCCATCCACGCTTCGGAAAGGGAGCAGAGCGAAGTACGTGTACAATGTAAAAGAAGTTTCAGGTGTTATTTCGGCGCGCTGCAACTCGCAAGTACAGCGAGCATCGTACAACGTCGAGTTCGAGGCAAGCACTCCGACGTCCGTTCTCTAGCGCCTAAATGTGTTAAATTTGGGTACGTACATAATGTCAAAGCGATGAAGTACATATATGATTAAGTCAGGTAACTATGTAGCTTACGGTCAGTGGTACAAAGCTCGCTTTATCAGGGGCGAACGGCCCTGGCGACCTTCGCCTTTTCAGTTGCGTTCTCGCTTCAGCTCTCGCTTCCTGGGCATTCGAGCGTGTTATAGCGCATCTTCGAATGTTTTCTTCACGGTTGTCTTCCGTTTGTATTTACTGCAAATGGAGATACGTGCGTGTCCGCTTTCGCGGGATACAACCGAAGGGAAAACAAACCAGCAGACGCTTAAAACAACACACGCGCACAAATTAATCTAAAGAAACGCGACATTTTTTTATTCTACACACGTGCGTTACTTCGCAATTACTCATCCAGTGCTCCCACAGCAACTTTATTGCTCAGATTACAAAAAAAAAAAGAAAAACGCTGTCAAGAGGGCTCAGTGCATTGCGAAACGTGCTCGTTGTATCGAAAAAGCCGAAACTAGAAATAAGCTCGCGATACCACAATGCCCTAGAACGTGATTTTGAATTCATAAAGGAACCAAAATGTTTGGTTAAACTGACCTGCCAAATCTCTCCGTTCCACTTGCTGAGTAAAGTGGAGGCGGACGTGTGTAAACAGGTAGAAACATCCATGGCACATACGCAGGATGGTTCACAACTTTCTTTATTCTGTTGCCAACGAAGAGGCGGCTGCAGATTCCTCAGTTTTCGCTTGGTTTCCATAGTCCCCCGTGAGGGCTACGCAACACAATTACAGCAGAACAACATTATCACACTTTCTCATGTGAGCGACTGTGTTGTGGAGAATGCGAGTAATTCGCTTACCCAACACGCGAACGGCCCGTATCTAGCGCTCTCTCCTTTCTCCTTCATACGACCGCGATGTAAATCGGTAAAACTGAACGTTGTTATTCAGTCCTTCACGTTCATGGCAATTTACAACGCAACAGTAACGTCGATTGCGGCGTTTCTTCGTAGCGCGCGGAGCTGTCGCGGTTGCCGTCGTGCTCGCCGTCGCCATAGAAGGAGTGAGCCAACAAGAACTTTACGGCAGTTCGGCGGCACGTCCGACTAGCGGAGAAATTCATAGCTCTCATTCTGGCTGTTAAATGCGCAAAACATTCGCAATATGAACCAAAATTAAGTTAAATCATTGTTTCGCACTCGCTAGCTGCTTAGGCAACTTAGCAAGGGAGTCGGACTTTGCACTACTCAATTATTACCTCTTCGCACCGACAGGTGGCGCTACGCGTCTTGCAAAACTCCAGAGTCTGACGTCTATAGGTGCAGCGCTTGAGACGACTTATCCCGCGTCGAAATTCTCCTGTGATATCAGTGTGATTCGCCTTCCTAGCGCATATTACAGAGTTTCAGCGCGTCCGGTATTCGGGTAAACGTAAGCGGACGGGCGTTTTACCGGATGAGCGGAGGCGCAAACGTGAACGACCTAAAGTCCCTATATATATAAGTACCGCCATGCTTTGATCAACGCCGCTTCGCTCTCTTCTTTATCTCCGATTGGACGATGATAGCGCGCGCTTTGACTTCTTTATATTGATTTTTTTTTCTGCCTCAGAGCCATGTTGAAAGTCAATCTGCGCAGCCGCAGTCTCCGGCGACGGCGGCGCACGCCCGGCCTGAAAGTTTCAACGTGGACTTTCTAGGGCCGCCAGCCAACGCCGACTTGCTTTCGCAAGCAAAAAAAGAAAAAAAAGAAAAAAAAAAGCAAGCGCTTTAGGAGAGGAGACGACGGAGGAAAGAGTAGATGGCGGTACTTTTCTTACTGACCCTTTTCGCGGAGCAGTTTGTTTTAGAGAAACGAGATGGCGCTCACGGCGGCGCGCCATCTCTCCCCTCAGCGACCGCGCACGAATACGAAACCATTCCCGCTTCTATCTTGTTTCTGTGCGATCAACTGTCGAAAATGCAACTGAGTTTTCGCTAACACACTGTACTCCAATCATGCTAGATTGAATCATGTGGGTTAAAGACGTGTGCAGCAGTTGGCTGCAAAAATAGTGACTGGCATGTTTAAGGAATAGAATGAATCTGTGTGGCCAAGTTCGCGGACCGCTGCTACAACTGTCTGAACGTGTTACCGGCACTTCGTGATGTACGGCTTTCCTCGAGGATGCAGAAATTTGCTCATCCGCCAGCCTTGTATCGCTAACCTTCAAAGAAAGGGCTTCATCCCCAGAACGTCGGCGAGAGAATACCACTCGTTAAACAATGACAAAGGGAGTAGCGCCGCTTCCTGTCATAGTAAGTTTCGCGCACGTTATCTATACACATCTGTCCCAAATGGCAGGAAAAGTTACGCCCACTCTATCGCCAACGTATCAAGAATAAGTGAATGGGCGCACACTTGAATATATGCGCACTGTATGCGTACAATAAATGTCGGACTACACCAATAGCGCACGAATTAATGGTCAAAGTTGAATGTTTCGTGACGGTCCACAAGAGTAAGCGAGTTACTAGCTGTAATACATATTTGCTACAATGTACCCAATGTACAAAACAACTACGTTTCAAGCCTTGTGCGCAGCAATAACAAATCTATCGGAACTGAGCACACCCGCGAGCGATTAGGCAGAAAATAATCAGATAGTGGCCGCACCGAGGAACTTCACCGAGTCAGAAACTGACAAGCCACTGCTTCAAAGTATTTGCCGAATAAAGAACAAAGAGCAAAACACGCTAATCCTGACTGAATTCATAATCGGAAAGCTTGGATAGCTTGGAATACATATTTAGCCCCGCTTTTAGAGCAAGCACCATATACGCTGCTAGCGCCGTTTGGGCATAGCTTAATCAGCTCCGAAAGCGCTTTTGCATGTTCTCTGAAGCTGTGATCAAAGCTTCGTGTCGTCCACCTATAGTCACCGTTTACGATATCTCCGAAAACAGAGGTTTTCTAAGCTGCACCGGCGTCATACACTTCCATTGTAAACAAGGAGGCAACGGAGGCAGTTGAGGCAAGCAATGGACGCGTCACCACGTGATCAAACATGGCAGCGCCCACGGGATCGCCGCGAAAAGGGTCAATATAGGGACTTTAGAACGGCCTGCACGGGGCAGCCACCTGGTGGCGCTCAGCTCAAGCAGACAAGCACGGAGCTAATATTGCTGTAAGCAAGTCTATTTTACTTCGCTGCTGATTTAAATTTTCGGCAGCGGCGTAATCGTGTTCCTGTCGAAAAAAAGCTTGTCTTTCTTCTGAGAGCTTCTGCAACCGTCGGCGCTACAAAGTTTGGCAGAAATTTGTTACCTACTGGACTGTCACAGAAGCGGTGCAGGAAAGCTGAAATACGTTCGCGCACGATTTCGTCGTCAGTGCTCTTAAAAACTAAATTAAAATAGGCTAATCGGGCTTTTTTGTCTGCTTTAGTCTTGGCAGTATGCGTGGACGAAGTAAATTTTCTACAAAAGGTGTAGCCCAACTAACACGAAGTCAAGCCCATCGCAAGTATTTGATCGGCAGCACAAGGACTAGTGGCCGTCATGGGGAATTAAACGAGCGACACTGATCTTATTTATGCCACTCGGGCTTGTGCAGAAACATAGCGCCCCTACCACAACGTTGTACTCATGCAAGACGAGTACCTGCTGAGCAAATTTGTGCAAGACTTACCCTAATTGTCGTTGTCACCAAGAAATCTTGAAAAAAAAAAAACTAAAAAAACTTTGCAGAACTAGAAATCCTGGTGTTCGCACACCACGGAGCCGCACATATGATGTCTCTATTTTAGCCATGTTCGTCAAACGCTTGGTTGGCTTGCTTTCCTGCGTCTTCCATTCCATGACGCCTATCGAGCTTCTCGGTCATATCTATCTCCATCTTCATATACTATCCCCATATATCTATCCCTATCTTCATGAAGCAGGTCACCAGGCGCGAACCTGCCTGCGGTGTCGGTGAGCAAGACGCACGCCGTCGGCCACTTCCCGCGTAATGCCTTAGGGATTGCCAAAAAAATGCGAGCAACCTCATCTACTTAACTTCGTCCCGCTAGGTTATAGGGTGCCCGGCGACCGCTAGGGGCGCACATGGTGTTTGAAATCGAAACTATAGCGCTTGCCTTCCGGGGATCGGCTAATTTCATAGTGGATTTATTTGGTGTTTCGTGCTTCCCATAGTCGTCGCCTCCAAAATTTTGACTTGACCTGGATAAGTGGAATACGAGTGTTTTTTTTTTTTTTTTTTTTTTTTTTCAATTGCCTTTCTACCAGTTCCCTAGATCAGCTCGGCGGTTGTGGCCATTGAGCATTCGCGCGCTGGCTGTAAATGCTCCGCACTTACCCTTGCGTTCATACGCTGTCCGGTTCTCTGATTTATATTACTTTCTCGCGCCCCGCACGCTTTGAGAAACCGCTTCGTGCTCCGTGGGACCCTACGCTATAGCTCTCGCTACGCGTACGCTCAATTGATCGAGGCTCGCAGAGAGAGCGCATGGCCGCAAACGACGTTACGCAAGCGCTTTCCTTCGTTGGCCGTCGGTGCCAACGATCGGTGAGGCGAGCTTCCCTGCAGCGCGTGGCGCAATCGTCCTCCGCCATCTACCATATAATATATACTGCTTCGTACCACACACCTCCCCACCCCCTCGCCATTTATCACTCCAGTGTTTCTTTTCATTTCTTCGCACTAATTGGCCCCGTGTTTTTCGTAGTTGTGCTTCGTTTATAATTGTCGCGAGGCTGTATATAGAAGCGTGCGATGGAGCGATACGAAGATGACGACTCTCTCTATAACCGCCGCCGTGACTGTGGCATTGGGCGGCTGAGCACGCGAGGGTCGCGGGTTCGTGTCCCAACCACGACGGCTCGCATTTTGGTGGGGGGCGCAGAGTGAGGAGCTCTCGCGTGCTTAAGATTTAGGTTCAAGCTACAGCGAACCCCCGGAGGTGGTGAAAATGAATCCCGAGCTCTCCATTACTGCATCTCATAGCCACCAATGCTGCTTTTCGGACGTTAAGTCCCCCCACGAATTAATCCGATCGTCTCTTCGCGTTTATGTAGCCCCGTGTTTCACAGTTTTATGATTGTATAGTTATTGCAAAGGTAGAAGTGTGTAGCGGGGAGCGATACATAGTTAACACACACACACACACACACACACACACATATATATATATATATATATATGCTGTCTTTCGTATCGGAATACCGCGATCTTCGAGGGCGCGCGTATCTCGGCTGCTGCTGCTGCGCCGGCGCAGACAACGTTTTGTGTGTCACTAGACACACTCCGCGAAACCACCGCCTCCCGCGCGGCGTGTGTCCGAGAGTAGTAGTAGTAAGTGGTTCGTTGGGAAAGGGAAAAGGTTGGCGCTATCTTCTGCAGCCCTTGAGGGAGCACGGCTCAGCGCCAAACGTGTGTCCGAGACGGAAGGCGCTCTTGCTGCCAAAGATTTCCCCCTCTCATATCCCACGTGTCGCGCCTTCGGGGCAGTGGCATCGAATCGTGCGCCCACTTCCAAGGGAAGCTGTAGGCGTCGATTTTTCAGCGTTTCGCGGGAACTGTTTAGGAGAACAAAAAGTGTGCAGTCCAACAGCGTGCATCTTGGATTCTATGCCAAGCGATCGAGACTTTTCCTGAAGCGGGTTCAATTAAACGCCATAAAACTAAATGCGAATGCGTGCAAGTGTCTTTATCGTCCCTTGCCGCGAGCGTGATCACACGCAGTGTTCATGCACTGCGCAAATCGCAGCTTGAATGTCGGTGCTGTTTTTTTTTTTTTGTTTTTTTTTTTTTTTTTTTTTTTTTTTTTTTTTTTTTTACGCTTACGCACTATAATACCCCGTTTGTAAACTTAGCAGTTCGTGAGAATGCGCACTTGTGGGACGTCGACGCAGCGATGACGCGCGATGACGAAGGTGATGTTTCGTGTTTGTACAGGGAAGAATGGCGGGGAGAGGTGTATGACAGAGAAGTGTACGACGTGGAGGACAAGAGCGCTCGTGTTTATCGCGCTTTGGGCGAACGTCGGAAGAAACTCGCAAGTGGTCCCGAATTCAAAACACTCCCGCCACTTCAGCCCGCTACGGCGTCTCTCATATCCTGCGCATGCTGCCTCGTGACGTCTAATCCAAGATTTGATTTGATTGTTCGCTATCTCATCCGAACTGCCGACTTCGTTGTTGTTTTCCTCTACATCGCTTGTTGTGGGCTGCCGAGCTTGTTCTGGGGGAGTTTGTCTCGTTTTGCACATACTCGCAAGTTTTGGCTGTATACAGGTCGTTTACTGCACCAGAACAGAAAGAAAGAAGTGTCCGGTGCTGTTTCGATCGAACAATATTTTATTGGCGACAGTTCGCGGTATCGTGATCCTTCGTTACGTTTACTTATTCACTTTCTATTAACATTTCCATCATTTTTTACGGAACTCATTTTCATGTTTGCCTGCTATACAGTACTACCGCCAGATTTTTGTACTTTCCCCCGTTCATTATTATTATTGCCGTTAGTTTTCTTGCTTTTCGGTCTTGGCTGTCTGTCGCCTCTGTACTTGACTTTGCTGCCTTCTGTGTGCGTAACCTTCTGTTGTTCTTCCTCGCAGGGACCCCTTTCTTGGATGTGTCCTACCGTACGTAGCTGCCTCTCTCCTCGCGGTCGGTGAGGTGGCTTCCCCACGTAGCGCGTCCCGCGACGTCTAAAGGTAAGCGACATTGGAACGTTGTCAGTGTTCTCTCGATACTCGAAGGCGGGCAGCTGCTCGGGGACGTAACCGCCTTTCAAAGTTGGCTCTCATTAACGACCGGTGCGTTATGCGAACGCAAGATGTGCTGTCCTTCGAGATCCGCGTTGTTGGAGGACGCACCGGCGCAGCTCGAAGTCGTCACTCCACAAGCGAACAGTGGATACCCCTGACCTTGTCGCTCCGTTGTACGCATGTAAATAAGTTCTCTTCTTTACTCTCTTCTATATGCCATCCGCCCACCCTGTTCTTTTAAAAGCGGCGCTTTTCCTTGCGAAACCTCGCCGGGTTTCGTGACCGTGGGTGTTGCGGCATGGCTGTTCTCTAACTGAATATAGGCCAACCAATCAGCGGAAGGCGCTGCCGCTGGGTATCTTGCACCACCACTAGGTGGCGCTCGCATCTGCGGCGGCGCCGGCCGTGCGGCGAAAAAAAAAAGAGCACCAGCAAGCTCGTCTTCGCGCATAAGCGGCGGCGGCATTGCATTAGCCTTTCTACAGTGCCCGAATAAAGCCTTCCGTGTCAATTTGTGCGGACATTCAACAAACACAAACTCGTGTTTCGACTCTTTATGCCCTCACACAAAGCTTCACTGTATATAGATTCCAGCTTATTGGATCTTCTGCATTTTTGTACCCCCTTAAACCCTTTCTCCCCACCATACTGCCCACTGCTGTTCAGATGTCAGCAGCTAGCGGGGAATCCATTACCTTTCTATTTATTTACTTAAAAATTATCAGAACAAGCTATCACTACTACACTTCCCGTGTAGTAGAGAATGGTTGGAAGTAGTGATTGATTGGAAAAGCAGAGCATTTGCGATTATGTAACGAGAGCGAGAAAGCGGTCGGCCACGGCTCGGCTGCGCCAGCGGCGTCATCGTTGGGCCGTCGTCCTCTTCGGTCTGCTTGGCGTCGGCGCGAGCGTTGCACCGTAGAGGGGCGGGTGTCGCCTTTTCTTTATTTTTTCCTCCTCGCCCGCTGCCTGTGGCCTCGATCGCTGGCCACGGCGTGCTGCCGTCGAAGGTCACTGGCGCAGAGCGAAGCTGCTTGTCCGCATAGCACGCGTTGGACGTCCGAAGACTTGTTTGTTTGGTATCCGTTTTCGCTAGCCAGCACGGCACGTAACGGGATGGGCAGGGGCAGATCGGAACCTGCCAATTTCATAGTGATCGCGAAAGGGAAACACTTGAGAGTCAGTTCCTACTGGTAAAGTATTCTTTCGAAACTCCCCTGTTTCCGTTAATTTCGCGGTAACAGTTTGATTGCTGGAATGAAAATATTATGGCTAAATGATTTTTTTTTTTTTTTCATTCTGAGCCGGAATCTCAGCGCTGGTCCGTCGGTGTGAGGTATATTTCAATTTATTCTCGTATTTGGGCCGTTGGGGCTAAGTGACAGTTATTACTACTTGCCAGATGCATTCTTTGCCTTCTTTAAAGTACAGTGCATTCGATTTTCACCGATAACTATGATTAAAACTAGGCCCGAATAGGCGCGGCGAAAAACCTCAACGTCACGACGAACTGCATGGTGCGTGCAGGGAACCTTGCCGTGGTGTAGCCACCAGTCATTGTACTCTTCGCGCCTTTTCTGGCTTGCAGAACGAGCTTCGATCCTCTCGCGGTTTTACCGTGTCCATGAAGGTGTTACCGCTTGCAAGGATGACTGGTTACCGCGATCAAAAGTGACCGTGTGACACCGGTATTATAGGCGACAAGATGGCGCGTGCGTCCGCGCAGGAGACTGGATCCCAATCACGTACTTGCAATGCAATTCAACGAAAGTATAAGCCAGCCTCTGCTACCTCGTGTGGCCTCTTCAACAACGTAACGATTCCGCAGGTCATCTCGCGACCGCTCGCGTATTTTGTAGCATCTGCGTGACGTCACGCCACGGACTAAGGTTCTTAGCCGATGCACCAGCATGACGGCCACGATCATCACGTCAGTGCAGCTATAGTAACGTGGCGATTACGGTGATGACGTCAGGGTAAACCGTCCTCGCACTCGCCATCTCGCCCAAATCAGTCATATTGATCCTTGCGTGTGCGTCCTGTAGCCAGGGTTGTAAGAGCGGCTGCTCTTCGCCCCAGATAGAGAGCGTGATTCGTCGGCCTCTGTCCCTCCGCAGTTCAAGAAATAGTCCCTGAGAATTCCCCAGCCCGGAGAGGAGGTATTCCCCAAAGAGAGAGAGAGATTACACTACAGTGGCTGATTATACGAAGGGGCATAGCCTGGAGGCTATGGAAGGGGTCGTTTGAAAAGGGGTCGGGAGTGGGATTTCCCCACCTTCTTCCCGAGTACCCCTTTGTTGACTCCTCCTTTCCCAACCCCTCCTCTTCACAACCACACTCTCTCTCTCTCTCTGACGATGCGCGCTCACTTTTCGCGAGGACGTGGACGTCACCCGCGCCTAGCCAATATAGGGTTCCGCCGCCAAGGTGAGGCGCTTTCCAACGAGAAAAGGCAGGACATTGCGTGTGTCCGCCCGTTACAAAGGGGCTGGCCGCTACTACATCATCATCAGGGTGCGAAAGTGACCAAGACCAAGAGGACGCGATTCGCTGGCGCACGAATGCACGCGCCTGTCAAGAGGCATTCGCCCCCCCCCCTCCCCCACTTTCCTTACTTTCGCCGCAGTAAATGTCGTCAAGGCACGTGCGTGTTTAGTGTGTGTGTGTTTGTGTGTCCTTTGAACGTGTGCTCGATGTCTATAGTGTGTGACCCACGTGTGTGGGGTGTTTGTGTGTTGACTGTCGGGTGCTGGGTTTTGTCGTTTGTCGCAGGCCGTCCCCCGGGGTTCTCTTTTCCTTGCGTGTGTCTCTCTCTTTGGTGGTGGGAGTAGTTGGTGTGGCCCTCGGCAACCCGGCGTCGTCGTCCCGGCGGTGATGGCCCCGTTCTCGGCGCGCGCGCCGGAGAACCAGCGCTCGCGGGTCTGCGGCGCGGCTGTGTCGTCGACGACGAGCATTGTCGAAGCCGCCGAGCGTCGTCGGGCGTGATGAGCGAACGCCACCACCACAGCCGCCAGCAGCAGCCGCACCGCCGGTGCTCCTCGTCCCAGCCCTCGGATGCGCCGGACGCCGGCCGCAGGCTGAAGCAGCGGCCCAAGAAGGAGACCGCGGCGGCGGCGCCGTCGCCCGCGAGGGCTGCGACCTCCTCGCGGACTGCGCCCTCGCGACGGCCCAGCGAGGCGGCCAAGGCGGCCACCGGGGCCCCCGCCCGCGCGTAGGAACTCCAAGGTGCGCAAACACCCTCAGCTGCCGTGGTTTGCTACAAAAAATTACGAGAAAGGAAACTCCGGCGCTTGTGTCTATGGGGAGTTGCAATCGTGGCAGTTTAACAGGACTTTGGTTTTGTCTAGTTGGTTCATTATGTAAGCATAGTCGCCTGTATGAACCTAATTGTCCTGACCACCTGCTGTTCTCCATGTAGCCCCTTTGCAGTAGCGCACCCAGGATCTCTGCCAGGGGGGGGGGGTGTGACAGTTTGCCTTAGTTTGCCAATACCATCTAAACAGCACTAATTTAAATTTCTTATGGGAATTGTCCAAAAATGACAGGGGACGAAATTCAAAATAAATCAGAAAAAAAATAGTACAGTATAATGTTCATGGGTATAATTTTCGATATGATATCAAACCATAAGTTTAGTTACAAGTGTCTGGAATACTGAAATGTCTGGAATAATTAGAATGAATTAGAATTAATGCCGAGGTTCCAGTGCCACTAAGAGACACCTAAGTCAAAGATTAGGGTCGCCTACTGTTTTTGCCTGCTACCCTGCCTATGCTTACATGGCTGTTTAGCCAATGTGGGAATGATGGTCAGTGCATGGATTTGCCCAAACCTTGTCCTTCTGGCTTCTAACGGCTTTGTGACTTTTCAAATGGAGCATCTTTTGACTAGGTATTGCATTATATAAGTGCCGCAATTCGCAATTATGCGTGTGTGCAGAAACAAATTGCCTGTCAGTGCTTGGAAATAGTGGTGTCCAAATGGGGGGGGGGGGGGGGGTGCAGCCAGGACATGTGTTTCGGGCTCCTGCAATTGCTTACGGCACGTGCAGCCTGCAAGAAGATATAGCCTTCGAGATTTGTGTCTTTTTTTTACTCCGAGGAGTGGCGCTGGGAGTTTGATTGGGCATGACCTATGTAGAGATAAAACGTAATAAATGACGTCGCATAAAAATGTTTGAAGTCACAAGTACGAAGATCAGATGATCATTGTACTGCCCATCACTCTCATGGTGCCTGAACAATTGCCACGCCAGAGTTCCTCTAGTAATTTTTTTGTAAGAAACTCTACGCCATTGCGACACCCTTCCCCCCCCACCCTTGTATTTCTCGGGTACTCCAGTTGTAGAAGTGCATGCTGTGGTCCATCGTACCATTTGTGTATGTATTGTGAAGATAATGTGTGGCCTTAGCCCGACCCTTCTGACGTGGTAGTCTAATACTGAGGCTTGGCATAATCTGTGTCAGAAAAAAAAAAACACAGTAAGAGCCTTCTCAAGAATGCTTGAAACTTGGCAAGTTGGGGAGGTTGCGTGATTCTTGTGCTAGCATAAGAACACAAAAAGAGGACATGCATAAAGATATGCTTTACGTCCAGCCTCCTGTTCCCCAAGCTTCCCACCCCCAGCAACGTGTCTTGAACTTCACTTGTTCAGCCTTGTTTCTTCTGTTTGTGTCCCTGACCTTGTGTTCTTGTGTTAGTGCAAGAGTCTGGAGCACATCTCAACCCCGTTTTTGTAATGGAGTGATTTGCCCTGCCAAGTTTCTTTAATGACTGGATGGCAAATGGTAAATTGTCTGCCTTCACAAACTTAAGTTACACACCACTATGTGCCCATGTGGTACAATTCAACTTCACTGGCCTTGTGGTGCAGTGGCAAAGGATTAAACAATCCAATTGTGTTGTGTTTTTTCATTCCTCTGTTTTTCGGAGAATTTCCCGCAAGGCATATCTAGTAAAAAAAAATCAATCACATACACACATGCAGCTTCTGTGACACCACTATTTCACAATGAGTTAGCGCATTTGTTGTTTTTTATCCAATGGATATAGTAATGTAATAACTTTGGCTTTGGTCGGCCTCCCTGA
>NC_051160.1:46319604-46474583 GCF_013339745.2 Dermacentor silvarum
AAAAAAAAAAACATCCAACCGAGAAGAAATCGTGTTCTGTGTGCTTGATTCTGATCGGGCTCAACAACGAATGTCGAATGCCGCGTGCTTTTGCGCATCGCTACGGATGTCGAGAGGAGCGGATCGCGGAGGTTTACGGCAGATTCATACTCGTAGTTGGAAAAATGAGGTCAAATGGCTCGGTCCCATGAAAGGCTCGTCAAAATCGCGACAGACAAGTGTGGCCCTTACACGAGCTTATGCGTTAGTTATAGTGGCCATATAAGTTGTAGTAAACATTCACCTAAAATTAAAATAGTAAGCATAGTGGACATAGTGGACATAGTAAGCACGGACCATGTAAACCTGTAATTACCTCACTGGATGACCTCGAGCAATCGCTTTCACGACGCAAGCATTGTGAAGAATGCCGGAAGCGGAGGCGAATGGTTCGTACAGCCGTGCGATTCACCGCAACTCTGAAGATTAGATACATCATCATTATCT
Source organism: Dermacentor silvarum (assembly GCF_013339745.2). Classification (NCBI taxonomy): domain Eukaryota; kingdom Metazoa; phylum Arthropoda; class Arachnida; order Ixodida; family Ixodidae; genus Dermacentor; species Dermacentor silvarum. The sequence continues at coordinate 46,320,091 of NC_051160.1, forward strand.
GCCTATTTTTATGTCCACTACTGACGGCCTCTGTGAATGATCCGCGATGACCTCTGTCTCTTAACTCTGCAACACTAGGGGCGCAGAAAGACAGCCCGGCAAGGAGGACAGTGTGCATAAAGTTAGCAGCCATCCCTGGTTGCCCTTTATCATTGCACCCAATGACTACCTACAATTAGATATGGCAAGCGTCAGCCACGCACACTCATTCACAGCTACGGCAGGGCTAGAGGAGAAGACTCCTGCTCTCCTTCCCATTCGCGTTTGATTACGTGTCTACAACTAACCCGAATATGGAGCGCGTTGGAAATAAGGCCATCAAGCCGCCATCCTTTTCGGCTCACTGTTACGTGCCTTTTCCCCCACCCACAGGGTAGGGGTTGCTCATGTATATGGCTTTTGGATTTAATGCGGAACATCACGGCGACAACAACCGCAATAATTTGCCTGAAGTGTCGATATAGTTGCTTTCGCCATAAAGCTAGAAATAGAAATTGCTAGCAGATGGAAACCTACCCATATATAGGGTAGGTTCAGAAAGTTGGTCGGGCCCCAGCCCCCTCCTGAAAAATGAAAACTTTCTGCCTATGGTCCATGGTCGGCGGGCTGGAAGCCATATCTTCCTCGTCCACAGCTGAGTCGACCGCGTGTTCCAGCCGAGAGCTCACCTCCTTCACGGTCGGGTTCAACGCCGCAATGGCCTCCGCGAAGCTCGGATCGCGACGAGGGCTGCCGCAACTGAGTGCAGTGATTCCGGGGTGAAGGCGGGCTGCGCGGCCAGAGTTGCGTTAGGCTGTTGAGCCGACTGCTCCACATTGTCCGCTTGGCATTGTGCACCAGCAACCCCTCATGCGTCGCATAGTGCATGACGAGCACCCCACACGAGTCGCAGAAGGTTGCCTCGGGGTCCGCGGGCGTTACCACATTGCCGGCCACTGGTCCGAGAGTGTGTGGCCCCAGAACGGGCGGGGGTAATTCTGAGCTCTACTTTCTGCTGGTCCTGCCAACGCCGAGTGGAGACGAAAGCTTCCTGCTGCACGTCGCCACACTCCGATAAGGCTTCTTAGGGGCAGGAGGTGCGATGCGACGCTTCGTTGTCACAAGCAGTCTCTGCCGCCGCGCCGGACTTCGGCTTCGAGCGGCAACACTCCGAGTTTAATTGCTTTTTTGCAGGCATCGCGGAGGTGAATGAACTGCGAACTCCTGCACAAGCAACAAAGGAAATGACGGGGGCGAGGGTCAGGCAGGGTGCAAATAAAAATGCGCACTAGAAAACATGCAATCATCTCTGCATAGCGGAGCAAAAGGCGTTAAGGATCCGGTCCTGGTGATGATTTCGTTTTTAAATTTAGCAGCATAGAAACCACACCAGGCGCCGATATAACAACAGTGTCAAGGGGTACGGCTGAAGGATACTACTATGAGCAATATGAAAGGGAACACATAGAAATACCCTCAGACCCAGCTATGGGTGATATGCAGCGGCCGCTGTCGGAAACAAGTGGGAAGGGGACGCTGCTCTAACAACTGTTCGCATTCATTGCGTGCGTCTGCAAAGTGCGGAACTTCGCATCGCCAGCAGACAGTGATAACACTCTTAGATATTCCATCACTGACAACTGGGTGCGTCGATTCAAATAAAGAATCGGTTTGAAATACAGGGCAAGCTTGGTCTAAGAGTACTATCAAGCAGTTACGCGAAGAAAAAAAAAAGAATGAATGAACGAAAAGAAATGAATGGGTGTAAGTCACTGCGATGATTACCGTCTTATCGGCTGTCGGACGATACGATATCCTATGTAGGAAGACGCAGACGAAAAGCTATATACAAGTATATTTACAAACAAATGCGCCGCACTTGGCCAAGAAGCCACAGCCCGCAGTAGCCTCTAATCTTTGTCGTCGTCTTCACACTGCTCGCCTCTTCGTCAAGGCAAATACTGTTCCGTAGCACTACCCCCGGCGGCAAAAGCGCCGTCCCGGAGCGATTAAAGGCCAGACTCGGAAGCAGTGTAGTAGGCCTTGAGCCTACTGACGTGCTCAACATCACTAGATGCCAGAGTAGACGGCGAGGTCGAACTCACAGGTTCAATTTCGTACGTCACAGGCGTCACCTGGCGCAGCACGCGGTAGGGCCCTGTGTATCGCGAAAGGAGCTTCTCTGAAAGTCCGACGTGACGAGAGGGCGACCACAGCAGCACGAGCGCACCAGGCGAAAACTGTACGTCATCGGTGGCGGGCATTGTACTGACGCTGCTGAGTGGTTTGCGAGGCTGTCAGTCGAGTATGGGCAAGCTGGCGTGCATGGTCGGCGAGGGCGATGGTGTCGCGCGCATACTCGCTTGTTGAGATCGCAGCAGGAGGAAGTGCCGTATCAAGGGGCAAGGTCGGTTCGCGACCGTACAGTAATAAAATGGAGAAAAGCCGGCGGTGTCGTGCCGGGAAGAATTGTACGCAAATGTGACGTAAGGAAGGGCAATGTCCCAGTCGTGGTGGTCCTTGGAAACGTACTTGGACAGTATATCGGTAAGGGTACGGTTTAACCGCTCCATCAGGCCATTCGTTTGAGGATGGTAAGAGGTAGTCAGCTTGTGTTTAGTGGAGCAGGAACGCACAATGTCGGCGATAACTTTCGACAGGAAGTTGCGACCACGGTCAGTAAGCAGCTGTCCCGGGGCGCCATGAACTAAGATATTGTAGCGCAAGAGAAAGTCCGCGACGTCAGTCCGCGACGTCAGTCCGCGACTGGTAGGGAGAGCCCGCGTGATAGCGTATCGGGTGGCGTAATCAGTTGCGACGGCTACCCATTTGTTCCCCGAAGATGACGTGGGAAAAGGGCTGAGGAGGTCTAATCCAACACGAAAGAACGCTTCCACAGGGATGGTGATCGGCTGAAGATGACCGGCAGGTAGCACCTGAGGTGTTTTCCGACGCTGGCAGGGATCACAGATAGCAGCATAGCGTCGGACGGAGCGAGCGAGACCAGGCCAATAGAAGCGGCGGACGCGGTCGTACGTGTGGGTTACCCCAAGATGGCCTGCAGTGGGTGCGTCATGCATCTCAAAGAGCACAGTCCGTCGTAGATGTTTTGGCACGACAAGAAGATCAGATCCATCAGGGAGGAAGTTCCTTCGGTACAGAATGCCGCCGTGGAGGACATATCGGCTAACGGAGGCGTCGGTAGGTGTAGAGCGCAGACGCTCGATGAGTGCTCGCAGCGATAGGTCCCGGTACTGCTCATCAGCGATGCTAGTGAAGTCAGACACAGAGAAAATACCGTTGGCGTTACTACTGTCTTCGTCGTCAGGCTCGTCTACCGGGTAGCGAGACAGGCAGTCAGCATCCTTGTGTAGTTCGGCCGGATTTGTTGGTAACAGTATACGAATATTCTTGGAGGCGTAAGGCCCAGCGACCAAGTCTTACTGTAGGATCTTTCAGTGAGCATAACGAGCAAAGCGCGTGGTGGTCTGTGACAGCGGAAAAGGGCCGGCCATATAAGTATGGACGAAACTTCGCAACCGCCCAAACTAGGGCCAGACACTCAAGCTCAGTGATGGAATAGTTGCGCTCGGAGGGTGAAAGGAGCCTGCTGGCGTAAGCGATAACACGGTCACTGCCGCGCTGGCGTTGTGCCAGTACTGCGCCAATTCCGTGGCCGCTGGCATCAGTACGGACTTCGGTAGGCGCAGAAGGATCGAAATGGGCCAGAACGGGAGGCGTTGTGAGGAGGTCGATTAGATGCGAGAACGCAGAGGCCTCATTATCGCCCCACTGGAAAGGGGTGTCTTTTTTCAAAAGCTCCGTTAGTGGTCGTGCTATGGCCGCGAAATTTTTCACAAAACGGCGGAAGTAGGAACAAAGGCCGACGAAGCTGCGCACATCTTTGACACACTTCGGAACAGGGAAGTGCGTAACAGCATGGATCTTGCCTGGGTCCGGTTGCACTCCGTGCACGTCAACGAGATGTCCAAGGACAGTAATCTGGCGACGGCCGAATTGGCACTTCGATGCGTTGAGTTGTAGACCGGCTCGACGAAAAACGTCCAGGACTGCTGAGAGGCGCTCCAAGTGTGTAGCGAACGTTGAGGAGAATACTATAACGTCGTCTAAGTAGCACAGGCACGTGGACCATTTGAAGCCATGAAGAAGGGAGTCCATCATGCGTTAAAAGTGGCAGGAGCATTAGATAGACCGAAAGGCATCACTTTGAATTGATAAAGACCGTCGGGTGTTACAAAAGCAGTCTTCTCGTGGTCTAGATCGTCCACGGCAATCTGCCAGTAGCCGGAGCAAAGGTCAATAGAGGAGAAATAGCGAGCACCATGGAGGCAGTCAAGGGTGTCATCAATCCGAGGTAGGGGATACACGTCTTTTTTGGTAACCCTGTTCAGGTGCCGATAATCCACGCAAAAGCGCCATGAGCCATCCTTCTTTTTATTGCGATAGCAATTATATGGACACTCCAAAGCAGATTTCTGCCGTCGGCGTCGCCATCGCCGTCGCCGTCGCCGTGAGGTTCCGTATGACGTCAATGGAGATGAAATCGTCGCCGCGCGCCGCCGAACGCTGTATGTGCGAGTGAAAGGGCGCGAGGGACGTGCTCTTTCACGGGGAGTGAACCCACGGCGGAAAACAAACGCGTGTTCTGCGCCGTGCTTCCTTAAGGGCTGCAGAAGTAGGCGTCTCTTTCCTCCTTTACAATCACCATATATGTGGAGCAAACGCGCCTTCTTTCGACGCGCTAAAGGCGGTAGGGGGGGGGGAAGGGGGAGGGAAGGGAGGTGACTTTAGCTGCGGCACGAAGTGCCTATTTATATCAGAGGCTCCGGCACCAGTCAGCAACGCCGCACGCATTTTGTGCGAACGCGGGCAAAACGCCGACGGCGTCGACATTAGTTCTGCGTGTTGCCGGTGCTGCTGCATGTCCAAGTTTATACAGCTGATAAAGCTACTATCATTTACTCCGCATAGCTCTCTACAAATTTGCTATCGCAATTGATGCTTCGCCTTTCAGGTGAAACTGCGACCACTTTTTTACCAGTACAACAGGTGACGCCCATGGACTACATGACGGTTCAATAATGTTCTTGGCAAGCATTTTGCGAACTTCTGCGTGAATAACTTGACGCTCAGCCGGGGACACTCGATACGGGCGGCGATGAATAGGAGGGGCATCGCCGGTATTAATGCGATGTTTAACAGCTGTAGTTTGGGCCAAGGGACGATCGTTAAAGTAAAAAATATCGTGGTAGGACAATAGAACGCGGTAGAGATCACGAGCGTAATCGGACATGCCATGTCGGGCGCAATCATTTTCTGTAAGTCGGCAATGGCACAAGTTGCCGACTGCGATGGTAGAGGAGGATCGGCTGAATTGTCGTCTACTGCAATAGATGCTACTGAGTGATCCTCGAATGAGCAAAGCTGGGCCAGAGACATCCCGCGTGGCAGCACTTGTGCCGTCAAGCCAAAATTGACCACTGGCAGGCAGACGCAATTCGCCGTAACAGATAAAACTGTATGAGGCACTGTGATCCCGTGTGTAAGCAGGACGTCTTGCATGGGAGCCGCGATGTAGTGACCGTCGGGCACTGGTGGGGATGACACTAAGTCAACGTAGGTCAGTGCCGAAGGTGGCAAGCGAACGAAGTCGACGGAACTGAGGGACTAGGGTGTGGTTCAGAGGGATCCAGAACAGGCAGGTCAAGGCGGAGAGTACTGGCGGAACAGTCGATGAGAGCAGAATGCGCGGAGAGGAAGTCCAAGCCGAGGATGATGTCGTGGGGACAGTGGGCGATGACTGTGAATAGCACAATAGTGGAGCAATCGGCGAAGGAGATGCGGGCGGCACACATACCAATTACGGGGGCTGTTCCGCCATCGGCGACACGGACAACAGGAGTCGTGGGGGGTGTGAGTATCTTCAGCTGGTTACGAAGGTCAGCGCTTATTACGGATACATGCGCCCCAGTGTCTATAAGAGCAGATACAGAAACACCGTCGACGTGCACGTCAAGAAGGTTCAGATGAGTGGGTAACGTCAGTAGAGGATTTGGCGGCGTAGGGAGCAATGCAGCGTCACCTCGAGGCGCTGCATCGTCTAGTTTTCCGGCTGGGAGCGGCGTCCGAAGGGAGTCGGCGAATAGGAGCGACAGGACTGAGGAGAGCGAGATTATCGTCGTTGGGGCGAAGGCGAACGAGAATAGGGGCGGTTTGGCGCAGGAGAATCAGTGGCGGCATTATTGGAGCGTGCGGCATAGGGTCGAGAAGGGCCACCTGGGCGAGAGTAGGTAGTATAAGTAGACCGGGTCGGGGCACTCCAACGACTGCGACAGTGGCGAGAAATGTGCCCAATTCTACGGCAGTGAAAACAAATGGGCTTGTCGTCAGCAGTGCGCCATTCAGATGGGTTGCGGAAACGTGGTGGGTAATAAGATGTGGGACGGAACGTAATCGAAGAAGCCGGATGGGTATCAGGGCGATGGGCCGAGCAGACGGTGTGAAGACCCATGTTCGCGAACTCCTGGCGGACAACTGCCTGGATCAGGGAAACCGTGACTGCAGGTGAGTTGGAGGAGCTGGAGTCGAAGGCAGCCGGATAGGCGGCCTCAATCTCACGCTGGACGATTCTGGTAATATCACCAGTGTTGTTGGGACGAGGAGCGTCGGCACAGGAAGATGTCGCTGGGGTGTTGGGCAGACGGGCAAACTGCTGGTCGATACGTCGGCTTTTAGCGAGTTCCAGGTGGCGACACTCTTTTATAACTGCATCCACCGTCGCCACGTTGTTGAACACGAGCAAGTTGAAGGCGTCTTCGGCAATGCCTTTGAGGATGTGGGAAACCTTGTCTGGCTCAGTCATGTGTGCGTCAACTTTGCGGCACAGACCCAAGACGTCCTGAATGTACGTGACGTAGGGCTCTGTGGACGTCTGCACACGGCCGGATAACGCCCTCTGCGCGGCAAGTTGGTGACCGTAGGGGTTGCCGAACAAGTCTCGGAGCTTTTGTTTAAGCGAATCCCAACTGGTGATCTCATCTTCGTGTGTCCGAAATCAAACTCGAGGTGTGCCACCAAGGTAAAAGAGTGCGTTGGCGAGCATGATAGTAGGGTCCCACCGGTTATTGCGGCTGACGTGTTCGTACAGGCTGATCCAGTCGTCGACGTCTTCCCTATCTTTGCCCGAGAATACGCCAGGATTGCGGGAAGCGGGGAGAGCGATGTAGGTCGTCGAAGTGGCAGCAGATGTCGGAGCCGGCTGAGTCGAGCTGTCGTCGGCGGGAGCCATGACGGAAGGCTCGACGTACCGTCCACTGCGAAGCTCTGTGACGAGGTACAGGGAACGTCCACCTCCACCAGATATGTTACGTAGGAAGACGCAGACGAAAAGCTATATACAAGTATATTTACAAAGAAATGCGCCGCACTTGGCCAAGAAGCCACAGCCCGCAGTAGCCTCTAATCTTCGTCGTCGTCTTCACACTGCTCGCCTCTTCGTCAAGGCAAATACTGTTCCGTAGCAATATTATCGACGAAATGACGTAAGCTGCTGCTTTGTAGAAATGCCAGCCTGGTGGTAGTGCCAACAGTTAGTGGAAGAGCGCCCTCCTTTCCCCCTTCGTTTTTCACAGCGCCATCCGCATATCGCTCCGAGTCTGTTTCGAGGCTGTTTGCCACGCGTTCCTGTGTTCCCTTTCATATTGCTCATAATAGTACATGGTTCGAGACACTTGAAAATACGCTGTGAAAAAATTTATGACAATGCAATCAATGGGTCTCTTTGTGCTAGCTAGATGGGTCCAGAATTTTTCTGGTGCACTGCGCATAAAGCCAGGCAGGGTATATTGAAAGTACCGTTGCTTAGCCTTGCATACAGCCTGATTCAAGGCCTCTTGAGTGTTCTGGATTTCAGTGCAAAGGCCATGCCGTCGCTTTCGCCTTTTTAGTTTTTGTTTAAGTTGCAGTACATTTTGTGTAATCCACGGATTACGTTTGGACATACTTTTAACTTTGTTTAGAATAAAATTATCGAGACAGAAATGCCACATTTCTTTCAACTTATTCCAGAGCACCATGACGAATTTGATTCCCATCAAATTCGCTCAGCCAGTGATCTAGGTAGTCCAAAACACTTTCATCTCTGGCACAGGAAAAGTCCTTCACAATCACTGTTTTATCTAGGGCAGTATCGCAACGTTCCATGGGACATGAAAAGTAGACAAGTTCATGATCCGAAATACCTTTTTCTACAGAGGTGAAAAAATTTTCAATAGAGCGACTAATAAAAGATCAAGCATAGTTTCACTATCTCCTTGTAAGCGCGTTGGCTGTGTCACAATTTGTGGCAACTTATTAGTTAGCATAATATCAATCAAGTAATCGACATTCTGATCGTAACTGTAAACAGCATAATCCCAGTTAACACCAGCCAGATTGATGTCACCAACGAGAAGTATTTTATCCTGAGAAAAAGACGACATATGCTCATAAAGGTCATTTAGGAACTGGGTAGGTGACTCAGGTGCGTGATAAACAGCGAATAATATAAAGGATTGCCCCCAACAGTGAAGGTTTAGGCCGATACTTTCGTGAATTTTAAGCTGCCGAAGTAGAAAAGCAGGTATGCTATGTTTGACTAGTATAGCTACACAGCCTCCTCTGGAAGGCCTGTCACGTCGCAATACTTGATAAGAAGGTGGAAAAATTCTTGTGCTATCAATGTCATCGCACAGCCAGAGAGAGAGAGAGAGAGAAATAACATTTATTAGCCCCGAAGGAACTAAAGCCCAAGTCCGGGCCTCCTGGTAGGCTCATGCCTCCTGGCCCAGAACGTTCTTGACGTGCTGCACCAGAAGCGGCCACCATAGTTTTTCAAACCTTCGTGGGGGAGTGGTCCACTCCTCCCAGCTGCCAGGACGCTGGTTGTGTGGTAATTTGGAAAGTATTGTCTTTTTCAAGATGGCGTTTGCAGGGCACTCCCACAAGATGTGTTTATTTGATGGATAGGCCCCGCACTGTTTACAAGTGGGGGAGCCTGGGTCCCTGTTAATATAATGCGTATAGTGTGGTGTGAGTAATGTGTGTGTTTGTGCTTTTCGTATGATTGAGGCGTCCTCTCTCGAATGCGTGTAGGATGGTGTGTTGAGAATTGTTGATGCTTCCCTGCGAGACTTCAAAATACGTATCCTTTCTTTCCGCTGCATCTTCTGCTCTTCTCTGGGGTTGTAAGTATCTTCAACAGGCCAAAGGATAGGAGGTCCCGGATTTTCTGCGCGGGTGAGCTGGTGTGCTCTTACATTTCCTCGCAATCCTTGATGGCCTGGAACCCATTGTATGCGTATGCGTAGAAGGGGGTGAGCATGCATGTACATGTGGAGCTTTGTGCGTATGTGGTAAGGAAGATCATCATTTTGAATGTCTCTGCAAGCGCTTTGACTGTCCGTTCGGATTGTGATCGTGTCAGATGTGTGTGTCATTTCCGTTATGGCGAGCATTACTGCCAGCAATTCCGCGTCGTGAGGCGTTCGGACTCCCAAGTAATTTTTCACAAGCGTCGAGTCATGGCCCACGACCGCTGCTTTGCTGATTTCGGCATTATGACTGGCATCTGTGTAGTACGTGCTTTTATCCTCTGTCCTCTGCATTACACTTGTTCTTTTTGAGCGCCTATTTCGATTCTTTTCCGGGTGCATATTTTTTGGAATGGGATCTACGGTTATCCTTGGCAGATCATCCCATGGTGGTAGTTTCGGGGGAATTGGGGGTAAGTTAGCGGTTTCGTATCCCAATCTATTCAGTATTCGTCGACCCTGATTAGATGATTTAAGTCTCTGTATTTGTGCTTGATTGTGCATGTCTATTCTGTCTTCTAGTAAGTTAAAGAGGCCGGTTGCTTCAATTTTATGGTTAGGTGCAAACTTAGGAACTCCCAGGGCAAGTCTAGCACACTTTCTAATTATAATGTCTATCTTTTTGCGCTGAGTGCTGGTTATCTTAGCGTATGGTAGATAGTACGTTATCCTAGAAAAGATCAAGGCTTCTATAACCTTACGAAGTTCATGTTCTTTCATTCCTCTCCTTTGTCTAGTTATTCTACGTATCATTGCAAGGATCTGTTCCAGTTGTACGGTCAGCTTCTGCACCCATGTTGATGCTTTACCATTGTCCTGTAGAAAAAAACCGAGGATTCTTATGGTATTCTTGCGGGGTAAGACTGCGTCTTTCATTCCAAGTTTGATTAAATTTTTATATTCTTCGGCTCGCTTGCTAACGTCTTCACTAATGACAATATATTCTGATTTCTGAGGGGAACATTCTAGCCCTAGTGTTTCGGCGTAGTCACGTATAATATCTAGTCCACATTGAATAATGTGTTCTTGCCATCCTGGTGATCCTCGACAGCACCAAATAGTTATATCATCGGCGTACAGATTATGTTCTAGGTTTGGTATTTGTTCTAGTAATGCGGGTAGCTTCATCATCGCAATGTTAAATAAAGTCGGCGAGAGAATAGAACCTTGGGGTGTTCCGCGCGTGATTGGATGGCTAGGTGACACATATTCATCAAGTTTCACTTTAATCGTCCTTTCACTTAGGAAGTCCTTAACATAGTTGTATACTCTAGGCCCAGGTTTAGTCGCCTTGAGGTTTTCTAAAATTGCGCGGTGGGTGACACTATCAAAAGCTCGTTGCATATCGACCCCTACGATTGTTCTTAGCTGAGCTGTACTTGGTAAATCGAACACCTGGTTTTTGATCCTCAGCATAGCGTCCTGAGTGCTAACATGTTTTCTGAAGCCTATCATTGCCTCGGGTAAAAGTTGAAGGCCTTCCAGGTGCCACTCAAGACGTTCTAAAACCATCTTCTCCTTTAATTTTCCTATACAGGAGGTTAATGATATGGGCCTAAAATTGGATACTTTGCCGGATGGTTTTCCTGTCTTAGGAATTGGTATTACTACTGCCTCTTTCCATTGTTTTGAAATTACACCTTGTTTCCATGCTTTGTTTATATGTTCCAGCAGAGCCTCTTGATAATTATCTGGCAAGTTTCTCAACATTGCGTACGTGATTCCATCTGCTCCAGGGGTAGTGTTCCGTTTTAAGCTCTGCATGGCGGCATGTAATTCAGGAAGGGAAAAAGGCGAGTTGATGCCTTGGGAATTGTCGTTACCAGACTCGTCGTAATCTGGTAAGGGATGATCGTCGCTTTTGATTGGAAAAAAAGTTGTCGCAGTTTCACCTGAAAGGCGAAGCATCAATTGCGATAGCAAATTTGTAGAGAGCTATACGGAGTAATGATATTAGCTTTATCAGCTGTATAAACTTGGACATGCAGCAGCACAGGCAACACGCAGAACTATTGTCGACGCCGTCGGCGTTTTGCCTGCGTTCGCTCAAAATGCGTGCGGCGTTGGTGACTGTTGCCGGAGCCTCTGATATAAATAGGCACTTGGTGCCGCAGCTAAACGTCGCCTCCCTTCCCTCCCCCTCCCCTCCTCCCCCACGGCCTCTCGCGCGTCGGAAGAAGGCGCGTTTGCTCTACATATATATGGTGACTGTAAAGGAGGAAAGAGACGCCTACTTCTGCAGCCCTTAAGCGAGCACGGCGCAGAACGCGAGTTTGTTCTCCGCCGTGCGTTCACTCCCCGTGAAAGCGCGCGCCCCTCGCGCCCTTTCACTTGCACATACAGCGTTCGGCGCGCGGCGACGATTTCATCTCCATTGACGTCATACAGAACCTCACGGCGACGGCGACGCCGACGGCAGAAATCTGCTTTTGAGTGTCCATATAATTGCTATCGCAATAAAAGGTATGCAAAAATTCTACAGCGAGCTCCTCTGCATTTTTATTTTCCAACATTTGCAGTTTAGTTATCGCGTGCCTTGGTTTTGCCTGGCCTAGAAGGGTCCTCAATATTTGCCAAACCTTCGGAGTATGCAGCTGTCCGTTAAGCTGATCACATGTTTGAAGCCAGTTCTCGTTGGCTAATTCCTGGGCATAATCTTGTGCTTCTATTGTGATTCTTTGAATTGTCTTGCGTAATGCTTTGTTTAATTTATTCTTTTTGTATTTGTTGATTAACCTGTGGCGCTTGTCCCAGAGATTTAAGAGATGGGAGTCAACATAGGGGTGATCTTCATCTCTTCCTATTTCCTCAGTGGTCTTTTTTAGTGGTCTTAGTAGTTGAACTAATTCATTGAGGTGTGGATGAGCTTTGACAAGTACTTAATTCTATTCTGGAATTAGTGTTTTCGACCCACATGAACAATTTTCCATCCACTCGTAGCTTATCATTGATAAGGTTTACTTTCTTGCCCAGTTCTTTTTTGATTTTCGCACTCTCCCACAAAAGTTTCCGCTTTCTGCGTGTGTCCAGAGAAAAATCGCTTTGAACTGACGTTTTCGATCCTTTAAGCTTGTAGGCATTTTTCAATACTTGCTGTTTCTCGTTATAATCTTGAAAGTATATTATAACTGGCCTATTTTTGCCAGGTTTGCCCAACCAATGAATTCTCCCTACTGAGTTGCAGGTAACATCAAGTTTCTGTGAAAAGATATCCCTCAAGACTTTTTGCTTCAGATCGTTATCAGTTTCAGCATTGCCTTCTTGCTCCCCGAAAACAACCAAATTTGACCGCCTCCTCCCATCCTCTAGTCAATGATTTTTTTTATGCAGAAGATTCACAGATTGTTCCTGGGATGCAACGCGAGCACCTTGTTTATAGATTTCATCGAAACGTAGCGCCATATCTGACATTAACTTTTCCATTGTGCTTTGCTGAGTCCTAAGTGCCGCCACTTCAGTGGTAAGTTTGTGTTGCCCTTCCAACAGTTGTTTCAGAAGTTCTGCTGTCTGAGGGCCAGGGTTCAATTCTACGTCCCCGCAAAGAAGAAGCTGGCACACACAATACACATTGTATGCTATGATAGCGCACTGTTGTGGGCATGGCACGACCAATATACTGGGGCAATCACTTCTAAGCGTAATAAAGTATGAACTAACCTGCGCAATACAGAAGAAAGACTTAGACATCATGCCGAAGCTCGGTGTGCCATGCCCACGGAACTCGCAGAGCTGCAGCTGTTCTTTATAGTCAGGCATGATGACGTCACTTGGTCCCGAGGTGGCGCTGAGGGTGCATCGCAGATGATTTCCTCGAAAGCGAGGCACTGCGTCGCTGTTCCCGCTGTCCACGAGAATGATTCATCCAGCAGTATCTTAAAATGGTCAGAAAATTTATGAAGCAGATTTGGCGCTCCGGCTAAGCGCAGCAGAAAAGCCTGCGCGATACCGATGAAAGGCTTAGACATATGCCGGAGCTCGGTGTGCCATGCCCACTGAACTCGCAGAGCTGCAGCTGTTCTTTTATAGTCAAGCGAACAAGCGAACCGGCCTCATTTAGCACAGTAATCGAACGATCACTAATACGATTTCTATGTGGTTTGTATCCGATCGGCAGTATTGGATTCACGCTCTACATTTTACTACTTAGGCATAGGATACCGCAATACACCAGACCACCGGCTAAAGCCTTTTCTACCATCTTTATGGTCGCCCGCCCCGGTATGTATACGCTAGACACGGTCCTTCCTTTTTATCACAATGACAACCTAACGGTCGCTTATAGTCTACGTCTTGATGAAGAGGCTCGTTGGCTTGCGCGACTACATACTTTGGCGTAAGAGACAAACTCCAATGCACACTAGGACCTGCGACATTGGTCTGCTGCTTTTTATTCTTGTGATCTAGTTTGAATTTTGGCTCCCACGTGGAGGCGTGATTTGTTTCAAAAGCTACTCACAAGCTACGAAGGACCGTATGGTGTCCTTGACTGGATTAGAAAAGTGAACTGCACTCTCGTGCCCCAACACGACCCGAGGTGGCGCTAAAGGTGCGTCGCAGATCATATCCTCAAAAACGAGGCACTGCATCGCTGTTCCTGCTGTCCACGAGAAAGATTCATCCAGCAGTATCTTAAAATGGCCAAAAAATTGATGAAGCGGCGTTGGCGCTCCGGCTAAGCTCAGCAGAAAAGCCTGTGCGATACAGAAGAAAGGCTTAGACATATGCCGGAGCTCGGTGTGCCATGCCCACTGAACTCGCAGAGCTGCAGCTGTTCTTTTATAGTCGGGCATGATGACGTCACTTGGTCCCGAGGTGGCGCTGAAGGTGCGTCGCAGATCATGTCCTCAAAAACGAGGCACTGCATCGCTGTTCCTGCTGTCTACGAGAAAGATTCATCCAGCAGTATCTTAAAATGGCCAAAAAATTGATGAAGCGGCGTTGGCGCTCCGGCTAAGCTCAGCAGAAAAGCCTGTGCGATACAGAAGAAAGGCTTAGACATATGCCGGAGCTCGGTGTGCCATGCCCACTGAACTCGCAGAGCTGCAGCTGTTCTTTTATAGTCAGGCATGATGACGTCACTTGGTCCCGAGGTGGCGCTGAAGGTGCGTCGCAGATCATGTCCTCAAAAACGAGGCACTGCATCGCTGTTCCTGCTGTCCACGAGAAAGATTCATCCAGCAGTATCTTAAAATGGCCAGAAAATTGATGAAGCGGCGTTGGCGCTCCGGCTCAGCTCAGCAGAAAAGCCTGCGCGATACAGAAGAAAGGCTTAGGCATCATGCCAGAGCTCGGTCTGCCGTCCCAGCATGCTAATGTATATGCTGCCTTTTACGTCATAACACAATGTGGCCAGTAGCTGAGGCAAGGCAGGTGGTTCGAGGGATTCAACAAAATTAATTTCTAAAGAATCTGTGCAACTCTCAGACGTGCTTGACGACATGAGGGTAGTTTGCAGAGGAATGTAACCAGTGAATTTCATTGACATCCAATGACATGAAAAAATTACCAGAGGAGTTGCTCTCTCCTCACCAGGTTTAGGCACTGCAAACAGAGAAGCACGGTGCGTAGATGACGCACTCACAATTGGGTCTGCAAATTATCGAATCGCTCATGAAAACAGCTGAAATTTCATGCAAAACCCCTTCTTCTCGAGGAAGTCCTGCCAGAGAGTTATGTGCATACATGCAATGCACTGACTGCAACGAGTGTGGCGCGTGACTTTGGTAAGCTCACAAAATGCTGTATTGCCATTGTTGCACAGCCACAAAGGAAGAGAAAAAAATGAAGACTATGCTTGTGTTGCAAATGTGAACTCAGTCCTGGCATGACAGAAGACAAGAATGCACTGCCTACAAACACAGGCAACGAGGTGTTGGCAGTGAAGCTTGCCTCATGGCAGCATGCAACTACGAAATGCGGTGCTAGTTGTGCATCATACTTAGAGGCATGTTGACAAACGTACGTTGAATTGATTATAGCCTGCCAAGGGTGGGCGCACAATCCTTTCTACACGTATTGCTGCCCCTCATCATCGAATAAATCAATCGTGAGTGTCAGCTTTTGTGTGCCCGTCATATGCCAATGCTGTGGGTATTCCTTTGAAAATGTTAACACTAATTGTGTGGAATTGTTTCGTCCCGTTCTAGACAATCATTTTTCCTTGCTGTCCTCTGAGAACAGTTGTATGATAGAAAGGAGAGGGTAAGACTAATTGTTGCCATACAGGCTACGAAAAACATGCTTTATGAATAACCTGGACAGTTCTTTGGAGGCTAGTGTTGCTGCTTGTGGGTAAAGTGCAGGGCGTGTGCTGCGGCCTGGATCGCTGGTCCGAGTGACCCTGTGCCGCGGCCAAGGGGGCACCCTCGCCGACAGTGAGGTGCGTCGCTGCCCCAGCGACACGTGGCAGGTGGTGGAGATGGCTGCTCCAGGGGGATTCATCCTGCACCAGGTTCTGCCCTTCTGCGCACCAGCTGGCTACACTCCACGTGGGTACAGGTCAGTGCTTCTCATCGAGTGCAACGTAATGTTACTAGTCCAGCATGCCGTCCTTTAGTGTGATTAGCGTCATCTGGGAACTTGACCCAGTTTGCGGTACGTACCTTTCACATCCCCAGGTTGTGTACTAGGTATGTGCTGGCTGCTGCCACTGGGACAAATTGCTGCCTTGCTAGGGTCACTGGGTGTGTTGGTATGTGTTCATTCTTGGGCAATCCTCCCGAAAGGACGTGCCAGGGTGGTACAAAAGGCACCCCATCCACAACAGACACCTCTGCATCGAGAGCGGTCACTTGACGGATAGCCACTGCAACCAAGTTTCAGTCAATATACTAGGGGTAGTGGTCGTTGCTACGCAGTTTCAACTGGGGAGGCTGTGCCTACAACGAAATATACTATGTCGTGGTATCATTCCATTGTGGTTGGCAATGAGGTTGCCACCTCATGTGTCTGCAGATGTGCCCTTATGGTTTCATGATTGACGGATGGCATGGGGGTATGGCAGTAATACAGTAATCTACTAATCATTGTAATAATGACCACAACCTATAAAACATATTTCCAATTACACACCAATCATAAGAAAGATTGCTAATGATTCAATAAGATGGACAATTGGGCGAGTTGGGGAAGCTTCACGGTAGCTGCAGTGCGTCTTTTGCCTGCGTCTGTCACGATGTAGCTACCATATTGGTAATGATATTGACATTGCCAATCATCTACAAAGGATGCGTGGGCCACCAATTTTTTTCTGGTTTTCTTCCTGTTGGCATTCCTGGTTCAAATGACATTAAAGGATGCTTGGATTTAGAGAAGTTCACATGTTTTTGAATGAGCATCTGTAGCAAAAGTTTTGTAGTGCCCACCGACACTGTAATGCGAGGATGCTAAGGTCGACACTCTTAGCTGGTGCCTTGTTGCCGGCTGCGAAAGAAGAGAAAAATAAAGATGGGTCACGGCATTCTTGATGCGGGGCACGGCATGTGCAGTGCTCTTCTAGAAGCCAGCTGTGCTGGTCCTCTTGGTCGCGCACTCCGCGGCGATCTCTCGGTTCCCTGCAGTGGTTACCCGGGAGAATGCGCCTTTCACTGAGCTACACACTGCCATGGCTAACTGGCCAGAGCCCCAGTTCAGCCCACCACTACTACCGTTCTGGTCACGCTACGTCGGTGCATGGATTGCGCAGTTCGAGGCAGCGCTGAACAACATCACAATCCAGGAGTTTAAGTACGAGGTACTCCTCACCTGGCCCATGCCCCTACGACAGGCTGTGCTGAACGGCTCTACATGCTGACGTTGACCACACGGTACGCGACTCACATCCTAGCCGCCGTTTGGCTACCCCAACCTCATTGTCCTCTTCCGCGCTTCACCACTTAGACGCACCTCGCTCAAAGATCACCAATGCCACTGCAAACTACGAAGGTCTGTTGCTGGAGCTCCAAGTGTACCGTCCATCACACGATGCACAGCAGGGGCCGTATTTTGAAACGATACACTTCGGCAATACTATTGCCTTGGCCAACGGCGCGCACTGATTGGCTGTTTTAGCAAAATTTGATGAGCTGATTGGCTGGTTGAGCATGACATCATTCAAATTTGCTCAACCAGTGTGCACATGACAGTGATATTGTCGCCTAGGTGATGCTATCGCCCAAGTGGATCATTTCAGAATACGGCCCCTGCAGCCCCGCGTACGGGCTGTACCTTCTACCGCCTCCACCCAGCGGACGTTCAACCCGACACTACACTGTGGCACCTACAAGCCAGCGAGAGCGACGCAGCTGCAGCAGAAATCTCCATCCCTTCTCTACACTGCCCATCCTCTCCTTCGGCTGGCTTGCCGTCAAGTCCCTATGGCGACTGCGCTGACAAATCCGAGATTGGCAGCTACCAACACTCTTCACGTGACACAGACAATGTAGCTGAACTAACACTACCATCTCGAGACACGAGTCCCGATGGCCACTCGCATCTGCCACCTTTGTGTTGTACCCACACCTGAACCTGTGAAGCGGCAAGTATTAGCTATGACTGCTCCGACTTGCACCGGTTTTCGCGCTTCCACGTCATTGTCATAGAACGTCCTTGTCCGATGACTTCCTCGCAGTCTCGAGCACCACAGGTATCCAAGGCCATTAACCACGGTATGACCGAAGATCTCGCCAATGAACCACAGACTCTCTTGTTGCGGCATATGTGATTTTGCATGCAGAGGTCTGCGACTTGCAACTTCAATCTTAAGGCAGACTGGGAGTAGCCGAGAGCGTGAACATGCGTCGTCCATGCCGGAATACGGTCCCACGCGAAAGCGAGGATCAAGCCTGCGTCATCTGCTGCAGACAACTTTCCTACCTCGCTCTGTTCGCGGATCATCCTGGCACAGAGGCCTTCTCCACACTCTTCACACAAAGATGCCGTATGCAACATGTCCGCTGCGCTACTCCCAGCCTCAACCTCTCGAATGTCTTGACCGAACCAATCGCTTCCAATGGACTCAACTCGCACTTAGACTGACCACAGACCCTCTTGTAATGCGGTTACACTAACTCGCTTTATCGCTGTTCAGTCTGGGCGGGGTGCCCTACGTGATGCCCTCCGATGCCGAAACGCGCGGATGCTAAGGTCGGCACTCTAAGCCGGCGCCTTGTTGCCAGCTGTTGAAGAGAAAAAGAAAAATTGCTTGCGTGTGCTCGATGGGGTGCATGACATGTGCCGTGCTATTCTAGAAGTCGGCTGCGCTCGTCCTCTTGGTTGGGCGCTCCGTGGTGACCCCTTGGTTCCCTATAGGCTCAAGAAGCTATTGTATCTAATGAGTGGTTGCTGCCCTACCTCGACTTGGTGTTCTGCCCATGGAGCCAAGTGGTTGCTGGCTGTAGACATGCAAAGCAAAACTGCAGGACTGCACTGCTGCGGTGCTATGGGCAAAGCTGCATTAGCTCTCCTGCAGTCCCTGGCTTTTGCCACTGCCTTTACTGTGTATGGGTACACAAGCTTTACTCGTGCATTTCATAATGCAGCACAGGTTAGCTACGTTACAGAGCCAAAAGGTGTGCTAAGCAATGTGTGCCGACTAAACGTGGTAAAAAAAATGCACATGGCTATAACAAGTGGGGAAGCTTTCGGGCAGCTGGTCGTAATTTGTGCCGTTGGTTTTTGTTTAATTACTGTGTAACTATTGCTTATTTGCAGCACAGTTATGTAAAACTTAGGATTGCAAATTGGGCAAGTTGGTACTATTCTATCTTTTATAGCACCAGTATTTGACATGAACAGGCAAAAGAAGACAGGGCATATGCTGACTATGAGTTTAATTTATTGCACACATAAACAGTAGCTTATCACCATAATGTTACTCCTTGCCACCCCCGCCTGCGCACATACAGCCTGTAAATAGATATCTGACGCCAAGAGTTTGAATCGGATGGCGCAACCTCAGAACAGATTTTTTTCTCTTAAGTCCCTTGTCAACCTTCCAAGAAGGCCACTTCGCGCTCGCATAAATCAATTGAGGAGTGGCTAGCACACGTGTTGTTATAGTTGATAACACCTCTCCACTTCTGTTATTTTATGCATTTAGCCTTCCCTGTGGGTGTTTTTTGCTCCTTGCAAAATTGGAATGCACCTGCTGTTGCGACAGTGTGTGGTGAGGTGTGTGCATGCAGCAGCTTTCTACGAGCTTTTATGTTCAGCCACGTGTTTGTGCACCTTCTGGCCTACCCCATGTACCTACCTGCTACCACAAAAAGTGACACATCATACCTTACTTGTTTACATTCACAAACTTGTTCACTTTTGTATAGAGTGTGAATGACACGCTGTACACATTGTAAAGGGTCTTGTCTGTGTATGCATTATTAGGTACTGCCTGGCCAACTAGAAGACACCATGTGCTTACGTTAATTGGGAAATTCACTTTGTAAAAATAATGCAGACCAAAGAACACAAGAACACAATTGCATGGCCTTGATTTGTTGACTATGTGAAAGAAGAAAATAGGACGTAATGAGACAACATCAGCTGCACTTGTGTTGCATGGTTGTGGCCTGTTCTTTCTTTTTTCTTTTCATACTTCTCAAATAATTATACATCACCGCAGTATATAGTACCAACGAGTTCAGGTTGTTACGCTTGGTCTTCATTGCTCTTTCTAAATTGCATATTTTGAATCTTGCATGCAGGGGTGGTACCAAAGGCTTCCACACTGAAGGTGCCCTGACGCACGTGTTCTGCCTGGTGGGCAGCGCAGTCCCAGTGCTGCCCAGTGCGTGTTCCATGTGTGCGGAGCAGAATGTCTTGGCAAATCGCCTCTGGTATGCATGAGCACATAGTATTGAGTGCACTAGTGCTGGACATCATTTCTGTTCTGTGTCAGCCATGTGCATCCTTGGCCGCACTTATTTTGCTGCCGTCTTTCACTGATTTTTCATCCCCTTCCCCAGCATACCACTAGCATTACTTGACCTGCCCGACTTCACTCCCTGATACAGTGTAGACCGCTTATAACGTAAGTTGCCGGAGTCGCTAATATCTGCACTATAACCAAAGCAACGATTTGCAAGGCCTGCACATATGCAAAACATGTAGACCAAGCAGCCGCGCGTATCCAAGAATCGAAGCGTGCGACCGGGGTTTTGCATCCTTTTAAATTTCGGAGTGTTGAAAGAGTAATGTCCAATTAAACACGGTCCTCGAATGAAGCAGACAAAGTAATAATAATTACAATAAAAAAAATGACGCTGACCAAAATTTCAGGTGCAGTGCAGTGTCTCATCCGTCTCAACTGTACTTTCCATGTACCGTACAGCCATTGCAATGCATTTCATTGACTTGGCACCACACCATAACCTTGGTTGCCCGCAAGGTGCGCTGGTTAGGCCTAGCCGGCGGGGGTGTCGGGTGGCATGCCGTCATGAGAAGCTCACCCTTGATATGTTCGTACCCATAGACAATTACATAGAGGCTACGCATGCGATCACGCGCACGGGCTGAACTGACAGCGATGCGTACGAAACGGAGTTTGGTTCCTCGGGCAATCAGCCGCAGCAGCTACTGCGAATGCCTACCAAGTTTATATGTGTGCATACTACTGGTACGAACAGCGGAAGCTCACAAGTGCACATAAAGCCTAATAGCCCCAAACTAAATTTGTAGCACACTGCTTAAACTGACAGCGTCGCACGCGCGATATCTGCACTTCATGACGCGCATCGTGACAGCAGCACAGAAACTGAATCCGTTTTCAGTGCAAAGCACACCGCGAAAAGGCTTCTCTGTTGCCTAGGCAACCACTGTGCGACTGCATTGCGCTGCCGCCACTTTTTTTTTTTGTCGTTCGTTTGTGTCAGGTCTCATGCTCCTCCTCCGCATCGCCCTCGTTGCTTTCCTTTCCCATTGGCGGGCACACCTGGTTGAGAAGCGTGCTCGCTACCGTGCTTGTCGGCAGGATTTTCCCGCAGACACCGCATTATAACCGATATTTTGTCTCGCACAGGTGCACTGTAAGCGGTATACATATACAGTGGCACCCCGTTAATATGTTTTTCACCGGACCGGGAAGAAAGAACATAACAGTTGGGAAAATGCACCAGTGAGGAAAGCTCCGAAAATGAATGAGAACAGTGCACCTTTGACTTGAAACAATTTATATCCACAAAGTGAGCTTAGGACTTAAATCGAGAATGAAGGATTGCCATTTCTTTCGTTCGCTGGAAAGCACCATGCGTTTCTCACTAGCCTGAAAGGCTGCATTGCTGTCAGCGTCGCTTGGAGGTGCGACATACCTGCAGAGGAGGTCTAGAGCCGCGACGGCTTCTCCAAAACTTGGATCTGCCAACTCCCCGGAACCTTGTGGCTCGTCATCATCATCGCATTCAGCGGCTTCACTTGCAGCCGAGTTTGCAGCGATCTAGGCGATGCTTTGGCACTCTGACGTCACGACGGCAGCATCTCGCGTAGCACCCAGCACAGCCTCAGCTAGCTCTCGATCACCAGAGGCTGTGGCAGTTTCCACTTCCCCGTCCATGCATCTTGCGAGGCAGTGCTGTGCAGTTAGTACGCTCACTGCAGTCCACGCTGAAGTGACGTAGTGCATAGCGTCAAGTACAGAAATGGTCGTAGCGTGCTGTCTGCTATCAGTACGTGCGAGGCAGCGCTTCACGATGCACTTATTTATTCATTTATTTATTCAGTTACCTCACAGGCGTGCGAGGCAGCACGAGGCAGCGCTTCACGATGCACTTATTTATTCATTTATTTATTCAGTTACCTCACAGGCTCCCGAAGGAGACTATTGTGTGAGGGGAGGATTCAGGGAATTAGCAAAAAGAAAGGAGTACAAACAAATTGTACATTGTTTGCGGGTAAACATGAAAGAACAAATATCTAACAATATAAATAAAGCGATAAATGAAACAAAATGACTGTGTCAGGTAGCAAAAAAGGAGTACCAAGAAATTATACAAATGGTAGCTGGTGAAGATGAAAGAACAAGTCTCTAACAATGTTAACTCAATGCAGAACAAAAAGAAATGTCACAGTTTCGCCCTAAGGGCAAAGCAATGAATGCGATAGCAACACAGCAATGTCATACAAAGTAAGGTGAGCGGCTTTGGTAGCAATATGAATTGTAGTAAACATGAGCTGATTAAGTAAGCAGGTGTGCTGCGGCGTAAGTAGACCGACATGAAGAGAGACTCGATGACCACGAGAAGGCGCGTGTGAAACGGTGGTGTTGATGAGAAGCGCTGCCCGTAGGCAGCGCGTGCGAAGGGACACACCTGTAGCGCTGCACTGCCAATCCGGGCAGCATTGCATGTGTAGCGTGCATTGGAAAATGTGGCCCGACTAATACTAACTGTGGTGTAAGCGCGCACAAACAAACATGAATAGATCACACTGAATGACTGCAGACGACTGTCAAAACGCTGGCAGCAAGCAGCGGGCGAAGGTACGTGCGGTCTATCGCTTCAACGGAAACTGAGCAGCGAATGCACGGTGCATAAAGGTCAGAGCCGTGTGGAGATAAGAGACGGTGCGAGCGAGCGCCGAGCGCCGTTGTTGGCAGAGTAGAAATGCCCCCCCCCCGCTCCCTTTGGCGCTCGCTTCCCGCTTCCTTGCTTGCGCGTGGAAGATTGAGTGCATTCGCTCTCCGTGACAGCGTGCGTCCCCGCACGCTTCCGCTCGGGCATACGGTGCGCGGCGAAGATTTTATCTATACGGAACCTCACGGCGACGCCGACGGCAGAAATCCGGTGGAAGTGTCTATATAACTGCTATCGCAATAAAACTAACAAAAACTATACAACTTTGCTAAAGGTAACTTTAGGTAACAAAAAACTAACAAAGCTATACAACTTTGCGCAGTAAGGTTAGTGCTTTGAAGGAATCAGGGTCAAGAATCTCAACTATGTCGTTCGGTAGGTTATTCCAATGGTGAAGGGCACGTGGTAACGCAGATGAATTGAAAGTATTGGTTCGGCCAAAGATACTCTGGAAAATGAGATGATTATGCAGACGCCGAGATGTACGAGATGGACGAGTGGGCGGCAGGGTGGACCCGCTTATCCTATGGATTATTTTGTGAAACAGACAAAGCAATGCGATGGATCTTCGTGATTCAAAAGATGAGAGGGATAAAGATGACTTAATGCTAGTTACGCTAGAGTCGTGGTGATAGGCTTAGACAATCAAGCGGGCGGCGCGGTTTTGGACTGACTCGAGAGTCGCGATTAGGTAAGCTTGATGAGGTGACCAGACAGGGGCTGCGAATTCCAGTTGTGGCCTTACGAATGTCTGGTAGGCGATTTGTCTGGTGAGGGCAGGAGCGTCGCGCAGGTTACGTTTAAGGTAATTGAGCGTACGTGATGCTTTAGCAGTAATTTCTTTGATGTGCGCAGACCATGACAGGATAGGTGTAAGGAGAATGCCGAGGTATTTTTATGAGCTGGTGCGTGTAACGGAGTTCTTATCCAGTGAGTAATCAAAAGCAGAAAATGTCTTTTTGCGGGTGAATGTTATCAGTTTGGATTTATCAGTGTTTAGGGTCATTTGCCAAGAAGAGCACTAGTTAGTAATACGGTCAAAATTTTGTTAAGAGCAACGTGATTGGAAGGTGAGCAGATTTGACGATAGATCACACAGTCGTCTACGAACAAGCGAATGGATGACGTTATTTCGGATGGCAGGTCGTTAATATATATCAGAAAAAGTAATGGTCCGAGTACGCTTCCTTGTGGTACGCCAGATGTTACATCGCTGATACTGGAAATGTAGTTATTGACGACAGTGAATTGGTTACGGAATTACAAGAAATTTCTTATCCAAGATACTGTTAGGGAATCGATGTTTAAGCATGAGACGGCAATGAGCAACGCAATCGAAAGCTTTAGCGAAATCTATGAAAATGAAATCTGTCTGTGGGCCCGCATCCATGTTAAGGAAAATAACTGTATTCAATTGAATTAGTTGTGTTTCACATGATAGTACTTTTCTAAAACCTTGCTGATGTTTAAAGAAGAACTTGTTAGTTTCCAAGTGGTTTACTATGTTTCAAAAGATTATGTGTTCTAGTAGCTTACCGGGAATGCTTGTTAGTAATGCTCAGTTATAAAGGCACGCGGCCGACGCACGCACAGAGTCAAAACGAAACTACTGTTGGCCGCAACCACTGTGGACGAAATCACGGCCGCTCGCGACGCGATCATGGATGGTGACTACGCAGTCATGAAGGCACGCGGCCAGCGCGGTGCTATGCGTGGCGGTAAACACAAGAATAAAGGCTTTAAAGGCACAAATAGGCACAAAGCATTCTGGCGTTGCTGCCATTCCAGTACGATTTTCACTGATGGCGATGCGAACTCCGTTGCTTCGTTTTGGTGGACGCTAACGTCGTTTTGACTCTATTATGTCGCACATTTGCGGCGCTCCGCCAGCACCAGCGCCATCAGCGCAATTGGCGTGGACCATTCGTGTTTCGAAGGGTGGCACGGCGTAGATCTATGGGCGCACTCCATTAGTGTTTGGAGGGGTGGAAGGGTAACGGGACAGAGGCTGGCGATGCGGAGAAGCAGCTTCTCACTGTTATAACCGATATATCGTTAGCACCTGTATCCTTATAAGTGGGTTCGACTGTATTTACTTTCATGCAGAATGGCTCGTCGTTTTTGAAAACGCAATGCGTGATAGCTGGGACACTCTGTATAGTGGAGCAAGCGCAATGTGCCTCTTTAGAGTGTTCTGGGAGCAGCCCGAGCACACTCAGCAGACCCTCACACAAGTGCGACCTCAAATCTAGAGCAACGGTGCCCAGCCTCTGATGCAAAGCAGCTAGCTTCTGAAGAGGTGCATTGATGCCACGGTTAATTATGCAGTTCTATGCACTTTGTTTAATTTAATTCAGGCAGAAGTCATGTAAAATGATTATCCAGACTGCGGTTTCTTTCTTTTTACTGGTTGCTTTCTTTTTTTAGACAGTACCACCTTTGGGATCGGTCCACGAAAACGGCCAGATACAGGACAAAAAAAATGGCTTCACAGGAATGTTTCCCATTAAAAGCTATCAATGCAACAAAGGGGGGCCGAGTGCACTCAAGCTTCACTTAACTGCACTGCTGACTACACATACAGCACCGTGTAGCAGTGACCGTTATATGAAGCTAATCAGGCAGCAGTACCTCCCCGTACATCATTGCTGGCCACGAGAAAGCTATCCTGCCACATAGTAGTTCCTGTGGGGAAACTGCACAGCTTACGAGAGTCTCTTGGACATTCAGTGCACGGAGTCAATTTACAAGCGTGCACAGAGCAGACACTGCACCAATTTTGACATTTCGTACACACCCATTCAAAGTGAGGGTAGTGCAACAGACAAGCACAGAGAAAGAAGACAACTATACAAATTTTTTTTAGAGAATGTGCATATTCAAAAGCAAATACTTGTACTAAGTGCACAGGTGCCAAAATTGATGACCAAAAGACCCAACTAGTGAATGCCAGCTAAAAAAAATAGAGCAGTGGAAGAAATCCAGGGCTGTGCGAATATTCAATATTTCAAATGTGAATCAAACAGCAAAGCTTGTTCATTTGTACTCGATTCAACAATTCCCTATTCACAATTTTCAAATATTTGTTTCCATTTGTATACATGGGACACTTATTGCAGTCTACAGGGAGAAATACTGACGCAAGTGCCAGTCACCATGTCAAGTGGCGTCGCCAATGGCTGGAGAGCAGCGGTTTTTGTAAAGGGAAACCATTGCTTGAGCGAATGCATTGGATCTAACAACTACCATTCAATCCCTTGCCTTGCCTTCAGACCACCGCTTTGAACTGAACCAATAACTACACCCAAACCGGAATTTTGTTAGGAATTAAAATCAAACTGATAATTTTAAAACATGCTTGAATCTGAAGCAAAACTGAACTGAAAATAATATAGCAACCAGTTCAGAGGGCAGGCATACTATAAGGCAAGACAGTTGCAATTCTTTGAAATTTATCAGTGAGCACTAGCAGATTGTGACGACTGCTTTGTATACAAGAATAGGGACATGTAGACCTAGGTGCAGAAATGCAGTTATAACTTTTTTTAAGGGGCAGTCACATTTCCTGATGAAATTCCCAATTCAGCTTTTAGGCGAGACAACGTAAACGCTACCAGTAAAGAGAAAGCTCCTTACTAGGAAACAATACACACATGCTCAGAATCACAATGAGAATGGTGTGCTCGAGCAAATTAATGCGGTTGCTTCAGTGCAGGGCAGAACATGAAATTGGCTTTCTTTTGGGAGTATGCTTGATACCAGTATAGTTGAGATTGTACAATACATTCACAATGTCTGTGTCTGTGAGATGCCACGAAAATGGAGGCCTTTGAAGATTGGCTGCCTTTTTAAAGGACGTAGGTTTCAGAAACCCCACACATGACACATTGCAAGGTTGCAAAACAATCTGTTCTGTAGCTTGTCTAGAAGTGCCAAACTTGATGTAATCAACATTATTGTGATGTCATGACCGAAATTCGCTGATGTCATGTTACCTAGGTCAGGTATGATGACATTGCCTGATTCACTTCCACAGTTGGCGATCCGCCAGCCGTGACAGCCGAGGCCAAAGGCGGTATGCCGGTCACTCAAACATTTGTGCCCAGTTCTTGTGTCCGAGTCCAGGGAATGCCAATTGGTGTACCAAAAAAGGTACATTTGTTTTAAGAATTTACAATGAGTGGATGTGATGGAGGCATGGCATCGCTGTATGGCATGGCATGGAGGCATGGAAGCAAGCATTGCTTTAGGCTGTACTTCGTTGCGCCAGCCGCCGCCACATCCGCCAGCTTGTTGCCAAAGATATTGGAATGGCTGCAGACATGATACAGATTAACATCAAAACCTAGACTAAGCCGTCGGAGTGCCATGTTAATCTGCATCATCACGCGCGTGGAGGAAGTGGCGGCAAAAGCGGACAGTAAGGAGAGGCAATCGGTGTAAATATGCATAGGTAAAGTGGTCTGAACCCGCTCGAGATAGACAAGCGATTTCACGAGAGCAGTCGCTTCTCCGAAATAAGCCCCGCTGGCATCGCGCAGCTTAAAGCGGCCTATTTTCCCAATTGACTGGTCAGGACCCAGCACGACAAAGGCCGCGCTCGCCGACAAACTAGTACAAGAGCCATCAGTGTAGATGTGAAGCGCGCGCTGGCGAGTGATCACAAAGGCCTCGCAAGCAGTAAGCCGGCGATGGGGGTGAGCGTGCCTGTCTGCCAGCCATAGGTCGGCAGTGGGGGAGAGTACTCACTCACACTCACTCAGCATAATTTTTCCAGGCCCCGCACTCACTCACGTTCACACTCACCTCCACTCACACTCACAGCACTCCATCGCACTTGCACTCGCACTCACACTCACTCGCACTCACCTCCACTCACACTCACTCGCACTCACCCGAACTCGCACTCTCCTCCACTCACACTCACTGGCAGTCACCCGCACTCGCACTCACCTCCACTCACACTCACTGGCACTCACTCGCACTTGCACTCACCTGCACTCACAATCACTGGCACTCACTCGCACTCGCACTCACCTGCACTCACAATCACTGGCACTCACAATTACTGGCACTCTCAATCACTGGCACTCACCTGCACTCACACTCACTGACACTCACTCGCACTCACCTGCACTCACAATCACTGGCACTCACTCACACTCACACGCGCTCACAATGACTTGCACTCACTCACACTCGCACTCACCTGCACTCACGCTCACTCGCACTCACCTGCACTCATGCTCACTGGCACTTACTCGCACTCACCTGCACTCACGCTCACTCGCACTCACCTGCACTCATGCTCACTGGCACTTACTCGCACTCACCTGCACTCACCTGCACTCACACTCACTGACACTCGCACTCACTTCCACTCACATTCACTGGCACTCACTCGCGCTCACCTCCACTCACACTCACACTCACTGGCACTGACTCGCACTCACCCCTTTGAAAAGAGTGTGAGTGAGTGCACTCAATCATGAGTCACTGTGCCGATATATACCGCTCACAGTTCTTGTATACAGTAAAACCCGGGGATACGAACCCGGCTGGTACGAATTTCGGTGTTATACGAATTCGTAACATTCCCCGGCCGAAATACATTGCTCACAATACAAAAAAAATGGCTGTTCCGGACGTGTTGCCGCGCCGCTACGGATCATAGGAACGCGTGAGCAACAGCGGCGGCGGCCGAGCCAGCGGGGCCACCGGCACAGACAAGCCGGCACAGCGGGATCTGGGCGGGATACATAGTCGCCAAGCAACCGACTACGTCACGCGGCTGCGCAATCTCTCATTGGTCCCCACGTCGAGCGGGCCAGACCACATCACAGCCTAGCCGATGCTTAGCGAGAAATTAGACGAGCACCAATGCTGCAACGATGACAGCGGCGCAGCCCCGACGGCAAAAACGCTCCCTGCACTCGACTTGTTCAGGCGTTCAGTGGCGTGCGAAAACATTCCCTAGATCACGTGCATGCACTTAACGCCTTTCAGAAGGCGATCGTTGACGATTTGGACAAGAAGAAAACGTCCCGTTGATACGTTTTTCAAGGGACCGCGAAAGAAAGAGAGAAGAAAAGCCGCAGTTTCGCTCGAAAGGTGAAGCAACGGAAACGCAGCAGCAGCAGCGAGCGAATTGACCTTTGCGCTGTCTCTCGCTTCAACGCGAACTAAACGTCGAAGGCATACAAAGCTACTGGCACTAGGCGCATTTTGTCAAAATCGCAGATCATTTTGACGATAAGGTCTGCGCGGGCGCGCACTATGCGCATGTCCCAGATCGCTTTCAGGATACGGCACCCGCGCGGGTGCGTCGTATTTGCAACGTGCCGGTCGCTTGTTGCAACTTAAACCGCGCACCGCGCACAGCAGCGCGCCAAATCACGTGGCGGCGCCTCCGACCGGCATTGCTCCGACACCGCCAGTGAACAAAAGCGTAGGCGAGACCCTCAACGCCGTGCGGAGTAAAAAAAAAAAAAGTTGTCGCAGTTTCATCTGAAAGGAGAAGGATCAATTGCGATAGCAAATTTGTAGAGAGCTATACAGAGTAATGATAGTAGCTTTATCAGGTGTATAACCTTGGACATGCAGCAGCACCGGCAACACGCAGAACTGTTGTCGACGTCGTCGGCGTTTTGCCCGCGTTCGATCAAAATGCGTGCGGCGTTGGTGACTGTTGCCGGAGCCTCTGGTATAAATAGGCACTTGGTGCCGCAGCTAAACGTCGCCTCCCTTCCCTCCCCCCCTCCCCCACGGCCTCTCGCGCGTCGGAAGAAGGCGCGTTTGCTCTACATATGGTGATTGTAAAGGAGGAAAGAGACGCCTACTTCTGCAGCCCTTAAGGGAGCACGGCGCAGAACGCGCATTTTTTCTTCGCCGTGCGTTCACTCCCCGTGAAAGTGCGCATCCCTCGCGCCCTTTCACTCGCACATACAGCGTTCAGCGCGCGGCGACGATTTCATCTCCACTGACGTCATACGGAACCTCACGGCAACGCCGACGGCGACGCCGACGGCAGAAATCTGCTTTGGAGTGTCCATATAATTGCTATCGCAATAAAAAGAAAAAAAGAAAAAAACTGCGGCGTCACGCCAAGGTCGCCGTTTCTGCGTGGCGCTGGAACACGCGTGTACGTGCCGACGTCTCAGCCAACGCTGCGGCTGCAGCGCAGAGGGAAGCAACGGCGGAGGCCCAGTTCGGCCAACGCTTTAACGGCAAAAACCGAAACTTCAGGGAGCAGGCGGGCCGGCGGGAGCGGCGGACGCGCACGGAGACAGGTGAGGGGGCTACGAGGGTGTTGAGAGGAAGGGCGAGGGGAGCCACCGAAGCGACAGAGTTGCCGAGGCCAAATCCGCTTCCCTGCCGCCCTCCTCCCTCACCTGCGACGGTCCCCGCGCGCGCCCGCCATCGCTGCGTCGCCTCTTCACAACCGTAACCTCGCTCTCTCGCCGTGCCTGCGCTGCCCGCTCCCTGAAGTTTCGTTTTCTGCCGTTATCGCGAAGCGAGCGCGGGCAGTTTCGTGGCCCTCGCTCGATATGTGCTTAGGCGCCGCGATATTTCACGAATCGCACCGTTCGTACGTCGTGCTATGGTGCACGAATATTTCAAAAATAAGTCCTTTTAATTCGAACAAATTTTTGGGCCCCTGCGAGTTCGAATTATCGAGATTCGACTATACATGGAAGTCAATGGGATTTAGGTCGGGACCGCGAAAACGCAATGTAGCAGCCGGGAAAACACAGCAGCGAGGAAGGTATCAATGTGGTTCCACTATTACGAGATATTTTCTGGTAAAAATAAATTCATTTTTCTTGATATTGTGTATGTTTTAATGATACGAATTTCGAGTGATACGAATATTTCACGTGACCCCGCGAGATTCGTATCACCGAGGTTTTACTGTATGCATAACGAAGGTTCCAATTTAGCACCTGTTGCATCGGGAGTGCGCCAAGGCAGTGTTTTGGACCCAGTTTTATTTTTAATATACATAAAAGATTTGCCTTCCCGATTACATGGTAACTTCTGTCTATTCACTGACTGTTGTATTTCGTACCGTGAAATTAATCACAGTGATAATCACCATATACAAAATTCTGCCTTTTCTTGGTGTCAGGAGTGGCAGATGACTCAAAATGCCCAAAAATCTGTAACACTAACAGTAAGAAAGAAACAGATATCTGAGTTTACTTACATTATTAATGACACACCTCTCACTTGTGCATTTCAGCGTAAATATTTAGGTGTCACTTTAATATACGCTCTCCGATGGGAAAGCCATGTTAACAAAATAACCTCAAGTGGAAATCAATGTACATGCTGAGCACTAAAGCGACTCTTCTTTCTGAGAAGACACCTTCGTCTTGTGCCCCCAGATAAAATTTGCTGGCCTACAAAATGGTTGTTCGAACAGTGCTGGAGCACGCCAATATTGTTTGGTTTCCGTACAAAAAAGAACTCATTGCAAGAATGGAAGGGGTGCAGAGGAAGGCAATAAGGTTCTCTTTTAATAAATACAAGTTAACGGATTCATTGACTGAATTATTTATTAACACTGCAAAGTAGAGCAAAACTAGCACGACTAACGTTTTCGTTTCAGTTTATTCGTGGTGACATAAACATTGACGTCAGCCCCAACCTACCTCTGTCCATCTCTCTGTCATTGACATTAGACGTGTGCATGCTTGCCGCCCATGCTCGCTAAGCTCCCCTTCGGTCGGATTGAGGCAAGAGAGCGGGAAATAGAGGGAGAGATTGACTGCCCGTATACTTAGTCAACCACTTAACAACGAAACAAACATAAAAGGGAGAACAAAGCGGTATCTATCATTGCATCTTCGCTTTTTCTCCATGTATGCGAGCGTGCGTGTCTGTTTCTCTGTGCTAACTTGGCTAGTTCCTCATCCGCCCTGCCTGTTTATATAAGGAGCCTGTACGTGTACGTTTAAGAGGAAAGCAGGAAGAAAATGAGGAGCCATTTCACCCTCTGAAGGCGGATGACCAGCGAAGGTGTAGCAAATCACACGGTGTTAAGCGTCTTCACTCAGCGGAAGTCATGGCAAAATTTGCCGGTCATGATTTAGATATGTCTGCCATCAGCGCTCCACCCCATACATATTCCGTGGCGTATTAAAGAAAATGTAGCAGTTTCGGCCGACAGGCGAAGCTTCGATTGCGATAGCAAATTAGTAGAGAGCTTACGAAGCAAGGATAGTAGTTTATTGGGCCATATAAACTTCTAAACATTCACGTACTAACTAAATAGACAAGCACGGTGTCACGCGCGCACAGGTAAACATGAAGGCATCTCGTTCAATGACCGCGGAAACTCGCTGTCAGAACGCTGGAGTAAGGAGGCGTAGCTATAGCTGCGAGCGAATTGACCTTTGTGCCACCTCTCGCTTCAAAGCGAACTAAACGTCGAAAACACAACGCATACGAAGTTACCGGCTCTAGTTGAACATAGTTCACGTCACAAATCGCTTTGAAGAGAAGGCCCGCGCGGGTGCGCACTTTTTCCACGTCGCAGTCGCTTTCGAGATACGACACCCACGCGGCCGCCGCCGGAGCAAGACGACCCCCCCCCCCCGTGCCTGACGCGCGACAGAGGCAGTGCGCTTCCACCCCGCCTTTTCCCTCGCGCGCGCGAGATTGAGCAGCAAGTGTCGGCTGACCCTCGCAAGCTTTCACTTGCACACGCAGCGTACCGCCGGCACCCGGCGACAATTTTATCGTGTTTGGCGTTTATATGGAACCTCACAATGATGTCCACGACCACGGTAGAAGTTCGCTTTGAGTGTCCATATAATTGCTATCGCAATATAATATATCCGCTCATTTTATTATACATTGTCTCACTCATGCCTGAACCTTGGATTATTACGACCTTAGTGAGTGGTTTCTATCTTGGCGTGCACAGTCTGCTAGCGCGATAAGTCATCACCGCGAGTGAGCTTGTACACACAACGTGCCCCCATTTTTTACAAGCAAGGTGAACCGATATCACCTCTGCTTATTGTTCAAGCACTCACCACATTCACACTCACTTCCACTCACAAGTACTCACTCACGTTCACACTCAGCTCCACTCACACAGCACTCAGTCACGTTCACACTCATCTCCACTCACACTCGCAGGCACTCACCACGTTCACACTCACTTCCACTCACACTCATTGGCTTTCACCTTCACTCACACTCACTGGCACTCACCTCCACTCACTGGCTCTCACCTCCACTCACTGGCTCTCACCTCCACTCACTGGCTCTCACCTCCACTCACACTCACTCGCCTGCACTCACACTCGCCGGCACTCACTCGCACTCACACTCACTGGCACTCACTCTCAATCGCATTCACTTCCACTCACACTCACGCGCACTCATACTCATTCCACTCACCGTCACTGGCACTCACTCGCACTGGCACTCACTTCCACTCGCACTCACTGGCACTCACTCGCACTCACCTCCACTCACACTCACAGGCACTCACTCGCACTCACACTCACTGGTACTCACTCAAACTCACACTCGCCGGCACTCACTGGCACTCACACTCACTGGCACTCACACTCACTGGCACTCTCTCAATCGCATTCACTTCCACTCACACTCACTCGCACTCGCACTCACCTCCACTCGCACTCACTGGCACTCACTCACACTCGCACTCACCTCCACTCACACTCACTGGCACTCACTCGCACTCACTCTCGCTGGCACTCACTCGCACTCACCTGCACTCACACTCACTGGCACTTACTCTCACTTGCACTCATGCCTTTGAAATGAGTGCGAGTGAGTGTGAGTGAATGCACTCATGAGTGAGTGCGCCGACCTATGCTGCCGGCTGATCCAACCAGACATCGCGAGCGTACAGAAGCTTAGAAGGATGATAGTACAGTGTAGACCGCTTACAACATAAGTCGCCGGAGTTGCGAATATGTGCACTATAACCGGTACCGCACTATGACCAAAACAACGATTTTCAAGCTCTGCACGTATGCAAAACATGTAGACCAAGCATGTAGACACGCTTTGTACTATTGCGCGCACATCGCGATTACGTTTTCGCCAGTGAGTTGGCGAAAACATAATCACGATGTAGCCAGTGCTCTTCAAGCTCGACAGCTTTGCACCGAGTCAAAACGAAACAACTGTTTGCCACAACCGCTGCGGAAAAAACAGTGACCACTATAGACGTGATCATGAAAGGCGACTTTGCGGTGCTAAGGCACGCGCCCGACGCACGCACCGAGTCTGGACGAATTAACTACCATTCGCTGCAACAACTGCAGTTGAAACCGTGGTTGCTATCTATGCAATCATCGATGGCGACTACGGAGTTTGTTTAGGCACGCGCCGACGCGCGTATCGAGTAAAAACAAAACTACTGTTCGCCGCAACCGCTGCGGAGAAAGCCCGTGGCGAACGCGGTGTTATGCGCGGTGGTAAACGCAAGAATACATCCTTTAAAGACACAAATAGGCTCGAAGTGTTCCAGCGTTGCTGTCATTCACGTACAATTTCAACTGATGGCTGTGGCGATGCAGACTCCGCCGCTTTGTTTCGGTTGGACGCTAGTGCCCTTCTTGCTCTTTTGCGTCGCACATTTGCGGCGCTCCTCGCTCACCGAGCTCCGAAAGTGGTCCGAATTAACTGATGTGCGGCCAAATAAGTCCGAATTAACGAGATTTTGATTATATTGAATAATGCATACTCTGGCCGGCAGCACGCACCTTGTTGAGAAGCGTGCTCGCTGCCGCCCTTGTCGGCGAGATTTTTCCGCGGGAGCCGCATTATAATGGGTATTTCGTCTCACACGGCTGCACTGTAAGCGGTATGCGTATACATGGAGTTCTATGGGAGGGTAAACGGGAGTCAGAAAAGGCCGTGTTGTAGCCAGTTCTGCACTATAAACGGTTACGTTATAAGTGGTCTATACTGTAGTTAGGGCCGTAGCAGATGGTAAAATGAACAGCAAGAT
Source organism: Dermacentor silvarum (assembly GCF_013339745.2). Lineage (NCBI taxonomy): Eukaryota > Metazoa > Arthropoda > Arachnida > Ixodida > Ixodidae > Dermacentor > Dermacentor silvarum. Next base: position 46,354,983 of record NC_051160.1, read on the forward strand.
TGGTGCACAGGCAGTCCATTTCCAGCTCCAACGGAGGAGCCCACGCTAAGACCTGCAGGGCCGCAGTGCGGGTTGTGCCATAAGCACCCGTAAGTGCAATGAGGGACAGCCGCTGAAGAGACCACACCTTGGCCTTTAAGATGGAGTCTGCATAAGTAGACCACCCCATAGGAGCAGCATAGGTGATGGCAGGCAAGATAACTTGCTGATAGAGTGTTTTAAAAGCAATTGAGGTGGCTGTAAAATGGATTTTAAAGCTGAAATTTTGGGAGACATAATTTCCAATTTTTTCATAACATGGTCAACATGGTCTTTAAACCCCAATCAAGAATCGAACGCCGCACCCAAAATTTTAATAGTGTTTTTGGGTTGAAGTCTGCCATGACCCATGCACACCCGTAAATTCGGCCCCACCACCGCAGCGCTACCATGCGGGAAGGCCAAAAAGAAGGACTTTGGCACGCTGACCGAAACTTTGACCCAGGACAACCCCTGCCCAACACGGGCCAAAACGATAGCAGCAACATGCTCAATGGCGGCCCTGTTTTTACCAACCATGGACTACGATGACGTCCACATACACCTGCAAGGTAACACCCGGTGGTAAAGGAATTTCCAGCAAACCGAATAAAATGATGTTCCATAGCAGCAGACTGATGGGAGATCCCTGTGGTCTGCCCATTGTAGGGCGTGCAGACCAGTATGAGAGCGGTATGGCACCTGAGAGAAATGAACAGAGGAGGTAGAACCCGGGCACCCATCTTTTTGCAAAAAGTGGAGAACCAAGGGATGAGATAAGAATTGCCAGAATGTTGAGTCTTTTGAAATGTAATAAATTTTGACCAAAGGCCATGCGGCGCTCTTCCCATGCGTAAAGCCGAATTGATTTTATTGCCATAGCAATTATATGGACACTCAAAGCGGATTTCTGCCGTTGCTGTGAGGTTCCACATGACGTCAAAGGGCTATGAAATTGTCGCCGCGCGCCGTATACTGTATGTGAGAGTGAAATCACGTGAGGGATGTGCGCTTTCACGGGGAGCGAACGCATGGCGGAGAGCAAACGCGTGTTCTGTGCCATGCTCCCTGAAGGGCTGCAGAATTAAGCATCTCTTTCCTCCTTTACAATCATCATGCATACAGAGCAAACGTGACTTCCTACATCGTGCGAAAGCCCGTGGGGGGGACGGGAGGGAGGGAGAGGAGGCTACGTTTAGCTGCGGCACCAAATGTGTATTTATATAAAAACGTTGTGAGGCAAGAAGGTGGTAAAGAGTTCCGACGCTGCTCGACGATTGTCCCGTTCTGATCTTGTCGAAAACCTCCGAGCCGCCCCCAGAGGTACCGGCAACAGTCACCAACGCCGAGCGCATTCGGAGCAAATGCGGGCAAAACGCCGTTGTCGACAACAGTTCTAGGCGTTGCTGGTGCTGCTGCATGTCCAAGTTTATACAGCTGATAAAACTGCCATTTTTACTCCGTATAGCTCTCTACTAATTTGCTATTGATGCTTCGCCTTTAGGGTGAAACTGCGACATTTCTTTTATGAAGCAGGTTTGCCAAATGTAAGAAAAAATAGAGAGGAGAATTAAGTAACCGTCAAGAATTTCACCGAGTAAGGAATTCATAACTATGGGATGGTAAGAGGGAGGTATCCTCTGGCGAACGGTTCAACTTAAGAATGAAAATAATCCATACCTTTTTCCACTCCCTTGGAACATAGCTGGCCAAGTATGAGGGCGAAATTAAAAATAAACAAAAAGAAATATGGGTGGTGAGCGAGTAGGAATTTAATGATGAGAAGAGTGATGCCGTCAAGGCCGGGAGCCAGTTCAGATCTACTAAGTGTTAACGCATGTTCTACCTTTTCATACAACTAGGCCAAGAACAAGTTTTATTATGTTCTACCTCCTCTGTCGTGAACGGTCGGTCACCGGATAAGGTGACCGCAGGTGTCACAGCCACTGCCCGGATGAGGGTGTGTTTCAGCGTGTCCAACACAGGGTCATCTATGGACACTTGCGTGCGGACGTGAGCGTGTCCTCGGGCGTACGCAGAGGGGGCAGAACTACAGGAGGGCGCGCCTTCCTGAAAGCAGATTTAAAAGGTGCTCCAAAAATATATTTGTCAGAACACTCGGTGCAATAGCGTTTTAATCCTGTGTCCTGTGCCTGTTTGATGTGCAACCGACACGGTGCCTGCACGGTGCTGAATGCGGCGCAAAGTTACGCCCGTATGTCCGGGTCCCGAGCACGCTGATAGCTCTTCCTCATGGCGCAAACGCGGCTTCTTTCGGAGCCAAGTTCCCTCGTCCACCAAGCATTTGCTGGGTGGAGACGGGCCCAAACGACGCACTGGTTCCGCGCACGGGCACGCTTATACAGCAAATAAAATTTATTGACGACCAAGTCGAGCGCAGCATCCTTACGCAAATCAGTGCCCGTAATCAAGGCGCATTGGCCAACAGACGGAACAGGTTGGCTTTACCCTGAAAAGTCAATTTCTTACGGCAAGATGTTGACGCCAATGGAAAAGAAAACGTGAGAAGGCGATGTTTGAACGGGGTCAGGTCATCTGAAATAAACCAGTCATAACCAACCGCCTGCAAGCATTCACGAAGATGCTAAGGTGATATCAATCCAACTAGCGGCGTAGTGCATTTCAAACGTTGCATGAATGTGGAGATCGCAGTGGCACATAAGCTGCATCACAGCTGCACTCGGCTGAGGAAATGGCACTCTGACACTTGCCAGTATATTTAGATGGTTTGGACTTTATTTATAAAAAAGAAAGACAAGTAGAAAAGGGTACTGCTCTAACCAGTGCCATGTGCATAAGAAGAAAGACTGGACACGAGGTGTGACACCGTCCCTGTTCCCCAATGCGCGTCTATATTATGAAAGCAGCAAAATGTCACATTCTAGCTACAGACCCCAAGTTTAAAGTTGTAATTTATGTGATACAATATCTACTCACAGCGCCTCTGACACTACAGATTTTATGCCACAATTCATTCACCGCCAATCCAACAGTATATATACCTGAAGCAAAATTAAACTGACTATGCTGCTGTCAAGATATATGAGGAATCCAAGTTATGCACAGAGGCAGGAATTCTAATTTATTAACTCATTCTTTGCATCAAGCATTTTTCCAGATTTGTGCAATCCCATCGTAAGCGACACATCATGGGAAAAAAAAAAACATCTTTGGCATGCAATGGCATCTTTACAATGTCTTATCTCTTTTAGGCTGTGGCAGCTGTAAAAATGCGACGAGTATATTTAATGCATGCGAACTTGCTTGTAGAAAAGAAAAAAATGCAGAAGGTTAGAGCCTGCTTGTACAATTGCAACTTCTGTAGGAGCGCTGAATGACAGGACCAGAAAGACAACATATGGGCGCAGTGTTGTTTGTGTCCATGTGATGCCTTTCTAGTTCCATCATGTGGCACTCTTCCAAAAGTGTGAAAAAAAAAGAAAAAAAAAAGATGGACTGCACCCACGGCCACGCAGGTGCTACTTGCATAGTCGGCATCACAATTTCAGGCTCCCCGCTGCATTCTTGAGGCATAGCCTCCTATATTTTTTCACGCCCACTCACTGACAAGTGCAACAACGTGCACCGTCTGTATCACCTAGTTCATGCGCTCCCCACCAGATCCCGCTGCCTACCCATACCCAGTCCCAGAGCAGACGACGCTTGCACGCGCACTCATGGAAAAATGTTTGGCATTCGTATTAGACTTCCAACTATAAAATAAATTCGCAGGCTGAATTGATGTTTGTAGGCGATGTACATCGGAAGTAAGCAACAAAAAACATGTTGTGGAAAGTCTGCCCTTCAACCAAAGGCGCCCAGCAGTGAGATCAAGTGCACAGTTTGAGGGTCTTTCGGGACAGCGGTTTTATGTCAAACACTTTAGCCATGTCCTGTTTGTCTGCCGTCCTCATTGCAAAGTTTGTGAATATTGGGCGAAAAAACTTTGTCAGCAACAGTTGCAGCAAGTTCTCTTGGTGTCCTGGCGTCGAGCACATCAAGGCGTTGCGCTCGCAGAGTACTGCAATGGCATTATTCACAGCCTCCTTCAAAGGGTGATTCATGTGCCTTCTTCTTGCAAGAAGAACTTGAATACATTTCTCTAATGCATAGAGAACCGCTAAAAGTAATCCAGGTGGGTAGATCAGTCCACCGCAGTCTTGATGCTTTATCAGCGAGTCGGAGGGTGCCGAGGCATTTGGCTTTTTTAAAAGCCTGACACACTTCTCACATTCCATGTTTTCTTGCACAGCTCTTGCCAGGTAGCCGCCAACCATAGCCAATGCTGCGACATCTGGAGTAGGAAGCAGAGGCTGTTCTCGGTTGAGTCGCTCTGTGAGCTCTCTACGTGCCTCTGTAGGGAATTCCTCGCTGGTTTCCTCCCTTGTGTTTTTCTGTTGCGGCAGCGTTGACAAGCAATCATTGCCTTCTGCGGCCATTACGTTGCTCGTACTTGACACCGACGCAATGTTCGTCTTCAGAGTCTTCTCAATACCTGAGAGAACAGCCCGGGTGTCCGTTTGATCATTTTGGCCTGCTGACTTCCTCAGCCAGCCAAAAAACAACTCAATTGGGTCAGACGACATTTTCATCGTTAAAACAAAGTGAAAGCACATCTCTTCAAGAACATATCGAATGCACTTAACATTTGGACAAGTTGTCATCACCAGGCCTTCGTAAGTCTCCTTGATTAAGAAGTTCTTCACCAGGCACTGGCTTTTGAGATTGGCCAGGTAGTCAAGGAAGCTTGCTTCAAGCCAGATTAGCCGTTGATCGCTTCCATATTCGGACTGCTTTCAGTCACCATTGTTCTGGTGTATGAGCTGGATGCAATTGCTCACGTCCATGACCACGAACCAGCGGTGCGTGATATCCATGAATTCAGCCATCGGTCCGACACCCGCGAAACTTGCATCGCATGTGTGGTACGCTTGCTCTTGCAGGAGCTTCAGTGCAGCTGTCACGGCAGGAGACAAAACTTGAATTGCACTTTTCACGTTCATTTTATCGATATCTGTGGGGAACCCATGTTTTCTTATCGACGACCAAGTAGCTGACATGCTCAAGTGCGGCCTTCGGATAGCCCCTGGGCATCTCCTGTTCTTGTTAAGAAGGATGGATCGATTCGATTCTGTGTCGATTACCGTCGTCTTAACAAAATAACCCGTAAAGATGTTTACCCTCTTCCGAGAATTGACGACGCCCTTGACTGCCTCCAAGGCACGGAGTTCTTCTATCGACTTACGCAGCGGCTATTGGCAAGTCCCCATGGCACCCCAAGGCCAACCTAAAATGGCCTTTGTAACATCAGATGGCCTGTATGAATTTCGTGTCATGCCTTTCGGGCTTTGCAACACCCCCGCAACATTTGAGCGTATGATGGACAACCTTTTGCGTGGTCTCAAGTGGAAAACGTGCCTGTGCTACTTAGATGATGTGGTTATTTTTTCGCCCGATTTTCCCACTCATCTCTGTAGGCTGGAAGAAGTGTTACAGTGCCTAACTGCCGCCGGCCTTCAGCTCAACCTGAAGAAATGCCACTTCGGCGCAAGCCAGCTCACCATCCTTGGCCATGTAGTATCTAAACACGGTATTCTTCCTGACGCAGCCAAGCTCTGTACAGTTGCTGATTTTCCCAAACCTTCCTCCGTAAGAGAACTTCGCAGCTTCCTTGGGCTGTGTTCTTGCTTTCGCCGCCTCATTCGCAATTTTGCGTCCATCATCGCTTCCTTGAATCAGCTTCTACGGAGCGACTTGAACGATTACGCCTGGTCGTCCGCTTGTGATGATGCCTTCCAATAGTTGCATCGTCTACTGACCTCGCCGCCTGTACTGCGTCACTTTGACCCGACAGCACCGACCGAAGTACACACTGACGCCAGCAGTGTTGGACTCGGCGCTGTGCTCGCGCAGCGCAAATCTGGATTCGACGAGTGCGTCGTTGCATATGTAAGTCGTACCCTCACCAAAGCCGAGAAGAATTATTCTGTTACGGAGAAGGAATGTTTGGCCATAATCTGGGCACTTGGTAAATTTCGACCCTACCTCTATGGCGGCCCCTTCGACGTGATTACAGATCACCATGCACTTTGTTGGCTGTCCACGTTGAAGGACCCCTCAGGTCGATTAGCTCGCTGGGCTTTGCGGTTGCAAGATTTCTACGTGCGCGTTGTCTACAGGTCTGGCCGCCGCGACACCGATGCCGACGCCCTTTCCCATTCGCCCTTGTCAACCGAAAGCGATGCCTGCCTCTCTGCCATTGACCAAGTACTTTCGTTCCCAGCAGGCTGCGACATGGCTTCAGAGCAATGCAAGGATGCCTGGATTAGTGCTCTTATCCGCTTCCTTTCAAACCCGTCGACTGTTCCTCCACCTTCTCGTGGCTTGAGCCGTCAAGCATCTCACTTCGAAATTCGGGATGGACTTCTCCTTCTCTATCGCCGGAATTACGTCTCTGACATCCGCAAGTGGTTGCTGGTCATACCTCGACATCTTCGTGGTGAAATAAGTTCTGCCTTCCATATTGACCCGCAGTGTGCACATGCGGGTGTCTTTGCAACATGCGGGTGTCTTCAAAACGTACACCCGGCTTCGCTCCAGGTTTCATTGACGTGGCATGTACACCTTTGTGTGCAACACACGTTTATTTACTTGAAGCTAAACATTTCGACAGAATTACCTGTCTGGTTGGGAAAATTGATTAAGACTTCGAGATTGACTCCAACCAAATAAGGAAATTAACTAGCCCGACGTTTCGGAACCAATTCGGCTCCTTCTTCAGGGGGTATTCTTCGGAGGTGGCGGTGTGCCGCTTTTAAAAGGTCCATCATAAGAAAGGAGAGGAAGGGGGGGAAGGGGGGGAGAGAGCGTCAGGTGGGGAGACACTTGGGGGCGCCTGTTCTTGACAGACGAAAGAGGTGGCGAGGGGGGGGGGGGGGAGCTTCGGCATCGCTGGTCGGCTGGGTTGTCCGATGCTGGGAATGTGTTGACGAGGGGCGGGGGGGGGGGGGGGGGGGGGGGGGAAGGCGGACGAGATGTTTTGGTGTTGCTGACCTATAGCGGGGGTTCCTTTCTTCCCTTCGTCGCGTCTGCAAGGCCATGAATATACAAAGGAAGGATGCCCTTCACGCGGTTTATATTACCCGCCGTGTTCTGAATGTGCCATGACTCCAGTAGTAGCCTTTTTCGCCAGTTTGTCTCTGTTTGAAGGATTTGGGTTTCTTGGAAAGAAATGTTGTGGTCGGCGTCTTCGGAATGTTCGGCGATGGCGCTGCGTATTCGGTTGAATGTTCTGACGTCATTTTCATGTTGTCTGATCCTTTCTTTTAGAGTCTATACGTGCAGACTTCGGACAAGAGGCAGTGCAACTTGCAAAGAACTATATCAAAGCCCTGAAAGGCATCTCCACCTTCAAGACCCACCTAGACTTCACCCGGAAATGCAAAGAAAAAAACATCGTTCCACGAAGTCTCCAGTTACGCCAACCTATCAACACAGCGGAAGGCCGGGACATCATCAACAAAGCTCAGCAAAGACTGGTGACAGCGCGGATACACGAGTGCCACACGGTGATTAGGAAGAGAGAAGTCGATGCTTTCTTCGCCAAAAGACAGCTCGAACACCAGGTACCCCATCTCTTTTCATCAATTGATTCATTTGCAAAGGCCATTGCGTCCTCAGATGAAAACAAGCACCGCAAAATGCAGAAGAAAAAACTCTTCTTTAATCAAGCAAACCGAAAAATCAGGAATATTGGATAGGCACACAGTAACGAATTTATCATCGAGGAAGCTAACAACAGAAGAGACTTCGGTCCTGGCAAAAGGTCATAAATTCAACGTCACCACAGGTAACCTCCCCCTGCCCAAGATTGTCGCCGCCCTCGAGAGCGGCATCCAGCAGCTGGACCCTAAAGTGCGGGAACCGCTCAGATTAAAAGCAATAGGCATAATAAGGTGCAATAACAACCGTAGAAGAGAAAGAAACTTGTCGTCTGACGAAATAAGAGTGCTGAGATTACTGAAAGAAGATAAGGACATTGTAATTCTACCAGCGGACAAGGGCAACTCAACCGTCGTGTTGAACATGCAGGACTACGAGGAAAAAGCGTCCACCCTACTCAACAGCCAAGACCACAAAAAAAGTTGTCGCAGTTTCACCTGAAAGGCGAAGCATCAATTGCGATAGCAAATTTGTAGAGAGCTATACGGAGTAATGATATTAGCTTTATCAGCTGTATAAATTTGGACATGCAGCAGCACCGGCAACGCGCAGAACTGTTGTCGACGCCGTCGGCGTTTTTCCCGCGTTCGCTCAAAATGCCTGCGGCGTTGGTGACTGTTGCCGGAGCCTCTGATATAAATAGGCATTTGGTGCCGCAGCTAAACGTCGTCTCCCTTCCCTCCCCCTCCCCCCCCTCCCCCACGGCCTCTCGCGCGTCGAAAGAAGGCGCGTTTGCTCTACATATATGATGATTGTAAAGGAGGAAAGAGACGCCTACTTCTGCAGCCCTTAAGGAAGCAGAACACGCGTTTGTTCTCCGCCGTGCGTTCACTCGCCGTGAAAGAGCGCGTCCCTCGCGCCCTTTCACTCGCACATACAGCGTTCGGCGGCGCGCGGCGACGATTTCATCTCGATTGACGTCATACGGAACCTCACGGCGACGGCGACGGCAACGGCGACGCCGACGGCAGAAATCTGCTTTTGAGTGTCCATATAATTGCTATCGCAATAAAATTAAATAAGGACCCCACCACAAGGACCCAATCAGTACTGAATAAGACGCTGGTCGAAATTTTCCGAAACCACACAAATTCTCGAAATCTTTATTTAAAGTTAATGCGCAGGAACGGGTCCGCACCAGCCTTTTACGGCTTGCCAAAACTTCATAAACCTGGAATCCTCTTACGGCCAATCGTAGACTTTTCGTGCTCCCCACTTCGATCACTATCCACATACTTGCACCAGATTATATCACCCATGACTGGAAGGACAGCATCCTACGTGTGCAACCCTGAAAACTTCATCAAGCTCATATCAAATGTACGCCTCGAAGATGAATGCCTGGTCTCTTTTGATGTGATCTCCTTGTTTACCAGAGTACCCATTCAGTTAGCTATATCCGCGACAAGGGATGCCCTGGAACGCGACGACACACTCGACGAGAGAACCCCTTTGAGTGTAGACGAGATCTGCTGCCTTCTAGAGTTATGCCTGTCAAATACCTACTTCACCTTCCGAGGCAGCTACTACAAGCAGGTGAAAGGAACTCCCATGGGGGCCTCAATTTCCGTCACCTTGGCTAACCTAACTATGGAGAATATCGAAGACAGAGCTCTGAGTACTTTTTCCCCGAAGCCAAAAGTTTTCCTTAGGTACATGGATGATTGCTTCTGTATCGTGAAGGAGTCGCCAGTCGAAAATCTGCAGAGCCACTTAAATTCCATAGACCCGGATATACAGTTCACGTCGGAGCGCGAACAAAATGGATCGCTACCATTCCTAGATGTACAAGTAACACGAACCAATGGCAATCTAAAATTTTCAGTCTACCAAAAACCAACCTACACAGGCCGCTACCTACACTTTGCATCCAACCATCCGGCAAACCACAAGGCATCGGTCATACATTCTTTATTGAAAAGAGTCGAAACTCATTGCACATTGGAATCAGATCAAAAGAAAGAAAGGAGAACGGTTCTCAACGAACTCAAAAGGAACGGCTACACAATGGAATTCATTCGAAAAACAACCCGACAACAAAAGAGAAAAAACAAACTACGAGACCTCCAACCGTTGACTTCCCCTCGACCACAAAAACGAGTGTCCATCCCATACGTCAAAGGTACCAGCGAAGCTCTCAGCCGAATATTAAAAAAGGAAGGCCTCAAAGTCGCGCATAAACCGATGAACACTTTGAATATCCTCATTCCTAAACCAAAAGACCGTCCACCAAAAGAAAAAGCTCAAGGCGTCGTCTATAAAATCAGCTGTGCCGACTGTCCGGCCTCGTACATCGGGGAAACCAAAAATCTAAATAAAAGAAAGGGTCAGACAACATGAAAATGACGTCAGAACATTCAACCGAATATGCAGCGCCGTCGCCGAACATTCTGAAGACGCCGACCACAAGATTTCTTTCCAAGAAACCCAAATCCTTCAAACAGAGACAAACTGGCGAAAAAGGCTACTACTGGAGTCATGGCACATGCAGAACACGGCGGGTAATATAAACCGCGTGAAGGGCATTCTTCCTTCTTTGTATATTCATGGCCTTGCAGACGCGACGAAGGGAAGAAAGGAACCCCCGCTATAGGTCAGCAACACCAAAACATCTCGTCCGCCTTCCCCCCCCCCCCCCCCCCCCCCCCGCCCCTTGTCAACGCATTCCCAGCATCGGACAACCCAGCCGACCAGCGACGCCGAAGCCCCCCCCCCCCCCGCCACCTCTTTCGTCTGTCAAGAACAGGCGCCCCGTCAAGTGTCTCCCCCCCTGACGCTCTCTCCCCCTTCCTCTCCTTTCTTACGATGGACCTTTTAGAAGCGGCACACCGCCACCTCCGAAGAATACCCCCTGAAGAAGGAGCCGAATTGGTTCCGAAACGTCGGGCTAGTAAATTTTCTTATTTGGTTGGAGTCAATCTCGAAGTCTTAAATGTTTATTTACTGAATGAATCAGCAGAATCCTTTTTCTATTTTGCACAAAAGCAGTGTGGAAGCTGCACTGCTTAGCGCCAACGCTGCAAGGTTCCTGCTCAGCATGTCTCTGGTCCACTCCAGCCAATCCCGTGTCCTGCCAGGCCCTTCGATCGCATTGGCATTGACCTGTATGGACCCCTTCCAAGCACAGCTCCCGGAAACCGCTGGATAGTCGTCACCATCGACCATTTGACGTGATACGCAGACATAGCCGCTCTGCCTGCTGCGCTCCTTGCTGAATGTCGCATCGTTCATCGCACCACCACCGCCTACCATCCCCAAACTAATGGTCTGACGGGAAGATTTAACCGCACCCTTAAAACATGCTCTCCAAATACGTCACCTCTGATCACACTGATTGGGACCTCATTTTGTCATTCATCACGTTTGCCTACAACACTGCACCACAGGCAACCACAAACTTCTCCCCATTATTTCTCTTGTATGGCCGCGAACCTTTGACTACCCTCGACACCATTCTTCCGTACAGATCCGACTCATCCGAATCTACGCCCATCTCTGAAGCTGCCTGCCGCGCAGAGGAACGCCGTCAGCTTGGTCGACAGCTGTAAAGGTACAGCATTCGACCAATGGCAACAAAAATCTCACCCGCATTGTCAATTTCTTCCAGACTCCCTTGTGTGGCTTTGGGTTCCTGCCATTCCTGCTGGACTCGCATCCAAGCTTGTTTCCAAATATCAAGGACCCTACTGTGTTGTAGCGCAGACATCGGCACATAGCAACCGCGGTTGCGGCAATTTTTACTCAGTGCAAAGCTGTCGAGGATGAAGAAGCACCGTCTACATCGCGGTGGGTGGCGAACTGGCGACAAGGGCGATAATGAGTGAAAAGCGTGTCTGCCGCGCTGTGACAGAAGTCGCTGCGAGCGCTGATCTGTCACGAGATGACGAGAATTGCAGCTTCCGCACTGCTTTTGTGCAAAATAGAAAAATTATTCTGCTGATTCATTCAGTAAATAAACGCGTGTTGACGTAGATTTGTTTGTTTTCTTGATACCCTGGATAACTTGACATTCGGTTAATTCGGACATTTTTTCTATCCCGTGAAATTCAAATTAACAAGGTTTTACTATAGCTTATTAAGGTGGCTGATTGGTCTAGTTGGTTTTTTCATATGTAAAAGGCCGCCTGCGGCGCGAAAAAGAAGAGCGAGCATTATCGAAGTGGCTCCGGACCAAGAAGGTCGCATCGCCAGCTCCGCTCTGGCGACGGGAGACTTGGGGGTCTGGCTGAGTCCGTGACTTTGGCCGTCCAAGGTGTGGCCCTCGACCTCGGAAAGTTCGAGTGAGGCTCCTGGACTGGCTGCAGCCTCTCACGGCAGGACCGGGCACCCCAGAGAGGATCACTGACATGGGTGAGTTGGTACGGATGCATGGCTTCAGAACGGCGCAACAAGGAAGACGAAAAGACAAAAGAACACACGAACACAAGCGCCGACTCACAACTAAAGTTTATTCCACATCACAGAGCAGATTTATACACACACGTGGCCACACACCCAACGCAAAAAGAACAACCAAAAAACCAGAACACGTTAACCATTCAGGTACAGGATTTCTTTATCCTGTAGCGCCTTTCTTTATCCTGTAACGCTTTTTGGTTGTTCTTTTTGCGTTGTGTGTGGCCACGTGTGTGTATAAATCTGCTCTGTGATGTGGAATAAACTTTAGTTGTGAGTCGGCGCTTGTGTTCGTGTGTTCTTTCGTCTTTTCGTCTTCCTTGTTGCGCCGTTCTGAAGCCATGCCCAGAGAGGGATCCTCTTCCGCGGCAGACCGGCACGTTTGATGATCCCCGGAACGCCACGTCGGCACTCGGGAAAGGAGCTGGACGGAAGCGGCGGCCGAGCACGTCGCTAGGCCTAACCCGTCGCGCCTCCCTGCCACGTCAGCAACAGCGACCTGGTCAAACAGGCTTTGAAGACGAGCGAGCGGACGGACCGACTTCTATGCAGCATCGATTATGCGACAGTTGGCAAGAACCACAACATGGAGAAAGATCCGATAAGATTCCGGCCGGGAAAATACGTGCAACGAGAACAACGAACTCAGTAAGAGCGTCTCATCCTAGTAGCGTCACAACAGTAGGCCAGAGTTGCCAGACTTTCGTAGAGGAAACGCTCAGAACTAACGGAGGCGGAACTTAGAGCATATTTATTGATTCATTAGGTTGTTTTGTTAACCTTTATTTGTTCATTGTGTTTTAGTTCAGTGCATTCTAGTTTGAATGAGTCTTTAGTTTGAGAGTTTTGAGTTTGTGTGGGATTAAAATCTGCTTGCTGTGTCGCCATGCGTCTTCCAATCCCATCTCTATTAACACCCGCATGCCTCTGAGATCAGTGACAACAAAAAAACATCACAAAGTCAGGCAACCCTGTACTATTGCTTAGACGCTACAAATAAGAGTCACCTTGCTGTGCTCGTCGTTGCACGTTTGTCCGAGTCCAAAGCTCGTCGGTACTTCGTCGGTGATGAACTCGTCAGTAATTCTTCAGCGATGGCGCTCGGCGTTGCTTAGGCCCACCTGGATAGGCCTAGCGTCGGGATGTGTCGCACCTTCTTGAGTGCCGACGTGGCATTCCGGGGATCATCAAACGTGCCGGTCTGCCGCGGAAGAGGGATCCTCTCTGGGGTGCCCGGTCCTGCCGTGAGAGGCCGTGGCCAGTCCAGGAGCCTCACTCGAACTTGGCGAGGTCGACGGCCACACCTTGGACGGCCAACGTCACGGACTCAGCCAGACCCCCAAGTCTCCCGTCGCCAGAGCGTAGCTGGCGATGCGACCTTCTTGGCCCGGAGCAACGTCGATAATGCTCGCTCTTCTTTTTCGCGCCGCAGGCGGCCTCTTACATATCACAGTTATTCATACTGGTAATACACAGCGCGAGAACAGACACGGGGACGAAGGGCAGACACGGACAAGCGCTGACTTCCAACTGATTATTTTATTGACAGACATGCTTTATATATGCATGATAAGGAACAGATAGAAAGAAAAAAAGTATTTCCACTGACTAGGAAACAAACAAAGAGACCGAAAGAACTAACAATCACGGTGGCCTGCTGCGCATGCCCTCACATTCCAAGAATCCCTGTCAGAACTGACTCGCACCTGCTTCTTTCCCTGACCATCTGAGCTGCCTCACTGATTCATCTCACAGATAACTGTGGTGTGCTTGAACTCCGGGGTACACCCACACGTGCTAACATGTTGGGCCAGCCCATCATCAATCAGCAGCCGGATGGAGGAAGGTGTGCCCTATCTTGGTTTTTTTTCATGCAACCCGGTTATAGCAATTATTGTTTACAACAATGGACTTGGCACTTAAATATTGGTATAAGTGAGTTCGACGGTATTGTTCAGAGTGAAATCGAGTAGCCATCAGTAAGTTTTTTGATGTCATCCATAATAATTAATTGCCGTTAACTAAGCTTTTAATTACTACGCTGAATGCCGTGCTGTCAATGATGAGTTAGTAGGAAATTGAAAGAAAAAACATGGCTTCCGAAGAAAGGAAGGACACCATGGCCAAAGCTTGTGAACCTGCCAGATGTGAGCTGTCTAACCATAAATTAGACGGTTGGAGAGGCTGATGAAGGATGTGCTGCTGTGCCTGACAAAAGACGGTTACTGGTTTTACAGTTACCACGCCTGAGGCTCTTCGAATTTGTGACCACTTTGTACACAAAGTGTGTACATACCTGTAAAAAACAAACATTGGTAGTTTCTTGTTTGCCACTGACCGAGTGTCACCTACTCGGGAGCCAGAGGGTTGCACACAGGCGTACATTACCCTCGATGGAAGAGAGATACGACTGGCAGCACAGCAAACAAGGATTTAATATGCATAAGATTGGGAAAAGCACGAGGCACACGAAACTAAAACTATAATTCGACAAAAATGTTCACTCAAAATAAAACACAAAACTTGGACTAACTACAAACTACTAACAAACAATACTCCGTCTCGGTTTCAGAGCCTGGCTCTGTCTTGAAAGTCTCTAAGTCAGTCCTAGCCCTGACTCATCAAAGTCTGGCCACCCTAGACTCGGCCTAACTGCGACACAATGTAGAAATGTGGACTCTTAATTACGGACCGTCAGTTTGGAGTTCTTGTCATTAAGTCTACGTCGTGCTCGTTCAGAGTGTTGCTGGTGCCATAAGTGCCGACGATTCGCGGTTCCGTCGACCTGACCGAATACGTGGCTGGTGCCCCGGTAGCCGCCGCTGACGTGTCAATTGCCTGGTTAGGCTTCACGGAGCGTTCTTCGCCCTCCGTCGATCTGCATGGCGGGCCGGTGTCATGGCGATTATCGGTTGATCGCACTCAGCCGAGGAAGTGGAGTTCTTGTGAAGACCGGAACCACCGTGAGCAGCAGCAGCCGGTTTCAGGAGCTTCGCCCGGACGTCTCCGAGGTCTACAGCCACGCCTGGGCCTTGCCAGCGTCATGAGCTTCGTGGCCGGGCTCTCCCCGTCATCAGAGCATAGCTGACGAAGCGACCTTCCAGTCCAAGAGCCACGTCGATAATCCTGTTTCGTTGCTTCTACCTCGCGGATTACACCTCGGTTCGCGTGCCTCAAGCGCCCGCGCGGTTTCGAATGCTCTGCTTCATCTTCATTTTCGTGTACCGCCGGCGTCCAACTCATGACACGAAGCTTAGTTTAACTGTGGCTTACTCAAGTTCATTTTCGTTAAATATATTTTTTTCTTAATTAATGAGCAGCGTCTCAAAGGACTAATGGAAGTCAACTGTAGAAGCATACATCATGCAGGGGCGGCACAGAGACACAATCTATGTCAGCAGGCTGTGACGAAATAACATTTCAAAAGAACACAAGATTTAGTATTGGGGGAATGAAAAATCTACAACACACTCGCACACAAGAAAAATGCAGTCAAATTTGGTATTAGGATACTTTTAATAAAAAGGTTGTCGCAGTTTCACCTGAAAGGCGAAGCATCAATTACGATAGCAAATTTGTAGAGAGCTATACGGAGTAATGATAGTAGCTTTATCAGCTGTATAAACTTGCAGGGGCGTAGCCAGAAATTTTTTTGGAGGGGGTTCATCGGCCCGACCGGGGGGGGGCAAGCGTCTGCTTTCCTCTACGTGACGTGATCGATAATAAATATCGGTAGTTTAAGCACCCTCTATGTATGTACATCAAAGACATGGGACCCCCCCTCCCCCCTCGCGTGTGTGTGTGCTAGAGCACTGCACGGGCTCGGGCTTACCTGAAAGCCCGGGCCCGTGGGCCGGGCCGGGCCGCGTAGAACTGTTTTTTCACGGGCTCGGGCTGGGCTCGGGCACGGCGTGTGCTTTTTGACCCGGGCCGGGCTCGGGCTTTCTGGTGGTGTGCATGTAACGTGCAGTGAGTTATTCTCGGGCGACTCAACTCTGAAAAACATTATTTTTCGGTCTCGGGCCGGGTTCCGGCCGGTTTAGAGTCGGGCTCTGGCCGGGCTCGGGCCGGGCTCGGGCCTAAGGTAAAGGGGTGGCGGGCCGGGCCGAGCGGGTAACGTAGATTATTTCCGGGCCCGGGTCGGGCCCGGGTCTCGCCATAAAAGTTTTGATCGGGCTCGGGCGGGCCACCCAACGTAATAACGGGCCCGGGCCGGGCCCGGGCTGAAAAAATCGGCCCGTGCAGTGCTCTAGTGTGTGCTTGTGAAGAAATTAAGTAAAAAGTAATGTAAGCTCAGTAAAATACAGTAAGTACGACAGGTACAGTGGGCGTTTGGAGCAACCGTCTCTCATCGCGCCACTGAATGGACCAGTCTTCGAAAACGCATCATTAAGACGACCCGCCCGATCGGAGAAGACATCATTAATTGTTAATCTCCGTTAAGCGTAGATGGCGTCGTCCTCGTCGGGGCGAAGTGCGTTTCACAAGTCAAGGACGGCTATACACGTGAAAATGCACGTGTGACCATGCAGCAGTGGCGCACCGACGGGGGGGGATTCGGGGGTTGTAACCCCCTGTGATGTCAGGTTCTTCGGGAGTGAATTGTTACACTGAGGCAGAGCCTCCGTTCAGGAAAGACAAAGTCATTTTCTTTTTCAAAACAAACTTAATATTCAACGCAAGGAAAGGGAGGAAAAGAAAAGAACACTAAACAGAACACAGAAAGTACATAAAAACCAAAAGTACAATTAACCCCGTTAGTCCACGCGAGAAGAGTCTCAATCAAAACAAAGAAACAAAAATCATCGAGTCTTAGTTACTCGGGCACTTGCGTTGACGGCGTGCACTAGAACTTGCGTTGACGGCAGTAGTGACGTGGCGGGCAGTGGCATGCGAGGGACGCGGACACACGGTAGAGCCAACCCGGACGTCCGAGTCCAAGGTTGTCGGAGTCGAAGACCGACCAAGTCCGACCGCTGTAGCTGAGCGGCGCCCGTACCGGTTCCCTGGTTCGCGGCTTCGCCCTGGCGCCTCTCGTCAGCGTCGTTCCAGGCCTCTGGTCACCCCCAGGTGACCTCTGCTCTCCGCACGGCAGCTCAGGACCAGCAACAGGAACGCCAACCGGAACAGGCACGCCAGCAGGAACAGCAAGAGGAGCAGGAACGCCAGCAGGAACACGAACGCCGGCAGCAGCAGCTTCCGCAGGAATAACCGGGCCTTACGCTCGGTGGATCCCTCCAGGGACAACCGGGGCCATGCTGGTTCTGTTGAGGCTCTCGGGTTCGGGTCTGGACCCCGACGACACCGACCTCGACACCAGCGATCCTTGCACCCCGACTCCGAGCGATCTCTCTTCGAGCGTCCCAGTCTCTTCTTCTTCCTCGTTCCTCGTACCACAGCCTGTGGTTTCGTGTCGACCACTGATTGGTCGATTCTCTTTCTCCCTCGTCTGGTCGCTCGTGCCACCGCCCGCCAACATCGTCGTCTTTGTCGGCGACTCGATGGTGTTTAATTGGAGCAGACGCTCCTGCGCAGTGCGTTGACGCTGTCTACTCACTCATGACAAAGAGTCCCCCCCGCGATAAGTTTTTTTTTCATAAAAAAAAACGCAGTACAGAGTGAGGGGTATAGCGACACATGTACAATGAAGTTGCAAAGCGACACATGCACAATAAACACACACAGTAAAAAGGGGAGACCAGCTACGCTTGTAGTCTACTCAAAAAATCTGCGCCTACATTCTCAGAACCTCAAGAAAGTCTTTCCATTTCATACATTCTCAGAACCTTTTATGTGCTCTACCTTGAAAGAGTACTCTTTCATGACAACGTATCCTATCCATTTGTCGGGCGCGTTGGAGCGGACTAGGAATACCTTATTGATGTCGGGCGCCTTGACGCTAGGTTTGGAAGCCAGCGCGCTCTTAATAGTTTCAAACGATGCTTATTGATCGTTCCAGAGTCCTTCTCTAGTCTTAAACCTAGGAATTGGATTATCCGTTTCTTCCTCTTTAAGCACAATGAATGTCGATGCTTGGACTGTCTCTAATGGTTTGCGTTCTTCGTAGCGTTTCAACATATTGATGTGAAACAACTTCCTGCTGTTGCCAAGGTCCAACCAATAGTTGAAGTCATTTTTCTTTCCCGTGACGACAAAGGGTCCCGTCCAGTGCATCAGCAATTTATTATGTTCTGTTGGGAGTAGTAGCAATGCTCGCTCCCCAACCTTCAGCTGTCTGCGACAACTCTTTCTGTCGTAATATTTATTTTGTGATGCTTGTGCCTTGGCAAGGTTTTCATGCGCTAGTTTTAGCGTTTTTTCCAATCGTTCCCTTAGATCCAGTACATATCCGTAAGTGGTCTTCGCTTCCTCATCGAGTTCATCTTTAGTCCACAGCTCCTTCAGGACGCTCAATGGCCCCCTTGCCTGATGACCATATATCAGTTCGAAGGGTGAGAACCCGAGACTTGTCTGCGGCACTTCTCTGTATGCGAAGAGAAGAGGCGCAAGGTATCGGTCCCACATCTTCGGTTGCTCTTGACATAGCTTGCGCAGCATTCCCTTTAGAGTGCCGTTAAACCGTTCAACCAAACCGTTGCACATTGGATGGTAAGGAGTAGAGCTGAGGTGTTTAACAGCAAGCAGTTCATTCACTTCTTTCATTAAAGATGACGTAAAACAGGAAGCCTTATCGCACAGGATTTCTCGTGGAAACCCGATCCTAGAGAACATTTCTAGCAAACCTTCAGCTACTGTAGCTGAATCAATAGCCGCTAGCGGTACAGCGTCAGGGTACCTCGTGGCAAAGTCTACCAACGTTAATATATAACGATTGCCTTTACTAGAAGTTGGCGACAAAGGACCTATGATGTCCACTGCCACTCGCTCGAATGGTGTATCGATGAGCGGCAAGCGACCGAGTGGGGCTTTGCCGAGTTTCCCTTTGGGAAACGTCCTTTGGCAGGAGTCGCAAGATCGAACATATCTTTTGATATCTGCTTGAACGCCGGGCCAGAAGAATGCACCAAGTACTTTCTCCGTGGTCTTCTTAATTCCTCCATGTCCGGACAATGCATTTTCATGCGCGAGTACCAAAACTTGGCTACGAAGTTTCTTTGGGACCACAGCTTGTTGTACCGTCTTTCCGGGACAAAACTGGTAATCGCGATACAAGATCCCTTTATCCATGTAAAACGACTGTGCCGTTGATCCCACGCCAGGAAACGTTTTGCCGACCTTCTTCCTGCAGATGTCTAAACTCGCATCTTGTTCTTGTTCCTTTTGAAACACCTGCCTGGATACTTGAAGCAAGTCCAAGACGGTCGTGCGCTGCTCAGTCGCGACTTTCGCTCCCACCATAACTGGGTTGTGCTTTTTTCCACAGTCCGTCCTTCTACTTCCAGGGAGGTTACTGGTGCTGCTAGGAGGCTTCCAGGCTGGGTCGGGATCTGTCGGGTCCCGTGATCCTGTAACATTCCCGACTATCACGTCGTATAGTGGGGTTCTCAAACATTTCACGATGGCAAGACCTGAAAAATATGGCGAAGAGATGTGAACCTTCGCTTCCGGCACTTCAATGGTACTTCCATCAGCGAGCAGCAGCGTTGCCTTGGTGCCGATCATCGCGTCATCCGGCACAAGAGACCGGCGTACGACGAGACTGTTGCTGCCCGTGTCGCGTAGTACCGATACCGTTTTTCCATATACTTCTCCTGGCAAAACAGGTAAGTTGTAGAGTCCCGTCGGTTGATTTGGAGACACTTCTGTCGCGTCTTCCCTGTCAAACTTAGGCTCTTCTTTCTTGCAATGAACTTCGACAGGTGAAGAAAGACAAGCCGATGCTTCTTTTACATTGCCCCCTTTTCGTTTGCAGGACTGGACGTCATGTCCCGTTTTTCGGCAGTACCCGCAATAGGGCTGGTTGACCCTTACGCGGCAATCTGATGCTTTGTGTCCTGATTTTCCACAAACAAAACATTTTATGCTCGACCTCACAGTTTGACCAGCGTCCTTTTCTTTGTTTTCATCTTGTTTCTCCCGGAAAACAAGCAAGTTGCTTTGTCGCTGGGCTTCCATGAAGTGGTCAGCCGCTTCTGCGATTTTCTCAACCGTCTGACAGTTCCGCTCACGAAGAAACAGTGAAAGACGACTATGGCAGTTATTCAAAAGCTGTTCAGCGACTATTAAGTCCCGAACCGCGTCAAAAGATTTCCCCTGGACACTCATCTCTACCCATCTGTCGAAAAAACTGAAAAGTCTAGTAGCGTACTGCTTAGCAGTCTCATTATCGTAGGGCTTACTCCGACGAAATTTTTCTCGATAGCCTTCGGCAGTACAACGAAAGCGCTGGAGCAATGCCATTTTGACCTTGTCATAGTCCATCGACTCCTCAGGCGACAAGCGGCCAAACACTTTCAATGCTTCCCCATCCAGACACAAACTCAGTGCCGTGGCCCATTTCTCTTTAGGCCATTCCTGCCCATTGGCGACACGCTCAAATCTCTTTAGATAAGCGTCTAAGTCGTCTCGATTCTCATTAAACACAGGAATTAAGTTGTGAGGGTTCACAAAAGATGAGCGACTTCTTTCCGATTCGCGGCTAGGAGTTGCCAATTCTGTGCCACCTCCTGCCTCGGCTAACTTAAGGCGTAGCTCCAGTGCCCTCTGTTCAAGCTCTAAACGCTGCTTGGTTGCCTCGCGCTCCGCGAGCCGTTCCTCACGTGCTTTGGCAGCCTCCTCCTGCGCCCTGTCGGCTTTCTCATCTACCCACTTTCGCAACTCCGCGCCCTGCAGACCCATACGCTCGCCCAACGCCGTAAGCTCTGACAAACTCATCTCGATGACTACACGGTAATGATAACTGGAAGAAATGGCTTTGTCTTGTCCTGTCCTAGCGGACGCCAATTTTGTGATGTCAGGTTCTTCGGGAGTGAATTGTTACACTGAGGCAGAGCCTCCGTTCAGGAAAGACAAAGCCATTTTCTTTTTCAAAACAAACTTAATATTCAACGCAAGGAAAGGGAGGAAAAGAAAAGAACACTAAACAGAACACAGAAAGTACATAAAAACCAAAAGTACAATTAACCCCGTTAGTCCACGCGAGAAGAGTCTCAATCAAAACAAAGAAACAAAAATCATCGAGTCTTAGTTACTCGGGCACTTGCGTTGACGGCGTGCACTAGAACTTGCGTTGACGGCAGTAGTGACGTGGCGGGCAGTGGCATGCGAGGGACGCGGACACACGGTAGAGCCAACCCGGACGTCCGAGTCCAAGGTTGTCGGAGTCGAAGACCGACCAAGTCCGACCGCTGTAGCTGAGCGGCGCCCGTACCGGTTCCCTGGTTCGCGGCTTCGCCCTGGCGCCTCTCGTCAGCGTCGTTCCAGGCCTCTGGTCACCCCCAGGTGACCTCTGCTCTCCGCACGGCAGCTCAGGACCAGCAACAGGAACGCCAACCGGAACAGGCACGCCAGCAGGAACAGCAAGAGGAGCAGGAACGCCAGCAGGAACACGAACGCCGGCAGCAGCAGCTTCCGCAGGAATAACCGGGCCTTACGCTCGGTGGATCCCTCCAGGGACAACCGGGGCCATGCTGGTTCTGTTGAGGCTCTCGGGTTCGGGTCTGGACCCCGACGACACCGACCTCGACACCAGCGATCCTTGCACCCCGACTCCGAGCGATCTCTCTTCGAGCGTCCCAGTCTCTTCTTCTTCCTCGTTCCTCGTACCACAGCCTGTGGTTTCGTGTCGACCACTGATTGGTCGATTCTCTTTCTCCCTCGTCTGGTCGCATCGTGCCACCGCCCGCCAACATCGTCGTCTTTGTCGGCGACTCCATGGTGTTTAATTGGAGCAGACGCTCCTACGCAGTGCGTTGATGCTGTCTACTCACTCATGACAATTTCACACACCGTTGATAAAAGACTCTGCCCAAGGGGCACTCAAGTCTTCAGGTCTTTTTCAGTGTCAAAAAAGTGCTAAGTAATCTGTAGCGAGTTGAAAATACAGCAACGTATTGATTCTCTGGACATAGGCTATCCATATCATAAGAAATAATTGTTAGTTCGCTACCTCTTTCTCTTTAAAAATATCAGAAATTTTGTCCTGTGTACACATTGAAATATAATGTGTCTGTGCATGGTGTTCACACTGGAAATTAAAAGATGATGTTGAAGTGAAAAAATACGGATGAGGGTGCCGCCGTTGGTGTTTCTAATGCGCCTGTTTTCCTATTGCCAGGATTTTCAGAAATATAGCGAAAGTATGAATAAAAGCCGTGCACGTCCGCGTCAACAATTATGCAGTTAGCTTTTAGCCACAATAACACTTTAAGGGAAAATGTAGAGGCAACTCAAAAGAAACCATACACGTTTGGATAACAGGACTCTGGTACTGACATTATAGGAGCTCGAGCGGCGCGGGGGGGGGGGGGGGGGGGGGGGGGGGGGGAGGTAGGGGGGGGGGGGGGGGGCAGAGCCCCACCCCCATGAAAACTCCGGATGGGGCTGGATGGGGCTGGATGAAACTCCGGATGAGCCTACATGCAAAGCTTTGCATGTAGGCTCTGTACTGCACCTTAGAGTTACTGTGTATAGCTCCCGCAGGGAGCCACCTGCGGGAGTCATATATATTAACTCTACTGCACCTCGACAACACCATTGTGAATTTCGCATGGTTACTACAAACTCACTCATTGTCCCGCCTTTTCACCCTTCACCCCACGCAAGATCGCTCGCGCCATCCTTTCTGCAGAGCAGAGCCCACAGTATATCGCTGCTCTAGCAGCCGCAGCAGTGGCATAGCGGATATGGTCTTGCGCTAAGCAAGACCATAGCCTGCTAAGCACGACTCTGCTTAGTACGACGTCTGCTAAGCACGACGTCGCAGGATCGAATCCCGGCCACGGCGGCCGCATTTCGATGTGGGTGAAATGAGAAGCGCCCATGTATACCGTGCATTGGGTGCACGTTAAAGAACCCCAGAATCCCAGGTGGTCAAAATTAACTAGGAGTGCCCCACTACGGCGTGCCTCGTATTCAAATCGTGGTTCTAGCACGTAAGACCCCAGAATGTATTTTACCGGCGAAGCGGTTCTAGCTGACCGTAAAAAGTGCCGCCTGCGCCGCAAAACCTCGCCGAGCTATGACGTCGCTGCATTGCCTAGCAGCCACCTCGTGGAGCGGGGCGTGCCTCGCCTCCTCTCCGTGCCGTGCACATGTTGCCTTGACATGGGACGATAAGCAGAGAGGAGAGCATGCGCGCGGCGCGCGCAATGCTCGGGAGACGGAAAGAGAGAATGGGCGCGAGATAGAATGAATGAATAAAACATTTATTGAAAGTTATATGTTGTATCAGTTATTGCTGGAGAGGGTCGGGCCTGGTCCCTATTCCGGGACTCCGTTGGACAGGGCTGCCACCCACGCCCGCTCCACGAGGCTCCGCTGGTTCTCGAGAGCCGGGCTGGACAAGGCCTCCTCCCACCCTTTCCACGTCGGCTGCGTAATTTGCTCTATGCTGCTGTTTGCTTGGCACGACCAAACCATGTGGTACAGGTCAGCCGGACCGCCACAGAATTTACAGGTAGCGTTAAAATGTTCGGGATCTATTTTGGCGAGCACGGCCGGGCTGCCATACGACATAGTTTGGAGCCTGCGCAGACGAGTCTCTTCTGCTTTAGTAAGTCCCTTAGCGGGATGAGGTAGAGCTTGTCTACGCAGGCGATATAGTTGCAGTATATTTGCGTATGTTGTAATGGGTGCTGGTAACTGAATGCTGCGGTCGGTAACTAAATACTGGTAACTGAATGCTACAGTTTACCGGTCGAGGGGGAGCCGAGCCCCTCCTTTAAGGAAATGGAAGAGGCGGCTCTTCGCTTATGTTTGGCCTCAACATCGTGCTCCCTCAACTCGGGGTCCGCGGCTCTTCGCTGACGTTTCGCCTGGGCTTCGGAAGCCCTCACGAAAGAATCGGCCCGTCGACGACGAGTCCTTTCCCGAGCGTGTTCGCGGCGGCGTTGCTCAAACCCGTTAGGGCACGTCGCCAGTTGCTCATGAATGGTTCACACTCCCTCAAGCAATGCCTCATGCCCCCGTAAACGCTGCCTCCCAATTACGACGACAAAAGAGAAGCGACATTCTACGCTGGAATGATTAGCGGCAACGCAGCCAGCTGTGGAAGCAGACGACGACGATGAACGCGGGAGCAGTGGCACGAGCGCGTGTCGAGCACGAGCGCAAACTTCACTCTCTCCCAGCTCACGCTCTCTCAGCTCGGTGATGCTGCGCACGACAACGAGACCAGCCTAGCGAGCCTTTAACATCTCAGCTGTAAGCTTAGGCATTGATTCTAGATGGTTTTACTAGGACGGAGCACTTCACTCGGCGACGCACTAAACAGAGACTGGTGCATGCTCACACCATCAAAGTCGCTGTTTGGAGGAGTGCGCTGTTTGGAGGAGTGTGCACAGATGGTAATTTGCATCGAATCATCTAGACCGCCCTCTCAAAACTCTTTGCTAAGCAGTCAAGAGTGGGTTGCTTCTCGGGGAGCCTTCTCAATGTAAGCTCCATACTAAGTCTGATTTACCTTTTTCCAAGCGGCGAGCACGCGAGGACTAGACGAGGATGAACTAGTATAAATTTGACAGCCGAGTTACTCCAGTTTCACGAAGATGGACCGAAGAATTACGCCGATCAATAGCTCATTGTCATGAAATTTCCGCCTGGCTTACCTGGGATTTTCGTAGCGGTCTTTTGATTCGCTTCACGTTTAATTTCATAATTGTCCAATCAGGAGACTACAAATTTATTTGCTGTTGTAAGATCAGTGTGGTATGCTAGGTATTTCAAGATCAGACGACAGGAAGTTCTGCGAGAACAGACGGCGCCGAATCGTTGAAGTTACCGCGTCTTTCTTTTTCAGTGAGCAAATATGAAATTCCTTCGGTTCACGATGCAGACTCTATACAGCGCCTTCTCGCCAAGCAGCTCATGTTTCGGCAAGTTTCCTCCTGCTGCACGCCGAATCATGTCTTCCACATTCACCATCTTGAGCACTAGGAATGAATGCGCAGCGCTTGTGTCGCTTTAATCTGACGCTTTAAGGTTACAAGTCTAGGCTGCACCCCCCCCCCCCCCCCGTTTCGAGCAAAAGCAGAACTGTTCTTGGGCATCCATTAACAACACGTCGACCCCCCAAAGGACGACATTCGTAACTCCGCCGGAGTGACGTGGACCATGACTGCTCGTTCCCTCTGGCTGCGTTACGATTACTAGAGACCTAAAGACATTAACTTATCATCATTAAATAACTGCAATATTACACTCACTGAAGTGCCAAAGCTATAAAGTTTGTTTCGAGGTAAAACCCATTAGTTCTGTGCAGCAGCCAGCTCCCAATTTAGAGCCACGTGGCTGGCGTGCTGTGATGCCAATAATTACCCATTCTCACATGCAAGCAGCTTCCATCTCTGGGAAAACATTACTTCCAGTGACTGGCTTGCGCAATCCGTACTTATGTCACGTTTTGTTGCAGCAGCGCACTGACAAGGACTTTGTCCTTGTCAGTGCGCTGCTAGACCAATACGGTATGATGATTAATCACCAACTAGCCCAACTTTCCACATTACTGTATGTCACGTTTGTAGTGATGGTAGCGGTGATGGCGTGATTATGATGACGGTGCTGGTAGTTCTAGTAGTGACTGCTACTCTATTTTCTCATCGCCGAGTTCACTTCAGTCTAAATTCAGTCTTCATTCAGTCTAAAGACCTGCCGCTTTCGGGTTAAGCAGCCACTAATTTGTAAGGTCACTTATCTGAAAAAAGATGCACGATGTCTTTAAAGGGATACGGACACAAAAGTTGGCGGGTGGTTTTTTGCGTCGGAACAAAAGTTGAACTGTTGAAAATGACGAATACAACAAGCTGCTTGGAAAAAAAGAACGAGGAACATCTTTTTTTTTTTTCGATTTTCTCTTGCACCTTGCCTCCAAGCGGCCGCCGGCAGAAGCTGAAATTTGGCGTCATAACCCCCCCCGCGCGCGCGCGCGCGCCCAAGGTCGGACACAGCCGTCGTAGTGTTTCCGGGGGTGTCGGTCCCTTGCAGCGTTTTTTTTTAGTCCCCTTTCGGCGATCTTCGCACGTGGTCCGTCTGAAACATTATCCCCGTCGGCGCTCCACGCAGAGTAGTGCGTCTTACATGCGCCTTCCCGCGGTCGTCGCTCGGTGTTGACGCGTTCTTCGCGGCGGAAGGAAATGCCCAGACATTGCTGTTATAACAGCATCGTCGGTCGTGACACGCCGTCGCACACGTTTCTCAGAGACGAGAAGGTGCGTAAACTTTGGATACCTGCCTGTCAGCCATCACGCCCAGCCTGGAGACCTCTAAAAAATTACTTCATTTGCGCGGACCACTTCGTCGACGATGATTATGTGACCAGCCCGGCTGTGCTGAAATGCCTCGGCATGCCGCTCAAAAGGCAATGCCTGAAGCTTGACGCAGTGCCATCGGTCTTCTCACGAAAACGCAAGGCCGAAATGATCAGCGGCGCGTTTGAAAAGAGGAGGCGAAAATATGTCGGTACTGTTTTCGTGCACTTGCACCTTTCATGAACAGTGTGAGGGCGAGGCTGGGGCGAGATTCCCGAGGCTGGGCACGAAGGCAGTAATGTCCTTAAAAATGTTGGAAAAGCATAGTAAAACAATACAAGGCTAGCGAGCACGACTCAGGAGATCAGTCCTACATGGCAGCGGGGCAGACACACACACAGCTCTGCTTCTGCACGGGTGCAGGAAAAACTAGGGAGAACGCCAAAATGGTGCTGCCATCTGTGGGGCGCCTGGCGAAGTGGACGTGAAAGTCTCGGAGCTTTACTGATATCCCACAGCATAAACTAGTTTTCAGTCATCCACGCAATGCAGAAGTACCCCGCAGCTGCCGCGCCTGCGTGCGCTCTTGAAAAAGCAAGTTTACAGAGGAAACGACAAATAATTCTCGCACAAGTGTCTGGTGCAGAGCGAAATCTTCGCCGTATACGGTTCGCGAAAACCTGACCGGCGCTTCCACGGTCGCCTGCTCTTCGTCGCTTGACGCGGAAGGCTCGTGACCGTAAGCGGTAATATTCCTTGCCAAGTTGGAATGGTCCTCGTCTTCAGACTTGTACTCATCGCTGGTAGAGGCACCAGAACTCGAATCGATGCTCGCGATGGCGGCGTCGGCGCGCATCGAATGACCGCGGCCGGCCGGCTGGCTATCCGACGAGGGTGTCGTGACGTCACGCCTTCACACTCCCGCGGGTCGGGCGCAGTGGCGCGCGCTCACAAAAACGCCAAAATTAAAGCCATCCTCTCAAAAATGAGCTAGGTGACTACTTCTTTTCGGTGTAATCACACACTGAGAATTCTTTTTCAGTATTTTCGTAAAATTTTCAGATTTTGTGTCCGTATCCCTTTAACTCCAAATGTCAGAAAATGGGAGGTTACGAGAAACAGCTTGTCAACCTCAGCATGACAGTCCCTTTTCACTCGAGTGTATACTGTCCCTCCACCTATTCATATTTTAGCCTACAGGTGCATATACCTGCGCCCACGCTGACACGAGGGGCTCAAGCTCATCATCCCATTGTTCAGAATGCAACGCGATAGTCAATCACATTTCACGGAGGGTGCAAAAGAAGATGGTGTCATAGACCTTCTGTGTAAAGGCAGCTGACGTCTGTCTTCAGCAAAGAAAGAAAGAAAGAAAGAAAGAAAGAAAGAAAGAAAGAAAGAAAGAAAGAAAGAAAGAAAGAAAGAAAGAAAGAAAGAAAGAAAGAAAGAAAAAGTCTCTGAAACCGACTGTTCAAATACAGCTGCAGATAAATGATTTTCGTTTAGAGAAAGGCAACCTGGAACCCATGAAGAAGGAAATGTGTTTATTTCTGCTGATTATACTTCTTACTGCCATTGGTGAGTTAATGCTTTTAAACATTCAGTGCCACAGCGCAAACTCGTCACTGTTCTATGTCCGCTAAATTTCATTTTAATTTCCTCAAGTGTTCGATCATCTCGCAAAGAAGTAAGTGCACGTTATGCGTAGTCAGCCTCTGGAAACTCCACGAAAGTACATATATCTGGGCCAAGTTGTCGCATAAGACTCGGGTCATGAGAAACGAATTTCCAGATGAATAAGGGAGGTTGGTGGCGCGCATGACCCGTACTATCAAGTCATGACCAGCAGTCATCGAAAAGGGCGCTGTCATTGCATTCTACCAGTAACAGTGTATGTTGTTAAAACGTGGAGGTTAATAAAGCCGAACTATAGGGGCAACGGTGTGCATAAAAGACACGCATACGGCGTTATAGATTAGAGACAGGAAACTAGTATAGCGCAAGCAAGTGTTATAGCTGAGTTAAGAGGAAAAAAAATCCCACACACCTAAACACTTATGATTTGTGAATGCGAAAACATTAATGCCCAATTGAACGCCGCTGAGCGGTCCTTGGAGTTTTGCGCTACGAGTAATGTGCCATAGCCGTGCGGGCTGCGCGAGGCAGCAAGCAGCAGTAGTCGATGGTGCCAACGCCTCATACCACCGACGTCCTGCGCGACGAGACCGAGGAAGCAGCAGCGGCCAGAAAGGCCAGCAAGTGCGCGCAGTAGCTAAAGGCTGTTTCACGTGCTGGGACTGGAGCGACAAAAATCGGCGCGGTCGCACGCGTCGCACTGTGATTTTTTGAGGGCTCAATTCAGATGATTGATATTTCAACAATGCGACTGGTGAGACGCCCAGCGCTGGTTGCTGCCAGGTTTTGTCGCACACGCCGCATAATTATTTTAATGCAATGAAAAAGACGTGCGCGTTGTAAGATAATTGACCTCTCTTTATTAAGACCAAATAATACGTGTGTTTGGTCACTTAAAAACGTTTTGAAGTTTAAATTTGTTTTTCGAGTGCGCAGCGGCGGTTCCTATGCATGACGTACGTAAACAGGTGTTCGCAGCTGGTTGTTCAGCGCTGTGTGTTGTCTCATGTGCCTTCTATGTGTCACTCTGCCTGAGTAGGATAAAAAGTCCACAATATATTGAACGTTTATTGGCTTTTGCGTAGGAAAACAAAATTCTCCATCAGAGAAGATACAACTTAACGTGCATAGAGTACTGTAAAACAAACTGACTCTGTTTATTCAAGCCACGGAGTTAAATATGCTGTCGTAGAAAATTCATTACGATAGATAGCCTGCACGCTTGGCACGTCAAATTTAATAAGCAAGTGAGGCAAGATAATCCTTCAAGATGCATCGGGAAGTTTACGCGTGTGGAAAACCGACAGGAAAAGAATGCATCTAAACGGTCGCGCGTTGAGCGCGACGCTGAAACTACGGGTACTTTGATGCCTCGTCATTTGCGCTTGCAGACGTTACAATTATTTAAACTGATCCGTATGTGCGATTTTTGTATGCTACTCAAGAAATTGAAATTGTGACGCCCCCAAAAGGCCATCTCTTCTCGTATGGATCGAACACCTCGTAGTATTGGGAACTCGCATAGGTGAGTCTTACAGCATACGAAGCAAAGGTGAAAATGCACTCTGCTTGCTACGTAGCGCGCCAACGAACGCATAGGAATGGCAGAATGGAATCTGCGGCACAAGTTTTTTTTTTATGCTCCCTTCGCGTAAGTACCGGATCAAGCAATCCATCTCCGCGCGCGTCGCACTTGTTGAGCGAGACGCCATTTTCCAAAACAGACCACGAAAGTTTTGGAAAATGGCGTCTCGCTCAACAAGTGCGACGCGCGCGGAGATGGATTGCTTAATCAGGTACGTACGTGAAGGGAGCATAAAAAAACTTGTGCCGCAGATTCCATTCTGCCATTTCTATGCGTTCGTTGGCGCGCTACGTAGCAAGCAGAGTGCATTTTCACCTTTGCTTCGTATGCTGTAGACTCACCTATGCGAGTTCCCAATACTACGAGGTGTTCGATCCATACGAGAAGACATGGCCTTTTGGGGGCGTCACAATTTCAATTTGTTGAATAGCATACAAAATCGCGCGTAGAAAAAAGTTCACACATATACAACCTATGCAATGGCAAATTTTTAAAAGCACTGAAACTTTCACAGTTTTTTTCCCACGGACCGTTTCCGACTGGAACTGTCTCCCGGGGGCCAATTTCCGGTCCCCTAGTCCTCCCCCCCCCCCCCCCCCCCCCCCCCCGGGCGAGAGCGCCGACCCGGTGCTTGATACGACGGACTAGAGGGGCCAGTTACGTACGGCTTAAGTCTCGCAACGTGCACTATAGCAGAGGGTGGTAACGTAGACGGCGCTCGCACGGTGACTGGCTCGATCTCATAAGTAACGTCGGGGACTTGATGTAGCACCCTGTAAGGACCATCGTAGCGGGACAATAGCTTTTCGGAGAGACCGATGCGGCGGGACGGAGACCACAGCAACACGAGGGCAGCTGGGAAGTAACAACCGTCTCTGTGGCGACTATCACACAGTGCTTTTTGGGAAGCCTGAGACACTGTGAACCGTTCACGAGCGATATGGCGAGCTGTGTCGGCGCGCGCTATGGTGTCGCCAACGTACGTGTGGTTGAGCTGACAGGAAGTAAAGTATCGAGGGGCCGAGAAGGTTCGCGTCCATACAGGAGATAAAACGGGGAGTAGCCAGTGGTGTCATGTCGTGACGAGTTGTAGGCGAAAGTAATGTACGGCAAAGTAGCGTCCCAATCGCGCTGATCGACGGAGACGTACATTGAAAGCATATCGGTCAGAGTTCGGTTCAGGCGCTCTGTGAGTCCATTTGTTTGCGGGTGATGGGAAGTTGTGAGCTTATGGTGGGTAGAGCCGGAACGAAGGATGTCATCGATGACGTGAGACAAAAAGTATCGGCCTTGATCGGTCAGAAGCTGTCGAGGAGCACCATGATGCAGGATGATGTCATGAAGGAGAAAGTCGGCGATATCCGTAGCGCAGCTGGTTGGGAGGGCACGGGTAATAGCGTATCGCGTCGCTTAGTCGGTCGCGACGGCGACTCACTTGTTGCCTGATGTCGAGGTTGGAAAGGGGCCAAGAAGGTCGAGCCCAACATGAAAGAACGGTTCGGCGGGAATGTCTATAGGATGAAGCAGGCCGGCAGGTAACATAGCTGGCCTCTTGCGGCGCTGGCATTTGTCGCAGCTAGCGACATATCGTTGGACGGAGCGATAGAGACCAGGGGCGGTATTCTGTAAGAGTCTACCTAGTGAGTGGACTGTCCGTTTCGGCGACCGTTGATTCGCTGCAGCTTGACGTGCAGGAAGGAGACTGGCTGGCACCTTCCTGCACGTCAAGCTGCAGCGAATCAACGGTCGCAGAAATGGCGAAATGGACAGTCCACTAGGTAGACTCTTACAGAATACCGCCCCTGGGCAGAAGAAACGGCGCCTGACGCGATCATAAGTGCCGGTGACACCAAGGTGACCAGCAGTGGGCTCATCGTGAAGCTGGCGAAGGACAGCTGACTGAAGATGGGAAGGCACGACAAGGAGGCGTTCAGGGCCCTCAGGATGCATATTATGGCGGTATAAGGTGCCGTCCTGAAGGAAGAACAAGTGGAGTGAAGGGTCAGGTGTGGTGGAGTTGAGACGATCGATGATATACCGTAAAGCCGAGTGGCGGCGTTGTTCGTCTCGTATATTAACGAGGTCCGAGATAAACAAGACGCAGGCGTCGGTGTCCTTCTCGGTGACGTCAGGGAATCCACGGGATGCCGTGTTAGACAGTCGGCATCTTGATGAAGCTGACCGGACTTGTGCACCACTGAGAACGAGTATTCTTGGAGGCGCAGAGCCCAACGACCAAGGCGGCCTGTAGTGTATTTGAACGAAGAAAGCCAACAGAGGACATGATGATCAGTTACGACGGTAAAGGTGCGGCCAAACCGGAGGGACGAAATTTGGCGGCAGCCCAGACAAGAGCAAGACACTCTCGTTCCGTGGTGGAGTAATTCTTCTCCGGTGCGGACAGGAGGCGGCTAGCGTACGCAATAACACAGCCGTGGCCGCTCTGACGCTGAGCG
This sequence comes from Dermacentor silvarum, assembly GCF_013339745.2. NCBI lineage: Eukaryota > Metazoa > Arthropoda > Arachnida > Ixodida > Ixodidae > Dermacentor > Dermacentor silvarum. The sequence continues at coordinate 46,387,181 of NC_051160.1, forward strand.
AGGACGGCACCGATTCCATGGCCGCTGGCACCTGTGCGAAGTTCCGTCGGTGTAGTCGGATCAAAATGCGCTAAAATAGGGGCAGTCGTGAGGGCATCGATAAGCGCCGAAAAGGCAGCAGCTTGGGGTGAGCCCCATGTAAAAGCAACGTCTTTTTTGAGGAGCGCAGTAAGGGGACGCGCAATGTCGGAAAAATTACGAATAAAACGTCAAAAATAGGAGCGCAATCCTATAAGATTGCGTACTTCTTTAGCCGAACAAGGTACCGGAAAATGCTTCACGGCGCGAACTTTTTCAGGATCGGGCTGGACACCTGCCGCGTTGACGAGATGGCCAAGTACGGTTATTTCACGGCGTCCGAAAGGGCATTTTGAGGCGTTGAGTTGGAGACCGGCATTGCGGAATACCTCGAGCATAGCCTCGCCTCGAGATAGCGGAGAGGCGCTCAAGATGGCTGTCAAATGTTGGCGAAAAAACAATGGCATCGTCAAGGTAGCACAAGCAGGTTGACCATTTCAAGCCACGAAGAAGAGAATCCATCATGCGCTCGAGTGTGGCCGGCGCATTGCAAAGACCGAAAAGCATCACTTTAAAGTGATAGAGGCCATCGGGAGTTACGAATGCGGTTTTTCGCGGTCCGGCGGGTCAACAGCAATCTGCCAATAACCTGAGCGATGGTCAATAGACGAGAAATATTGGGCGCCATGAAGACAGTCGAGTGCGTCGTCGATACGGGGCAAGGGATAGACGTCCTTGTTCGTGATCTTGTTGAGGTGTCGATAATCAACACAAAATCGCCAGGTGTTGTCCTTTTTCTTGACCAGCACAACAGGAGCGGTCCAAGGACTCGAGGACGGTTCGATGATGTTCTTGGCCAGCATTTTATCGGCTTCCTTTTGGATTATGGCGCGTTCCGCAGCGGAAACGTGATAAGGGCGCCGGTGAACGGATTGAGCATCACCGGTGTGGACGGAGTGCTGAACAACTGTTGTCTGGCCTAAAGGGCGATTTTCGAGATCAAAGACCCTACGAAGATCTTCTGCTTGCGTATGCGGGAGGTCGGCTTATATCATTATATATTCGAAATTGGCACATAGCGACAAGGTGGCTGTGAGAGAGCCGGAAACAGTTCGAGGGCCGTCGACGGCTAACACAGAAATCGCGCATTCCTGCAACGACGACACGGTGGCAAGCGCGATACCGGCAGGTAGCACGTGGGTAGAAAGGCCAAAGTTCAAAACAGGCAGGCAGGTTTTGTTGTCGCGTACGGTAACCACAGTATGCGGGAGGATGACAGAGTGCATCAGGACCACGTCGAGAATCGGGGAAACAACGTATTCACCATCGCACACAGGAAGAGAGGGACTTAATGGGACGTACGTGGAGGCTTCCGGTGACAGGTGGAGCAACTCGACAGAACATAAGCGGCTGGGAGTGTCCGATACTACGTGAGCGTCAAAAGGGAGTTCCAGTTGAAGGACACCTGTGGAGCAGTCGATAAGGGCTGAGTGCGTCGAGAGAAAATCTAGGCCGAGGATCACGTCGTGGGGACACTGCACAAGCACGGCAAACAAACCAATGGTCTGGTGGCCAACAATGCACACTCGGGCAGTGCACATTCCAAGAACGGCAGACGAGCTGCCATCAGCGATCCGTGCTGTGCTCTGAATTGCAGGCGTAATCACTTTGCGGAGCTGAGTACGGAGAGCAGCGCTCATTATTGAAATCTGCGCTCCGGTGTTTATGAGGGCCGTAACGGTGACGTCATCCACTTGAATGTCCAGAAGGTTTCGGCGCATAGGTACAGTAATATCGGGTCACTGATGCAGCGTCGCCTCCGGGAGCTGCACTGCTTAGTTTTCCGGAGCGTAGGTGCCAGGCCGTGCAGGGGACGATGACCGGTATGGTCGTGGCGATCGAGATCCACAGCCTTGTGGGGACGATAAGCGGCTAAACCTGAGGTGCGGAACGACGGCATCAGGGGCATCGGAAGCATGTGGATTAGAGCGAGGGGAAAACCATCGAATGTTGCCTCCACAATGACGCCAAGATCTAGTGCTCCAGTTTGAAGGCGACGACCAGCTACAGCGGCAGTTACGGGCAATGTGTCCAACGCGAGAGCAGTTGAAACATGTGGGTCGGTCATCTGCCGTCCTCCAGTCAGCCGGGTTTCTGTAGCGCGAAGGGTAGACCTGGTTCTGGGTGACATTTGTAGGGGAACGTACGGATGTACGGATGGAACAGACGGCTGATGATAATCCCACGTTCGCGAACTCCTGGCGGGCGACTGCTTGTATGAGTGACACGGTGGGCAGGTTGGCAGACTGAACGTCTGGAAGAACGGCCGTAGGAGCTAGTGCTTCGAGTTCGCGGCGGACAATGCGCATTACATCTTCTGACGCTGTAGCCTGCACAGGCATCGGTGCGTCTTCGCATGATGATGTGGCGGGTGTGTTAGGTAGCCAAAGGAACTGGCGGGTGATGCGGCGACTCTTCGCTTGTTCAAAGCGCTGGCATTCCTTAACTATGACATCGACCGTCATGCAGTCCTTACATACAAGTAGATTAAACGCGTCGTCGGCTATTCCTTACAAAATGTGCGATATCTTGTCGTCTTCGGCCATTTTTCCATCAACTTTTCACCAAAGGCCCAGTACGTCCTGTATGTACGAAATGTACAATTCAGTGGTCGTCTGGACACGAGATCCCAACTCCTTTTTAGAAGCCTGCTGTGGCCAAATGATCTGCCGAACAAGTCACGCAGCTTCGCCTTGCAAACGCCCCAACTTGTCAGATCTTCTTCATGCGTCCGGTACCACACGCGTGCCGTTCCTTTCAGATTGAATATCACATTGGCTAACATAACCGTGGCGTCCCACCTGTTGTTGGTGCAGACACGTTCGTACATGTCGACCCAGTCTTCGGCACCCAAGCCATCTGTGCCAGGAAAGGATCCCGGGTCTTGTGGGTGCAAAAGAATCACAGGAGCTGGTGGCTGCTGCACCGTCGACACTTCGCTGTTCATCGCGGAGCAACCAAGACGGCGACCGCTTCGCAGTTCCGTGCTTGGTTGACGGAGCCGGCAAGTTGGCAGGTTTACCCAGCACCTCCACCAAAAGATGTTAGGGGGATGACATTTATTTAGGAATTATTACTGTATACAAGGTTTGGACTGGACAAGCAGCGGCGACGGATGCAAGGCTGTCGTGCTCTTCTGGTCACTTCGTCACCGTCGTCTTCGTACGACCGACAGTAGCAGCCCCTTCACTGTCTCGTTGCAATATCTTCAGTTTTGTTTTCCATGTAATAAAGAAAGAAAAAGCAGTATAGCCTTGTGGTTACGACGCTCGCCTTGGGACCGTGGGTACGCAGGTTCAAATCATGCCTCAGCAAGAAAGTTAATTTTATTTATTTCTTCATTGTTGATGATGAAAGTTTCTTGATCATCATCATCAGCCTATATTTGATGTCCACTGCAGGACGAAGGCTTCTCCCTGCGATCTCTAATTACCCCTGTCTTGCGCTAGCTGATTCCAACTTGCGCTTGCAAATTACCTAACTTCATCACCCCCTCTGGTTTTCTGCCGACCTCAACTGCGCTTCCCTTCTCTTGATATCAGTTCTGTAACCTTAATGGTCCATCGGTTATCCATCCTACGTAATACATGGCCTGCCCAGCTCCATTTCTTCCGCTTAATGTCAACTAGAATATCGGCTATCCCCGTTTGTTCTCTGATCCACACCGCTCTCTTCACGTCTGTTTACGTTAGTCCTAAGGTTTTTCGTTCCATCGCTCTTTTTGCGGTCCTTAACTTGAACTCGAGCTTCTTTGTTAACCTCCAAGTTTCTACCCCATATGTTAGCACCGGTAGAATGCAATCATTGTACACTTTTCTTTTCAACGACATTGGTAAGCTCCCAGTCAGGATTTGGCAATGCCTGCCGTATGCACTCCAACCAAATTTTATTCTTCTGTGAATTTCTTTCTCGTGATCAGGGTCCCCTGTGAGTAATTGACCTAGATAAACGTACTCCTTTACAGACTCTACAGGTTGACTGGCGATCCTGAATTCTTGTTCTCTTGCCAGGTTATTGAACATTATCTTTGTCTTCTACATATTCATCTTCAACCCAATTCTTACATTTTCTCGATTAAGGTCCTCAGTTATTTGCTGTAATTCGTCTCCATTGTTGCTGAATAGGACAATGTCATCTGCAAACCGAAGGTTGCTGAGATATTCGCCGTTGATCCCCACTCCTAAGCCTTCCCAGTCTAAGAGCTTGAATACTTCTAAGCATGCAGTGAATAGCATTGGAGAGATTGTGTCTCCTTGCCTGACCCCTTTCTTGATAGGTAACTTTCTACTTATCTTGGGGAGAACCAAGGTAGCTGTGGAATCCTTGTAGATATTTGCTAAGATATTCACGTACGCCTCCTGTACTCCTTGATTGCGCAATGCCTCTGTGACTGCTGGCATCTCTACTGAATCAAATTCCTTTTCATAATCTATGAAAGCCATATAGACAGGTTGATTGTACTCCGCAGATTTCTCGATTACCTGATTGATGACATGAATATGATCCTTCGTAGAATATCCCTTCCTGAAGCCAGCCTGTTCTCTTGTTTGGCTGAAGTGTTGCCGTGATTCTATTGGAATTTATCTTGGTAAATATTTTATACAATACTGAGAGCAAGCTAATGGCTCTATAATTCTATGATACGAATCACAAATTATGGCTGCCTTAAACAGCTTCGCTGTTAACAAAGAAAGAAATCACATCCGGCGCACACCCACATTAGATATGCTACACGCGGGATCACGTGACGCGCGCGCGGCCGATCAGGTTCGTTTGGTGTGTCGCGAGGATGTACATCGAAGGAAAGCAGGTTGGCGCCCTCCTCCGGGCTTCCCTCGCCTCAGATCAGTTTCGGCGAACAGATGGGAAGGCCACGAGTGGTGCGCTCTGCAAAGGAGCAAGCTGCGCTTGATTTCAAGTTGGCCAAGCGCTTGAAATCTCTGGGTAGGTCAACTGAAATTTGTGGGTATGCTTACGCATACTTAGACAGCTCCAGTGGAGTTCCTGCATACTTTTTACAGCGAAGATGTTTATGGCTAAGGTTCCGTGATTTATAAAGCGAAGCTTTCTTCTCCGGACTTTTCGGGTGCTGCTCGCATGCGCCACTGGGTTTCTTGCAACACCCCCAAATGGCGCTCACCAACGCGCCTCCCTAAATACGCATCCCGGCCGACGCCGTTACGGCGGTGTTTCACTGTTTGTGCGTATGGAGCGTGCTATGTGTGCGTTGCTATACGAGAAAAATTGGAGGACGCTTAAGCTTCGCCTTTAAGAGTGGAACGCTATAGCCTTATCGGGCCACGTTCGCATCGCATTTTGCTTTCAGCGGAAGCGCTTCACTGTAACACAGAACGTGGGAAAGCCAGCTTACATAGACCAAGCTTCCACTGATCCCCTTAAAGTCGACTTGACTCTTAGACAATAATGGATTGTTGGGAAGAGGTTTTTCCAGGGGCAATATAAGTGGTCTTACATTAAAATGTGAAGGCCGTAACACTTTTTTTATTGTTGTATTAATTGTTTGCTATTGCCCCGACGCGCGCGCGTCTCCAATGCGCAGGCGAAGTCCCAATTTGACCTGCCGAGGATGAGAGCTCCATCTGGTTAATATTTTCGCAAGTATTCGAGCGCGCGCCTGTAGGTCTGGTAGAAATGCTGGAAAAGGGGTTTGTGTTCGAGTTTCCTCGTAACAGAATTGTGTTTTCTCGTACATTCAAATTAGAATTCGACGCCGAGTGGCACACAATTCGACGCCCAATCCGACGCTGAATGGTAAAGTCGTACTTTACCATTTTTCTGACGGATTGCACCATGAGAAATTCAGTTTTCATTCACCAAATCCTTGCACCACGTGGAGGGCCTTCGCGGTATGGGTGGTTGGGGATGATTTTCTCCGCCATGGAAGCCGACATCGCACGCCGACGCCGGAAGCCGACGCCGGATTTTCTGCTGCACGGGGCCCTCAACGCTATTGTGTTAAAAATGCAGGTGCTGGGCTATGGAGGTCGCGTGCTGGACTGTGATAGCGTAAACATTACAATCGGGCGTAGCCTGAGGAGAGCGCTTGGAACTGGCGTCTCTGCCGGCAGCCCTGGGGGTGAAGCACGCTGCGCAGCCGCGTCCGTATGTCGAACGTCCCAACACTGCTCTCCAGCAGCCGAACGCTCAAGAGCAGTCCCCTTGCTAACTAGCCGTTGTTCAGGAAATGTTCTTCTGTACATTTATCCGACGAGGCGATGTGCCATGTGAGGCAATGATTATGTTCAACCCCGTCAGAGATTATGAACGATGACGCACAACAACGCCTCAAGCAAACACGTCTCCCTGTGCGTTCTGAGGACTACGCAGACAAACAGCAGTGGTGTACACAAGGTAACGTTTAACATCAACTCACCACCCTCGTATTGCACTAAACGCTGAACAAATTACACATTCGCCACCATCATCACCGCTAATTATCGTCAATCAAAGCAAACAGTATACGAAGCTTCGCTTACATTGATTCCCATAGTGCGTCGGGTCCACATATTTTTTGTTCTGCTTGTTCAAAAACTCAGGTCCCAAATTTGTTGCAAAATCGTTTGATTATATGTAAAAGCTTATACGCCTCATCACTTGGATATGCCTTTTGATTAGATTAGTTAACAATAGGCACCATTTTCTAGATCAGTAGTCTCCTAGGTAGATAATAAAGGTTTCTCAAAGATTTGCCGCTGTGCGACGCGCGTCGGCTCTGCCCACATTCGCACCTCCTTCTCTTTATCAGCGTTCCAAGCGCTTGCGTACCTAGTTTCTTTTCCTTACACTCTCCCGTGGTAGCGGTGCCATCGAACCATCAAGTGTGTCTAGTTTTCTCCAGCTCCTCGAGGAGGTGGTCCCGTCGTCCACGCAAATGTATATAAAATTGTGTCACCTCTGTGTCGTGTGCTAAAGAGCTTCGCTGGTCATCCACATTCACAGAGTGGAATGGCTCACGATTTTTTACAGTAATTTCTCATTTTTGTTTCATGTCGCGTTTAAGGGACTTCGCGTTGTGGGTCAGCCAGAAGGTTGTACGGCTGCGGCTGCGAAAGGCTGACGTCATGTTCCTTCAACGCAGCCGGCGTAGGAGCACCCTATCTATATCAAACGACCAGGCATGGCCGCCCTCGAACGCTGTACCGCGCAGCATGCGACCTTCCCGCTCGTCCAGGCCTTCGCGATCAGCCACATCGCGTACGTGGCGGCATTCGTCTACTGGAACAAGGCTGAGAAAGGCAAGAGCGACGCGCTCATTAGAAAAGCGTACAGAACGGTACTGCGTCTCCCGCAATACACAAGAAATGAAAGGTGACTACAACTTGGGGTACATAACGAGATCGCGGAAGCACAGAGGATAGCGCAACTCTAAAGACTCTCCGGAACCAAGGCGGGCAGAGGAAAAGATCGGCATGTACTACCACGGAACTACCAAGACGCAGATTCGCCCAGACGTCCGAGCCGCACTTAACACGGAAAACATCCCGAAGAACATGCACCCCGTGCACAATGTCGAGAGAAGAAAATCCCGCACGAAAACGATCCTCACATACCACGTTGTGCGGGAGAGGGCGCTCTTCCTAGACGCCGCCCGGTACCCGCGAAACCAGGTCGACAATGGTGGTGTCGGCGGTGGTCTCTTCGCAATCGCGGTCGTAGACACGAAAAAAAAAAGACCATGAAGGCGGGTTCCAGAAGGACTAAATCGTTGGAGGCAGAGGAAGAAACGGCAACCGCATTGGCCGTAATCAACGGTCGGAAACAAGACAGAAAAAAGCCTTTAACATTGTGCTCGGTCGCGCAACGCATGAAACAGCGAAGCTGGGCGATCGTAGCCCAGCATTTTGAGGAAGTGCGTGCCAACTTTTCATCTTGGGCCGTATTCGGAAACGTTCCGTTTGGGCGAATTTTCTTTTTTTCGCTTTCAGGCGCGCGCTGATTGGCTGGTTGAGCAAAAACGGAAAAGATGTCGCGCCACCTAGTAGTTCCGGTGTACGTCACTTTGACGTCACGGTGTCAGTGGGTGCTCCCAACATGTATTGAATAAACGAACACGCCTGTGTCGTACTGCGGCCGATATATTCGAAAACAACGCACCCGAGCCGCTCTGCACTATAGGGAGCCTACATGCAACGCCGTTTTAAACGGCGTTGCATGTAGGCACCCTACTCTGCACTCGCACGGTGCGCCCTCTCGTGTGTTTTGCGGAGCGTTCGATTGCGCGTGTTGGTAGTGCATGCTGGCGTCACGGGTAAGCAGCCGGTTGACTTATCGAACGCGACTTTCGCCTAGGCGAAATATCGCCGAAGTGGAACGTTTCAGAATACGGCCCCTTATGACCCATGTTCATGATCATTTCTTTTCGCGCGTCTCGGACTTATGACCGTCACTGTGCGTTGCACAGCGCAGCTTGCAACACCCACACCGCGTTCCAATGCCGACACCGCGTTCCAAGAGACCCGCTCCGTGAATGCGTCTCTCTCTCTCTCTCTCTCTCTCTCTCTCTCTCGGTCTCATAGCGCGCACAATCTCTTCACCTCGCAGAGCACGAGCTGTGGGCGAAGACGACGACGCTCGACCGCAATCATATGGTTGGCATAAATGCATGTTCTGCAAGCGTGGCTCTACAGCCTAGTGGTTACGACCACGGCCGCTGGATTTAAAAAAATGTTTTTTTATCCAGCAGCCGTGTTACGACGCTCGCTTTGGGACCGGGGGTTCGCGGGTTCCAATCCCGCCTCGGCAAGGAAAGTTTATTTTATTTTATTTCTTAGTGGCTGCTTGATACGCACCACAAAATACGGCTGGCTTAAACAGCCTCGCTGTTAATAGTCAGCGACTCCAAGATGGCCATCAGGAACTTCACAAAGGACTGGCTATCGACCTTCAAAATCCTGAACCGCCGAGCAGTAAAGTTCAAGAACGGCAAAATCACGCCCAAATACCTCAAATGGATTCCGTCACACATGGGGAAAGTAACCACTCAAGACCCCGAGCACCCCTCCCAACCTCAACGGGAAGGCCCACCGAGCCGCGCAAGAACTAACCCAGCGCCACTTGGACAGCCACGGCCCGCCACCCCGCACCCCCTGTGAAGGGGGGTGAGGGGGTGGAGGTGATGGGGAAGACGGAGGAGGCGACGACGGCGAAGTAGCGGTACAAGACGACAGGGACAGACTGGTCACGTACCACGACATACTGACACACTATAAGAAACAAAGAGAAGCATGTCCACAACCGCACAAACTAGACAGATCTCAAGAAACATATTGAAGAAGGTTGCAAACCAGAACCTTGAGAAACCCAGTGCACTTAAGCAGAGTAAGTTACAGACAATACCCAGAAGCGGGCTGCAGGCTCTGCAAGCTCGAGCACGCAGACATGGCGCAAGTCTTATAGAAATGCACAGAGGTCAGAGCAATATACAGTGAGGACAACACAGAACCGGACCTTCTCGAGGAGCGATGGTTAAGCGTTCTGACTAGCTCGCTTCTACACGACCAACTATGGGCAATCCAGGGGGCCCGGGCAGCAGTGGAAAGGCTATGCCTCACCGCACATAATGGCCGGGTGGCCTGAGCACGAGCCGGCAACCTCGCAGGTGCTTTTCTCAAAAACGTTTCTCAAAAAACGCGGTTAGTGGACGGACGGAAAAGTCGAGCTGAAGTAGGGTCAAGGACGTTTTAACCTAAACCTCCTTGACCCTGCGTCAGCTCGCCATGGTGGCTCAGTCAGCTAAGGCGCTGCGCTGCTGAGCACGAGGTCGCGGGATCGAATCCCGGCCGCGGCGGCCGCATTTCGATGGAGGCGAAATGCAAAATCGCCCGTGTGCTTGCGTTATAGTGCACGTTGAAGAACCCCAATTGGTCAAAATTAATCAGGAGCCCTCCACTACGGCGTGCCTCATAATCAGAACTGGTTTTGGCACGTAAAACCCCAGAAAGAAGAAGCTCGAATGCATCAAGACGGCGTCTGAAGTGACGCTACAGCCAAGTTTGCAGCGCTGGCGCCTGGCCAGTGTCTGCAGAGACGCAATTCAAACAAAGTGTTCGTGGCACATACAGCTTTTTGTAGTCTTGTGTGGAGCTTCCAGAATAGTCGCCCGTCCAGAAGAGCAGCTATAGACCTACACCATGTTTGTAAACAGCGGTAGGCGCCGTCGATATATTTTAGGCCTTATAGCGACGTCGCGTAGGCTCCGCCCAACATTTGACTCCGCCCACGTTCGCCGCCACCGCTTGCACGCGCGGTTGGCGCAGCTAAAACCATGATTTCATTATGAAGCACACAGTAATGGGGGCGCCGGATTAAGTTTAACTACGTAAGGTTCTTTAACGTGCACCCAGGGCACGTTCTTGCATTTCGCCCCCATCGGGATACGGCCGAACGAGACGCTAGGCCTAGCTCGTTGACCGCCGCAGTGACGGCCGACAGCGCTTGCGACTTGGCCTGCTGCTCATCATTGTGCGCTTATTTTATTGCGATAGCAATTATATGGACACTCAAAAGCAGATTTCTGCCGTCGGCGTCGCCGTCGCCGTTGCCGTCGCCGTCGCCGTGAGGTTCCGTATGACGTCATTTGGAGAAGAAATCGTCGCCGCGCGCCGAACGCTGTATGTGCGAGTGAAAGGGCGCGAGGGGCGCGTCTTTCACGGGGAGTGAACGCACGGCGGAGAACAAACGCGCGTTCTGCGCCGTGCTCGCTTAAGGGCTGCAGAAGTAGGCGTCTCTGTTCTCCTTCACAATCACCATGTATGTAGAGCAAACGCGCCTTCTTCCAACGAGCGAGAGGCCGTGGGGGAGGGGGAGGGAAGGGAGGCGACGTTTAGCTGCGGCACGCAGTGCCTATTTATATCAGAGGCTCCGGCAACAGTCACCAACGCCGCACGCATTTTGAGCGAACGCGGACAAAACGCCGATGGCGTCGACAACAGTTCTGCGTGTTGCCGATGCTGCTGCATGTCCAAGTTTATACAGCTGATAAAGCTAATATCATTACTCCGTATAGCTCTCTACAAGTTTGCTATCGCAATTGATGCTTCGCCTTTCAGGTGAAACTGCGACAACTTTTTTGACAACAAGATTAACGTGGGCTTAAATGAATCGGTTTTGTCGGTGTCGTTGGTGCGAATAACAAACGAAACGTAGTACTTGCAAGCCAGCCGAGCCGCCTCGCTGAGACAGCCGGTGCTTCGGTTTCCGTCTGCGAGACGAAATGCCGTCGCCGTCGGGTCGTTGCTCCGGATGGCGCCAGTGGTTTAGTACTGGGCGCTGCTTTACGAAATACGCGCAAATTCGAGATAGCTTTTCTATTAAGAACTATTTTATGTTAAAAACAAGCTGTAGCCGATTTCTACGTCGCCGTGAGCGGCGATAGAAGCGATCGCCTCGGTGATGGGTCCGGACCGGCAAGGTACCGGCCCTACGGCGACGTCGCCTGTCTAGGACCGCGCAATGTGAGCTAGCTGTTGTACGCGGCCGTCCGATCGCTCCGACTCTGTACTAACACTGTACATTTTGTTTCGCGCTCGAAATTTAACTGACACGTTTAGGCGCGTTTATGACTTCCACACTGCAATAAACGCAGTTGTGACCCTGCTGCCTGCGTATGTGAACGTGTGACAGGATATTTACACTGCTGGTGGCTCAATTCTTTGAGATGAAAGCAAATTTGAATGTGACGTGTTTTGTGGGGCATCTGCTAGCTCGACCTACATTCAAGGCTAATCCTAATCTAGCTTTCCCACAGTGCGGCAAGCAATTATAATGGCACGCGAATAACGATCCTAAGATCGGCTAATGCACGCCAATCAAAATAAAAGAGAAGCTTAACGGTTACGAAATGTTTTGCGCATAATGGATGATCTGGTATCATAATCCAACTTTCGCTTTTTACCGCGGCGGCCCATTGCTTGCGACGGTTTTCATCAACAGGAAACCTATGAAAACCTTAACCTCTTGCGCATTTCGACGCAACTCAGCTCATCCACATACTGCGTTTCTTTCATCGTAAAATCATAGAATGAAGACCTCACAGATGGAACCGCACAACCACCTGCGAAACCCAGCGGCTGCTGTGGTAGGCGCGACACGGGCGGCGGCTCGGCGGCGGAGTGCCTACCAAGCGAAACTAAATTCCGACGACAGCGCCACCGCATTTTCGTGACGTAGCGCCGTGGTGTAGGTCTATAGTGGCAAGGTTATTCTGCAGCAATGGCTAACGGTTGTCTGTTGTTCTGTGAACCTGTACACGGTAAAAGCCCTGGAATAGTATTTCATGGGTTTTAAGTGATTCTGAACTGCCCACGCGATGGTTGTCCAACATCTCTCGCGAGATCTCCAGCCTTATTAGACACTGGGCCATGGCCTATGCATTCTTGCATGCAAAAGGCCACAAAAGCCCTTCTGCAGTTCGTGAAGGGTACTGGATTGCATGAACGTATGTGACAGCGGGGGTTCTTCTGTGACTGTCTCTGCGAATGACTATGTTTTTCTTTTCTCTCCTTATCTATTCTTCCCTTTTCCCCTCCCCAAGTGTAGGGTAGCCATCCGGGCACGTCCTTTGTACATCTATTATCGATTATATCGGTTAACCGATTAACCGATTATCGAAATCGATTATACACATTCGCTGTTTGTGGCGTATCAGTTACTCAGACTGTCATACATCTATGCAAGTTTTTTTAAGTATTCACAGAAGCTGACTTTAAATACAAACACGGGATAGCCATGACGAGCAAATGTGAAGAGTGCACGAACTTGCAGACACGGCGCTATTCGTGGTCACGTGTTCTTCTCATGTGCGCTACACTAGCATTTTCCAATGGCACGCCAACAAGTATCGCTTGTTGACGGCACATGTGCTCTCTCAGTCGCCGAGGAATACAAAATTGGTATGCTGGTTTGGAAAGCTCACAACCTGGATCAGAGATTTCTTGAAGCCAAGAAGTCGCATTACGTCATATACCTGCATTTAATGATGTGTCCAGTGCAAATCAGCACAAGCAGCAAAAATGTTAGCCCACCAGTCCCAGCTTCTTCATTTTCTTCGGAACCACACCGTTCTTAACGAAGTTTTTACTTCGAAAAGACAAATTAGCATATATGAGTGCTTGAGATAAATGCCTCGTGATTATATAGGTAGGGCTTCAGGCAAACGTGAAACTTTTCTGCATCTTCGCCCAGTCGATTTGGCTTTAGATACGCCAATGCTCCTTCCTACATATAAAGCGTGAATATTTGCGTTAAAGGTCGGCGCAGCCATCTACACCATGCTTGCGAAATCACAAGTAATTCAAATTTAATTCAGATATGAAAATACATAACAAATCTAACTCTAAGAATTATGGGACAAGGGCTGAAATTTCCTAAACAACATACTCGTACTTTAAACCTGATTTTTCGGATGTCTGAGCGGAGATCAACCCACGCAATGTGTTTGATGGTATTTAGAAAAAGACGTCGTTTTCTCAGTGCAAATATTATTAAAATTGAAGAAGTGATCATTCTAGCAACGGTCTTCGGCATTTCAAATAAGCTTTACGATTTCCCGTTAACCGCCAGATGCAAAAAGTATGGTTGGTATTTCTATACTGCTACGTAGGTTTCTTAAATGGTAGTATTCAATAAATAAATCATGCTGACGGCGCATTTAACTGCCTTCCTAAAGAATTGGGACTATTTTCTGAAGTGTGTTGTTTATCCTCCTAAGACCCCATGTACAATATATTGCACATTGCCTTCAATGTTTTTTTAAAAATTCTCTCGGAAGTGATTACGCAACATATTCATTCTGGGTATGAAGTACGTTGTACGTGTAACTGTAAACAAGTGGTTTACACTTATTCTTGTCATCCGCTTTTGAGGAATTTGCCATTCAATTGTTCTAGACATCTGTGTCGTCCGAGACGGCCGAAAGCAACCTTGAGGTGTGTTTCGAATTCACTGAGATTGCGTGAGAATACCGGACGCTGCAGCACCATGACAATGTACCATACGTAGTTCCATCTCCATCTCTGCGTTTAGGCAATGAAATGCAGTTTTTACAATAGCAAACGTGAGGAGATGTGATTTTTTTCACGTACATAGAGATGGAGTTTTTGACCTCCAACCATGGTATTTAAATTTTTAAAAATTGTTTTTCAAGTTCATAACACAACAATAGACAATAACAACCACCTTGAAGACCGATTATGTCCCTTATTTGTGGTCGGGTCTCAGGAGGTTATATTACTTGGGATAGATGAAATTAAACAGGTTCTAAGCTGCTCGAACAATATTCCCTGCACTATCTGGGTTGATAAGAAAGCGTTTTGCGACGAGACTTGGATCGACGCTTTAGGCAGACTGTGGCGTCTTGAAACTATTACCAATATATAATAATGAAAATAAGTCACAGCCCCGACTACGCGTAGGCATTTATCATACATTTCGCATTTCGCTCGCCAAATGAAGCCTTATGCTACGACAAAATGATAACAGCGCTTTATAAACGTGTACGTCAAAGGGAAATTCTACGCTGGAATGATGAGCGGCAACGGAGCCAGCTGCGGAAGAAGACGACAACGACGGACGCTAGAGCAGTAGCACGAACGCGTTCGCGCCGAGTGGCGCCAACGAGCCAGCTGTGGAAGATTACGACGCTCGAGCCATTGCTGATGATGCTAATTTCTGCACGCAGACCATACGAGACCACGGATCGGAGCCATGTACTGCTTCGCTGTAGTAAGTTGTTCACTACGCGTGCCGTTGGAGACGGAGGTAGAATTGCCTTCGCAGCAATCTATTATTCATTGCGCAAGGCATTTTAATGAGGAAACCTACCTCTGCTAGTGGTAGTATATAAGGCCGCTGTCTTTGCTTCTGACTGCTGTGTCACTCATTCTCATCGGAGCCAGCCATTTCTAGTGCGCATTCTCATTGGAGTCAACTGATTCCCCGCCGTCGCCTTGAAGCTACTTTGCACAGCCCCCAAAGGATTTCTGGCTGCCTTTCCGATTCTCGTTTGAAAGCTGCATCAAGTTTTCCGAGAATTCGCGGAAAACAATTATCATACCGAGGCATCCCTCTAAAGCGTGAGTCTTTTAACCTATATTGTTAATGGTGACCTCGGCAGCTGCACCTTGGCAACGACATTGTGAATTTCGCGTGGTGACAACTTATTGTCCCGCCTTTTCACCCTTCACCTGTTCAACTCCACGCAAGATCACTCACGCGGTCCCTTCTGTGGAGCATAGCCCACAGTATATTGGGTGCTCTAGCACCCGCAGCGGTGGCATAACGGCTATGGTCTTGCGCTAAGCAAGACCATGGCCTGCTAATCACGACTCTGCTTAGCACATCTGCTCAGCACGTCTACTAAGCACGACGTTGCAGGATGGAATCCGGGCCGCGGCGGCCGCATTTCGATGTGGGTGAAATGCAGAAAACGCCCGTGGACCGTGCGTTCGGAGCACGTTACATAACTCCAGGGGGTCAAGATTAACTAGAGTCCCCAACTATGGCGTGTCTCGTAATGAAATCGTGGTTTTAGCACGTAAGTCCCCAGAATGTATTTTTAGACCTGACCCCAGCCTTCGAGTACAGGCAAAAGGTCAGCTTCGCAAGGACACGCCCATGTATGCAGACCTGACCACAGCCTTCGAGGGCGAGCAAAAGGTCAGCTTCGCAAAGTCAAGCGTGCGCCTCGCCACCGAGCCGTGTCCGCTCGCCCTTCTAGTCTCCTTCGACTCCATTGCGAATCCTTGGTGTGGGACAGCATGACAACGACGGGGGCGTGGTGTCCCTCGAGCCAACATGTAATTACTGTCCCAATAAAACGAAGAAGATGCGCAAGAAACGCGCTGTCAACCGAATTCGTGCAGCTATTACAACTAGCAACAAAGAGAAAGAAGTCTTGCCACCACGACTGCTTCACTCACCATCTCACGCAAACTTTCGAGATCGGCTTGCGAGTTATGCAAAAACTCCGCCATGGCACAGCATCGTCATCATCCACATAAAGGACCGATGCGGTAGCCCACCGTTTTTGTGAAAATATTCAAAAATACTTTCATTCTTCTCTACGCACCCGTAAAACAATAGTAAACCGCCGTGGTTGCTCTGTGGTTATGGTGTTGGACTGCTAAGCACGAGGTCGTGGGATCGAATCCTAGCCACGGCGGTCGCATATCGATGCGGGCGAAATGCAGAAAACACCCGTGTGCTTAGATTTAGGTGCACAGTTAAAGAACCCCAGGTGGTTCAAATGAATCCGGAGTCCACCACTATGGCGTGCCTCATAATCAGATGGTGGTTTTGGCACGTAAGATCCCATAATTTAACTTAAAACAATGCTATATACGCAGTACAATGATATTACAAGGCATTGTGCATGCAATGCAACACGCTCGATGTGAACAAAGTAGAAGAGACCAATCGAACAGTGAACTATGCTGACTGGCGAACATTACGAATTCCACCACAAGAACACTAACACAGTGTACTAGAAGACTACTTGCAGTCAGATTCATATATAACACCCGGAGCTCACACTCGTACGAACAGCGGCGAAGAAACTCGGATTCACCCAGTTTAAACAGCTGTTTTATTAAGTATATCCTCCTGAAACCCGAACACAAGTATGGGACATAAACGCTCTTCAATGTGGTTTGTATTGTCTACTGTTATGTCATGAATTGAGAGCAAACACAATTTAAATTTTTTAAACCGTGGTTAGATGCCAAAATCTGCGTCTGTATGTCTCCGCTATCTCCGTCATCTTATATTCGCTATGTTAAAAGCTACATATAATTGTTTAAACGCAGAGATGAAGATGGAACTACGTGTAGTACATGGCCATGTTGCGGCCGCGTATGGTATTTTCACGCAATCTCAGTGATATCGAAATACACCTCAAGCTTGGTTTCGGCCGGCTGGGACGACGCAGAGGTATAGATCAATTAAGCGTCAAATTTCTCGAAAGCGAACGACAAGAATATGAGTTGACAGTTGACAAGAACTTTATGGAAAGGTCCTGAGGAAAAAGATTGGGGGAGCCGAAGTCACCCCAATCAAGTTGGTGGCTCCGCCCATGACGGAACCGGGAGCTGGTGGCTCTCGGCGACGTCACGGGCCCTCTGGACGGCCTATCGTTGATGCGTATAGCCCGCGCTTTGCAGTAGGGCGTCCTACTTGGACTTGTGAAGATCAGAGCCCGCGTTGAACGGTCACAGCCAGAGCATATGATTGAAGCAGCAAGAATATGAGTAAACCACTTTTTTGCGGTTACACTTCCCCCGTACTTCCTACGCACAATGAATATTTTGCATAATTCCTTCCAACTGAATTTCTCAAAAAAAAAAAAAAGTTGGAGTCCTCTCACGCTGTGAAGAGGAAAGTCCAGCGAAGCTGGCGCTCTGATGGGATTTCCTATGTTGGGGTTTAGCTATATTGGGGATTTGCTGTTGAATTTGGCTACAAAATGGTAAGCCGACGCCTTCACTACGTACTCGGGAAAGAGGTTTCGGTGCGGCTCCGAGTAGCACAATGGGGTATTTTTTAACACTTAGACGATGGCTATACACTGCCCGGCTCTGAAAGAACTGCCTCGGCGTCCATGAGCGACGGCATTGGTTGCGCGTTCCTCACAGCTTTTCTACGACGTTCCCAGAGAAGAGACCTTGACCAACAGGCGTATTCTGTAAGAGTCCAACTAGTGGACTGTCCACTTCGGCTGTCGCGATTGGCTCCAGCAGCAGGAGCGAGAAGAAGCCAGCCAGTCTCCTTCTCGCTCGTGCAGCGGGAGGCAATCGCCATAGCTGGAGTGGACAGTCCACTAGGTGGACTCTTACAGAATACCCCCCCCCCCCCCAAAGCTCTGTATATGTAGCGAGCGCAAACTCCTCTCACATCCCACTCCTCCGTTGACCTACGTTTTTCGTAGACAGGCGGGAAGGAGCCCGGAGAGAGCCTGCAGCACAGGCGGCCGTGGCCGGCAGGACTGCGCGCATGTGCCGCAGTCGGAGAGTGGAAACATACACGCCCAGTCATGCGTGGCAGCCGCCTATCTCTCCCCCACCATCGGGACGCCGCGCTTGCCCTCCTCGCCTTCCTTCTATTTATCAGCGGTCCTGTCAAGACGCACGCAGAGCAGCCGGAAGGGCGAGGGAAAGAGTGCGCTTCACCGGCCTAGCCTCGCTAGACTCCCAGCAGGGCTCAACTGAAGTCGGGTGCAGCTTCTAGCAGGCTTGGGGGATCGCTGCATAAAAGAAGGTCGACTGGCGCAAGAGAGGTAGCGGAGGCTAAGACTGCCGGGAGGGAGGAGGGGCCGCGCGCTCAGAAGGACGACGATGCTCGAGGCAATGCTGATGATGATAGCTTTTTCTACACGAGGACACGACCCTCGGGAACCTAGCCCTTAAGAGCTTAGCTGCAAAAAGTTTAAGGCAATGCGTAATGTATTGTACAATGGGTCTCAGGAGGACATGACTCCGTACTATCGGATTTAGTTTGCGCAGTCTGGGCTACGTCGCCTTATTTGATTGCCGAGATCGCTCTGCAATGTTTCGACAGCACCGGAAAACAGCTTTTGCGCAGTTGTAGAGGAATTGCACAAACCAATCACGTCGCCGAGCTGGTTGTACGATAAATCCTCCCAACATTCTTGCAACCAGCTTCAGGAATGTGCGTGCTGCAACACTACACTTTATGCGTGTAGGCTTTGTTTTCTTGTGTGTGTGTGCGCGCGTGCGCGTGTGTGCGCGTGAGAGTGCGCGTGCGAAGGTGAGTGCGCGCGTGAGTGCGCGTGTGTGCGCGTGTGTGCGCGTGAGTGCGCGTGAGTGCGCGTGATTACGCGTGAGTGCGCGTGTGTGCGCGTGTGTGCGCGTGTGTGCGCGCACTATGAATGACCTTATCATAAACTACTGTGTGCCACACTGGAAGCCTGTCTCTTGTAGTTAAAATACCCCACAGATATTGCCAATCCAAATCATTCACTACAGACAGCAAATCAGGTAAAAGCACGGCTGTCTATGTTTGCGCTGTAGTTGTGCCTGGAAATACATCTGTCGCACAGAGAGCGAGAGAGAATAAAGGGAGGAAAGAAAGACAAGGAGGTTAACCAGACGTAGTCCTGTTTGCAACCCTACACGTGTGGAGGGGGATGGGGGAGCGAAAGCACGCCACATTTCACAACGCCTTGGAACTGGTGTCACACGCCACTTTGTATTTGCTAGTAGTACAAGCTGACTAAGCAACCGCGCAGCCATCACATGCTACGCTCGCAGTGCCAGCGTAGCAGGGCTGGCATACTGTTCAGCAGCGAGCATACTGGAGCATACTGCAGTGGCATACTGCAACGAGCAGTGCTGGCATACTGCTCTCGGAAGCAAGTTGCCTAGACTATGGGTCATAAGTACGCAATGGTAATGGCCTATTTGGGTACTCAACATCATGCAGTAGGTCACATCTGCCTTTACTTCACAGCAAACTGCTGAATGTAACTATGCACGACAAGCTCCATCCTCCACTGGCTTTCCGTAGATGCAAAAATACCTGCGCTACGATATGCGACTTTCCTAGCCAGAACCGTGAGGAAAAAAAAAGTCACAGCGTATCTTATGTTATCCAGTTGAAGGCGAAAGCCCACGTGCCGATGCATTAAAGACGGACACATGACGTACTCATCCAAAAAATACGGAGTTTTACGTGCCAAAACCACGATCTGATTATGAAGCACGCCGTAGTGGAGGACAACGGAAATTTGGACCACCTGGGGTTCTTTAACGTGCACCTAAATCTAACTACACGGGTGTTTTCGCATTTCGCCCCCATCTAAATGTGGCCGCCTTGGTCGGGATTCGATCCCGCGACCTCGTGTTCAGCAGCTCAACACCATAGCCACTGAGCAACCACGGCGGTTTACACATCCCCGTTAAGATAATTCGCTTAGTCTACTTCGCTTAGGCATCCCTATTATTTCGCTTAGTGTACTTTGCTTATCATCCCGTCTTATTTGCTGAGTCATCGTCTTAATTCGCTTACTCGTCCTCTTAATTCGCATACTCATTATCTTATTTCTTTATTCTAATTCGCTTAGTCATCTCCTTAAATTGCTTAGTCATCAATAGTAGTTCTATTGCCTTTAACTCGCCCGTGCGAGCACGAACGGGCTGATATGGCCCATATGCTCTGGGAATGCCAACACCACGAGCAAGTAGCACCAAGAGGAAGGGAGAAGACAACAGCAGGACCCTCTGAAGCGGGGCGCCTCGCTGAGAGATGGCAAGCCGCCCTCCTCAGCGAGGAACCCGAGGACCAGGAGTGGGCCGTCCAGCGGGCCAGGGCCATTGCCGAGGATCTCGGAAGATTTTTCTCCGGAGATGAACCCCTGGCAGCCTAGCCCCGGGTACCAACAGCCATAACCGTTGGACAAATAACGTTTATTCCTATCCTATCCTTAACTCGCCCGAATCATCCGCTAATTTCGATTGGACGTCCTTCTTAATTCGCTTAGTCATCCACTTAATTCGCTTTATCATCCATCTTAAGTCTTGCTTGCTTACGCGGATGTTGAAAATAAAGATGTGGGGCACGAGGAGGGGGGAAGCACGGGAGAGAAAAGAAGTCAGAAGGGCAGCGAGCCCCTCGGATAGTAAAGACGTGTTGCTGAGCAACCGCCCCGTAGCTCTTGCAATATGCCGCCACAACGCGCATTCAGTGGAAGTTTGCAGAACGCACTCCCTGGTGGGGCGGAATGCCGTGACCGACGACTCCTTGTTTGTGTGATGCTCGACCACGGCAGCCAGCGCTCGTTCATCCACACCGATGTTGCAAATACATTGCAGTGTGTAGCACTGGGTACTGAAGCGTTGTCGTTGGTGACATTCGGGAATGCGAAGCCACGGCATCATTGGCGTTGTCGACGCGTTTCTCTGACACTTCGTGGACGATTCCGGGGCAGCACAGTCACATTAGAAGCTTTAGAAGTGCCTGAAGTGTGCACCGTTACGAGCCCACCACTGCACAGCAACGTGCTTCAACTGCTCTGGGATAGAAGGTATGATGCTACGAATATCTTCGATCCAGAAACGTGGCGCCCAGATGAAATTAGCATCTTAATTGGTTCAGACACCTACAGGAAAGTTGCTACCGGGAAGATTGATCGCCTAGACGAGCATCTCACAGCGGGGGAAACGTCCTTCGGGTGGACTGTGCAAGGAACAAGTCCGCACTTTCGCCTCTACAACACCTTGCGCCCTTCTCATGTCAGCAGACGTCTCTGCTCAGGAGTACGACGAAACAGCTATGTGGCATCTTGACACGATCGGTATTGAAAAGAGCATGCAGATAACATTGTCCTATTCAGCAACAATGGAAACGAATTACAACAAATGATTGAGGACCTTAATCGAGAAAGTGTAAGAATTGGGTTGAAGATGAATCTGCAGAAGACAAAGATAATGTTCAATAGCCTGGCAACGGAACAAGAATTCAGGATCCCCAGTCAGCCTCTAGAGTCTGTAAAGGAGTACGTTTATCTAGGTCAATTACTCACAGGAGACCCTGATCATGAGAAAGAAATTCACAGAAGAATAAAATTGGGTTGGTGTGCATACGGCAGGGATTGCCAAATTCTGACTGGGAGCATACCACTGTCATTGAAAAGAAAAGTGTACAATCGTTGCATTCTGCCGGTGCTAACATATGGGGCAGGAACTTGGAGGTTAACAAAGAAGCTCGAGAGCAAGTTAAGGACCGCACAAAGAGCGATGGAAAGAAAAATATTAGGTGTAACGTTAAGAGACTGGAAGAGAGCGGTGTGGTTCATAGAGCAAACGGGGATAGCCGATATTCTAGTTGACATTAGGAGGAAAAAATGGAGCTGGACAGGACATGTAATGCGTAAGATGGATAACCGGTGGACCAGTAGAGTTACAGAATGGATACTAATAGAAGGGAAGCGCAGTCGAGGACGGCAGAAAACTAGGTGGCGTGATGAGGTTAGGAAATTTGCAGGTGTAAATTACAATCAGCTAACGCAAGACAGTGGTAACTGGAGATAGCAGCGAGAGGCCTTCGTCATGCAGTAGACATAAATATAAGCTGATGATGATAATGATGATGATGACAACTAGATGTGGCGATCATAAAATATTGACGACACAGTGTCTGAAAACAAAACAGGCCGTATTTGCTTGCCTACATGAACTTCGCCTCCTACCAGCAGCCTCTTCTCTATGTCGCTCTCCGAGAACCGCTTCTCGTAAGCATAGTCGCGAGACGTTATCTCTCGATCTTTCTTTGAGATTGCACTAGCCCACGCTCCCAACAGTGCCGGGTCACTAGGAACCTTGAAGGTAATTACCACTTTCCTAGCAGCATGCATAGTGACTGCTGCAGTTCAGCATGGCACACTACCGTCTCATTCTCAAATGTCACGGATGGAAGGCGCTCGCCATTGTATCAACGTGGAAAGCGCGCGCGCAATTTCAGAAATCGGAGAACAAGAGAAACAGAAAGCCTGCAAACTGCTAAGAAAACCACGACAGTTTGCTTGTCGCCACACATCGCTCCCTAACTAATCCTAGCTTTGCCTCCTGAAGTCATCCACGCACACACGCACGCACGCACACCGCATGTGAGCCAGTAAACTCGTGGGGCCGGCATACGCCGTCTGCTCAGGAATACTGCTGGTAACCCGTTTAGAGGGTAGCGCGGGACAGTAGCGCACCCAGGATCTCTGCCAGGGGGGGGTTGACAGTTTGCCAATACCATCTAAACAGCACTAATTTCGATTTCTTCTCGGGAAATTGTCAAAAAATGCGCTTTTTGCGAGTGTGCAGACGATTTCGCGTCTTACATCTTAGTTGCAGCACTCAAATGCGTAAGGAAAGAAAAGGGGTTAAACAAAAGGGGGGGGGGGGGGGTTATGTCGGCCTCATGGGGGGGTTACAACCCCCGAATCCCCCCCCCCCCCCCCCGTCAGTGCGCCACTGGCGCGGGATGTAATTTGAGTAACACTTGGCAATTGCTGCTACTAAAATGTGCGTCACTTCTGTTTGTTAACGTTATTGACTGAAACCCGAGACATGTTAGAAAATATTGGACGATATCGCAACCTTTATGCGTCGCGCCCTTAGAAGACCACCTAAACGACCGGAACGTGCCTGCCGCGTCATCTGTGGTACTGCGGGGAAAACTGCAAGCCCTCTTCGGCAAACCGCGACGCTGTCGCATCCGGGCAGATTTGCTTCCTAAAACCCTTCCCCTTGGTTACAGCACCGGACTGATGTGCTGAGGGAACAGAGTTCGAAACCAACCGTAGGACCAACTTAAGTTGCTGTGTGGCAATGTGTGTCATTCTGCAACAAAACTCTTTTCTGCCGACATGGATCCCTGTAGATGCAGGACTGGTTTGTGTACCTCTCTTGAATGAAACTCTTTGACGTTGACTTCATTTAACCTCTGTGATGACAAATTTTACGACAATCCCTTACGTGCCACAACCACGATACGATTATGGGGCACGCCGTAGTGAGGGGCCCCAGAATAATTTTCACCACGTGGGATTCTTTGACGTTCACCCAATGCAAGGTACGAGCTTTTGGATTACGCGGTTATCGAAATGTGGCCGCCATGGCTGGGTTTGGAATTCGCGCCCTCGGGCTTAGCAGCACGGCACCGAAGCCATTACGCCACCATTGCAGGTTATCACAAAAATTGTCAACTGACAAAGTTACAAAGTTAACTTAATCGTACAGGTAGACAGACTTCGGATCCTCGGCTTACACTTACAAAGGACGGGGGGTGGAGGATACGCCATACAAAAGCTACAACACACGACCACGCAGATCTTGCGCATGATTCAACGAATTACCAGCAGGAAGAGGGGACTCAAGGAACAGGACCTTATCCGATTAGTGCAGGCTCTGATTGCGAGCCACATTGCGTACTCGGCACCATATTTCAATTTCAGGAACGCGGAAGTGGAGGTACTCGACCGGCTGATACGCAAGGCGTATAACCAAGCTCTAGGACTCCCACCCGGAACGGCTACTTTTCGCCTCGAGGAGACAGGGGTGTACAACAATGCACGGGAAATCATAGAGGCCCACCTGGTAAGCCAGAAGGAAAGACTACTACGCACAATAGCGGGACGCTGCGTCTTGGAGCGTTTTGGATATTCCGTACGGAAGACCAGCGCACCGACCAAAATTCCAACGCGAATACAGTAAACTATGCACGTCTCACCGATTCCCACGAACATGCACCCAAACTTCCACATCAGACGGAGACAAGCCCGAGCGCAAGCGCTCGCGATAAATTATGGAAACCACCCCGATGTCTTGTACGTAGACGCGGCCAGCACCGCAAGAAGCACCGCATTCGTCACCAGCGTAGTCGATAATCACGGGACCGAAATAAATGCGTCGTCGGTTTCCATAGTGAGCGCTGCGGAGGCAGAGGAACTAGCGATAGCGTTAGCCATCAGGACGAGACCGCACTGGGATTGCGTCATAGTTCTGACGGACTCTCAGACGGCATGCAGAAATTATTCCAGGGCCAAAATTTCCAGGGCCGCACAACGCATTCTGAATGGAGCGCACCAGCTGCCACCATACATACAAATCGTGTGTACACCGGGGCATGAGTCCTTACGCGGCAATCAGCAGGCACACGCCTAGGCCCGAGCGCATGCGCACCGGGAGCCGCGAGATGACCGCACCGAGCAGTTCCAACCAGAGCCCATACCATTAACCTACCCGCACATATTACAACACTATCGCCTTTCACGAAGAACACTACCCCCACCGCATAATGCTCTGACGCGAGAGGAAGCTGTAATATGGCGAAAACTCCAAACAAACACATATCCGCATTTGAGTCTTTACCACGCCATACACCTGCGCTGTGTTCCTATAAATGTCCACACTGCGATCAATGTGCAGCGCTTTACCACATGGTATGGGCTTGCACAAATACACCACAGCTCACACCCATAACACACCCCACCACACGGCAATGGGAGGCAGCGCTGTCCAGCTCCGACTCGACGGACCAGCTCAACCTGGTCAATCGAGCGAGAAGGGCAGCTAAGGCCGCTGGACTCCTGGACTGAGGGGACCACCCACCGCAGAGCGGAAGAGCTACCTACGCTCGCGTGCTCTTTCGATTAAAGTTTATTCTCTCGCTCTCATTACAGATGACACAAGTTGACATAGAGCAATGAATCACCTTAAGGCTCACAAACTGAAAGAAAAACGAGGTACCATGCAGAATACATTCAAAATATTGGAACGGTTAATGTCCTTGTGGTAAAATTCACAAAAGTTCACATTCAACGTCAGATGCTTGAGGAAAAGCTATTAAATGTATCCTGCTACTCAGAGATGGGTGACACGGATAAGCACTGAAGTCCACAGCACACACAAATATGTTGCTGCAAGTATACAATTTAAACTAAAATAGGAATTTATCTCGGGCAGCAGTTTCTAAGGCACGCAAAGCGGTACACATACAAATTGATGAAACAGATAAATAAGTAGCTTTTGCTACAAGACATCATTCGGACAGGTACAGAGAGGAATGCATTTGTCAATAAAGCTTCCGAAATGTTGCGCGTTGCAAGGCACGTTGAGAAATTTTGGCATCATCAACACCAAATTTGCTACAGTGAGTAACCAGGGCAATTGGTGAATTTCGCACGCCACAGATATTTCGCAACATGGGCTGAATTTACTTTGAAAATTATGAAAACACCCTTGCAAACACATACAGCTCCACTATTCTGTCGGTTACATATTCTATTTAGCATAAGTAAACTGAAAAAAATATCATGATGCTAACATGAATGATTTATGACTTCACACACCATTTGACTTGCACAGAATCACTAGGCTGCGAAGGAAGCCACAATCACAGAATAAACTTGAGTGGCATAATGTATTACACAAACTTTGAATAAAGAGGCTAATACGTGATTGGAAAATGAGAAATATCTCAAATTGTCAAGTGGGCACTGTTACTGTTACAAAGAAAACATAGATGTAGTAATTTGGCATGGCATAAGCCTCGTTAGGCATAAAAAATGAACAGTAGATCCTCACTACCTCACTGTGTAACCAAAATGCGCGATACAAAATACCAAACAGCGCAGGGTTGATGTGTAAGAACAATTAAAGAAGTAATGACACAATATCTTCGAGCCTTTATTTCTTCCTTTAAATGAAGTCCCGGTACCTCTAAACCACAAGAAAAAAATATACTGCCAAGCCTGAGAGCACCCTAAATGATTTATTATAATAGCTTTTCTACCGCTAGTTTCGGTTTCGTTTCTACTGTACGTGTACGCGCTTCTACACAGTACGTGGTCACGTCAAAGCACGTTATTGTGAAGTTTTGACATTCAATCCGGCTCACTTTGCCATCCACTATGCTGCTGAATCGGTTCTCGGAACGCGTAGCAACATACGAGGCGACCGAGCCAGTCAGAGCGAGTGTCAAAACACCACAATGTCTTGCTTAGACGTGACTCCATACCGTGTCCTGACGTCAAACAAAGTATCCTCCACGGAGGACACCGAAACTGGCTAAAGAAAAGTTACTATAATGAAATATTCAGAGCTCTCTGAGGCTTGTAGCAATATTTTCTATAGTTTAGAATCCTAGGTCATTCCCCTAAATAAAAAGAAATAGTTGAAAATATCATGTCAGAACCGTTTTAACGCCGATGAAGCAAAGAAAAATGACCTGACTAACACTAAAGTAACGAAACATGCTTGAGTTGCTCATAAAGTCTGTACAGAATTCTTTATCTGATACATTTTTAGAGCTTTTGCGTGGGTTTTTTTTTTTTTTTTTTTTCGTGTGAAAGGGGGAAAAGTTTAATACAAAGCTCTAAAGGCATTTTAGATTATAAAAATTTGATGCAGACAATGTGAGGCATTTTCAAGTATTTCTGTGCGACGCTCAGGCGCACGCCGCACCCCTGACTTAATATGTGCCTGGGAGAGAGAGAGAGCAGATTTTAATGAAGAGAAGGGAGGAGAGGTCGGCCTGGAGAGCGTGTCTCTAGCCTGCTACTCCTCACTGGGGTAAGGGGAAGTGGGAGATACAGAGAGAGGTAGGTGGCAGGTGATTATGATATCGTGTTAGCCAGCGCCACAAGGGTTGGTTCTGGTTGTAAAACATAAATACCCCAGAAAGTGAATGGGAAAACGGTTCCGCGGTAGCTCTATGGTGAGAGCATCGCACGCGTAATGCGAAGACGTGGGTTCGTTCCCCACCTGCGGACAGTTGTTTTTTTCATCCATTTTCATTTATTCATCATTTCTTTAATTCAATTAGTAAGTTCCAAGTAATTTCCCCTACGCTGTCCTTGGTGTTAATGTTTGTTGGCTTCTTATGATATAATCGTGCGTGCAGTGTTTTCAGGCGGAAGCCTTTAATGGCTCATTGTGAAGGTCATCTGCCGTTAGCACAAACTAACTGTCACAGCTTTCCGGCCTCCGGATTGATCCCCTCTTTGTCATAACATCAATGTCGCTAGGCGCAGGTGTGCACCTCCTGATTGGCTCGCGTGCGTGACGTCACTGTCGTCAAGTGCGGGTGTCGGGGTGGTTCGGCGCCGCGCGGGTCCTTCATTTCTTCGTCGTTGCTACAGTTGCTATAGCAACGGCGCCTGATTGCCTTTCCGTTTTGTCGTCTGCTCCATTCATGCGCTGACGCCTGTAGCGCGCATAGCTGGCATAGCATAGAGGGCTTGCATGTAGACTCCTTAACATAGCACCGCCATGGAAGACGCGTCTCCGCCGGATCCACAAACGGCGATGCAACAGTTCCACGCGGCCACAAACTACTTTAAGAGACACTGTAACAGGTAATGGTGTCACGCTTCCGCCGCTTCACACTTTAGTCTTGACAAAGTGTCTTCCGATTTTTCATCCCTTCAATGGATCGCAAAATACATCATTTATCAAGTTCAAACATGCCCTTAAATGGGCACTTGCGCCAATTGCTGTTCAACCTGTCCATCTTTTAGGGGCGAAGCTCCTTATAGCGGCACCCGTTCGTCCCCGTAGTAGTAGGTAGCCACGTCTAGTTTTATGAATTGCTCAATAGATGGCGTTGTGTGTCCCTATATGTATGTATACCCATATATACATATATATGTATATGTATAGTATAACCGGAAGCCGACTTCCGCTTCCGGTTCCGCTTCCGGTTCCACTTCCGGTTCCACTTCCGGTTCCGCTTCCGGAAGCCAGCTTCCGGCTTCCGGAGAACGCTTATATAGCGGCACCCGTTCGTCCCCGTCGTAGTGTGTAACCAGTCTTAACGCTAGTACCAGATGTCGGTATAAACTAAACGTATTGTTCAAAACGCCGTTGATTTATGAAATAAACCAACGAAACACGCCAGATGTTTTCTAAAGGAAACAACGGAAACCAGCAATAAAAGTTTCATAAAACATTTAATCAATCGTTTCACGTCAATTTTATCGGGCGAATTAACGGAAGAACTTTCACGGTTTTACCGATGATTACTTCCAGGAGCTTCGCCCAATCTCATCATCATTCACCTCGTGGATCTGCTGTACTTTTTTCCAAGTGGCTGGCTTCGACAGCAATTCAAAGACGCTGAAAAAACCGCAGCGCCATCTTGCCTGTGCACGGTGCACATAACCATGAATGCATAAGTACATGAATAATGAATATAACAGCGTGGCTCTCCTCTTGAAGCTGAAGACCACTCGCCAAGTGCGCTCCTACATGTACAGTCGCGAGCAAAAGTTTCTGGACCAAAGGTGCCGCGATTTTTTTTTTTTTTTTTTTTTGCAGCCTGGACATTCCGGCTGAAAGGAAGAGCGCACGCCTACGTGCACGTGTTTGACCAATACAACGTATAAAACCAACTCGAGGCCGCGGAGCTGCGCTTGGATATATTAAAATTTTTTGCTGATGTCGTGGTTTCCAAACTTTCGCCTCATAGCATTATATAAGAGAACTAACCAATAAGCGTTCCAGCAGCACATCTCAGCAGATCTATCGGGAATCTTTCTCTTGACAATGACAATCATTCTACAATGGTTTCTGCTAACATTTTTCTTTTTTCTGTCCAAAAGTGCTTTCTTAACGTACATTCACCATTCAGATTTTTTTTTTGCTAGGACAAGGCATAAAACAGATCTTTTCAGTAGCTGCTATAGGTCAATATGTGTACTTCACCACCAAAGGAAGAACGAAGCCTCTAGCTACAAAGGTTAGAAAATGGCAAGATTATAAAGAACAGCCTGCCAACGTCAGCATCCCGTTTTCTTTTCTTCTGGATTCCAAATTGCCACTCCTTCAAGGTTCAACAGCCCCTTGCTTTTGCACGTTCAAAAGCACGGCTCGTCCTCATTGTCCCATTTCTGAGATTGCTATAGGTCAGCCAATCATTTTTGACAGAATATATTAGTGAAAGTGGTGTCACTGTCCTGTATTGAAGGCTGCTGACATCTGCCTTCAGGGAAGAAAATGTAAAAAAGATATCTGCAGTGCACTCTTTAAATAAAGCTGCAGAAAAATTTAATATAATAAAGAAAGAATATAAGCACAGCTAAAGAAGAATGCTTCTTAGTTTCAGAAAAAATCAACCTCAAGCCAACCGGTCATGAAGAGGAAAATGTCTCTCTTCTTCTTGGCTGTATTCCTTACTGCCAAAGGTAAGTTCAAGTGACGTAATTTACACCATCATTGACTAAACTCTTTACTGCTATATGACCTCTAAACCACTGGGCATTTATTTTGTTTAGATTTACGAAAATGTTCAGCAGCCTGGCAAGAGAATTAAATGTTTGTTAGTTGTGCTCAGCTTCTTGAAGCTATGCAAAATTAAATTGATCCCTGCTGAGTATTCTCAAGAAACCAGGACTATGAGTACTAAATTTCCCGGTGATTAAAACTGTATCGCATCGATCAAGGCCACTCGCTTTGTGTTCACCTGATGGTAAGGAGAAAACCGTCACATCACTCAATGGTGTCTCCCGAGCGCGTGACAGTTGCGCTCTTCGACAGTTCATTAGCGGTTTTCTAGGTAAAACTGGGTGAAATTTGTTACGCTGTAGAAATCGTCAGCGTCAGCTTTTTTTGGGTATCCGGAATCATCTTGCGAATTCATCTGATGATGGGCCTCAAGAATCAATCCTCTGTCTTTTTTGCCATGCTTTTTTTTAACTTGCTGATTTTCATGATGCCATGCCTCATTACTACCTCGAGTCATATTGCAACGTACGATTATGTAGTAAAAAAAAATCTCGAGCAAATCACCTCCGGTATTTACAGAGCAATTCGAACGCATTTTTTGGACATCCTGAATAGAGTAAGCTTATCACAGGATGCGTGAAAGAATACACGGAAATAGTGTCTCGTAGTTCCTCAAGTGCGTCGAAATCTTGCAAAATGTCATTTTTGCGTATGTTTCCAACAACTCTAAGCGCATGCAAGGCAGCAGTAGACTCCCGCCATTGTCGAGAAAGACAGACACTGCTTGCGGGCCGTGCGTGCTCTGCTATATGTCAGATTAAGTTCAAGTTTGCGTGTGTATGGCCTTGCTATACGCCGAACTACCTATGCTTGTAAGATCACTGTAACCACATAATTTGGCCAGGCCATCAAGTATAGTCATCATCTATTTACTAATTATTCGGCCTTGGTGTGCAATATACTCACGTACTAATTGGTTGATATGGTAAAGCAACCACCAAGGAAGAGCTTTGGTTCCAGATTCTATCCTCGGACGACCACAAATTCTATTCAATGAAAAAAATTTCTTACCGAGAAACTGACTTGTGGATGATAACTTTGATGATGACGATCAATAATGGAACTCCCTTTTAAACGTGGTGGTGTCCAATAATAACGAAACCTGTGTGACCAACTAAGTGTTACCATATTGTACTCGAGTAACGCACCTCTCATATCATTAAACATGTCCATGATGGTCCCATCCCCATATCTTCTCAGCTTTTTCTCCACCAATACTCCAATTACCTCTTGCTCACCTCGACCACTGAACAGCTAAGGCTTCCATCAGCCTTGAACCTAAAAGCTTCTGGAACGCAGACATTCCCCGCGATTCTGGCTGCACTGATATTTGCACACTCCTTACAATGTGCTGAGTCGTCTCAGGGTTTTTTTCTGCACGATACGCGTCTCATCCTGTAGCAAATATTCACTCTTTTATGTTCTTGTCCTCAGGCAGCCAGATCGGCACTCAAAAATACTGACCTTTTTATGTCATCGTACATATTTTGCCTCCCAATTTCTTTCCTGTCGTATCTTAATTATCCATGCTATATTTGCCATGCTTTTTTATCTTGCAATCACAAAGGCAATCAGAGAAAGAGTGCCTTTGTTCTAAACGTCTACTGCCCCCCCCCCCCCCCCCAGCCAAAGGCGGGCAAACATTGACAAACTCTTCAGGGACACTCTCCGCCTTGTCAAAGACCGCCCTCTGGTAATCATGGGCAATTCCAACGCTCAGAACACGCTATGGGGGTATGAGAGGCAGGACTGGAAGGGTCTCCAGCTAGAAACACTAATGAAACAGAGTCACCTCACACTGATCACAAACCCGAACACTCCGACGAGGGAAGGGAACAGCGTAACACGCGACACCACTCCCGACCTCACCTTCATCACACAAACCACGCGAGCCGAATGGCTCAACACACTCGAAAACTTAGGCAGCGATCACTACATACTGAACATAACGCTACAAACCGGACGCCTGCGCAGGCAGATCGGCACAGCCAAAATCACTGACTGGCGAAAAATCAGGGAAGCCCAAGAACAGGACACAGACACAATCACGAACCTGGAAGACTGGTGCGACAACCTCCGTCGACAGACACAACACCATACAAAGGAAATTGCCAGAACGGAAGAGACCCCAGAAGTGGATCCCCACCTACTACACCTGTGGGACGCCAAACGAGGTCTCACCCCCCGTTGGAAAACACAGAAGTACAACAGAAAACTGAAGACACGCATAGCACAAATAACAGCGGAAGCAAAAGAATATGCCATGCAACTCGCCTCGGCGAACTGGTATAGATTCTGCGACTCCTTCGGTGGCACCCTGGGTATCGCCAAAACGTGGCACATACTCAAAGCCATCCTGGACCCCACCAAAACCAAAGGAGAGGGGCACAAGGCCCTGGAGCGGCTACTACATACCTACCCAGGCAGCCAATAAGACCTCATCGACGCCATCAAGAACAAGTGCTATGGAGATCCAGCTCCCACGCAACCATGTACAACACCATATATGGGACAACCCAACCCACTTTTGGACGAATCCATCACAGAAAACGAGGTGAGAGCGGCCATCGCAGCCACCACCCGTAACACAGCGGTGGGCACGGACCGTATCGCGAACGCCATGATCAGAAACCTTAGCGACAAGGCCATCTCCGCGCTCACGGCCTTTCTCAACCAACACTGGGAACAAGGTACGGTGCCGGCGATGTGGAAACACGCACGCATAATCATGATCCCCAAACCGGGGAAGAAATTGGCAATTGAAAATCTGAGACCAATCTCGCTCACATCCTGCCTCGGCAAGGTGTACGAGAAAATCATACACAAGAGACTACAGGGACACTTAGAAGACAACAAGCACCTGCCAGACACCATGTTTGGCTTCCGCGCAGGCTTGTCCACACAAGACGTTTTACTCCAAATCAAGGACGAAGTCCTCAGCAACGTTCCCCGCAGCGGCGAACATGCCCTCCTAGCAATCGACATCAAAGGAGCTTTCGACAACGTCAGCCACCAAGGAATCCTAGAAGGGCTCGCCAACACCAACTGCGGTGAGCGAACGTACAAGTACGTTCAGAGCTTCCTAAGCCACCGCATGGCAGAGCTGAAGATTGGGGAGATCCAGACTGCAGTATACCACCCTCCCAACAAGGGCACACCACAAGGAGCTGTCATCTCACCCACGCTCTTCAATGTCGCCATGATCGGCCTCGCAAGGAAACTGCAGGACGTAGAAGGCCTCCGCCACGCCTTCTACGCAGACGACATAACACTCTGGACCACAACAGGGTCCCTTATTGAAAAAGAAGAACGGCTGCAAACTGCAGCTGACCTCATCCAAGAATACGTCAGCCAAATGGGACTACAATGCTCGCCCGAGAAATCTGAACTCATACGTGTCTGGCAAGGCCGGGGTAACCACACAGTCCCCACAGACCCAACACGAAAAATCGAGGTACACCTCAACGGGAGCCTCATACCAGAAACGTCATTGCTCAGGGTGCTGGGCATGTGGCTGCAGTCTAACCAGCGTGCTACACACACCCTCGCGCTCCTCAAAGCCAGTGTCAAGGCGATATCACGCATGATATCCCGTGTAACATCGAAGAATAGAGGCATGAATGAAGGGGACACACTCCGACTGGTCAAAAGCCTGGTGGTGAGCAGAATCACATACAGCCTGCCCTACTACCATCTCACACAATCCGAGACGAAACAGGCCGACACGCTCTTGAGGATGGCTTTCAAGACCGCTCTCCGCCTGCCGATGAGTACATCGACTGAGAAATTATTGGCGCTGGGGTTACACAACACCCTCAGCGAACTCACAGAAGCCCTTCACGTCTCACAACAACAGAGACTTGCGCGGACTCACACGGGCCGGCAGGTCCTACGAACCTTGGGCTTCAAAGCCACAACAATACGAACCCAAGAAACCTGCACGATACCTCGTCAGATCCAGGACAGGTATCACATTGCCCCAATACCACGCAACATGGACCCTAACCTACACTCCGGAAGGAGGAAAGCGAGGGCCCAATACATAGAGAAAACATTCAGGTTCGATACCACGGCCCGTTTTACGTACGCCGCTATGTACGGAACGAAGAAAAAGGGCGCAGTGGCAGTGGTCTGTGACCGCCGAGGCCACGTCACCTCCAGTGCATCGACCCGCCCCTGCACGATCACAGAAGCGGAAGAGCTGGCCATCGCGTTAGCCATCCGCGAAGGCCAACACGCAAGCAAACCACTGACAATCCTCAGGGACTCCCAGCAGGCCTGCCGCAACTTCCTACAGGGAAGAATCGCAAGACCTGCGGCACAAGTCCTAGCCCAAATACCCAAGGAGGACACTGACGACAATACCATCATAACCATCATTTGGATACCGGGTCACGCTGCCATCACGGGTAACCTGTATGCCGACAGAGCAGCTCGAGAATTTGCACATAACCGAGCACTCATCACGCCGACTGCAGATGACCCTGACCGAGTTGACCCAGAGTATTCAGTAATCCTGAACTACCACAGAGGGAGTCGCTTGCGATATCCTCCACCCCATCGAACACTAAAGACGGAGGATGCCGCTGCCTGGCGTAGGCTCCAGACAGGCACTTACACGAACCTACACATATT
This sequence comes from Dermacentor silvarum, assembly GCF_013339745.2. NCBI lineage: Eukaryota > Metazoa > Arthropoda > Arachnida > Ixodida > Ixodidae > Dermacentor > Dermacentor silvarum. The sequence continues at coordinate 46,421,698 of NC_051160.1, forward strand.
ACATCGCCTGCACCTCACAGCCTACAGGGACGAATGCCCGTGGTGTGGGGCCACACCAACCCTATACCACATTACGTGGGAGTGCACGCTACACAACATAGAACACCATGACACGAACACCACGAGGGAGCAATGGGAGGCACTGCTGTCCAGCTCGGCCCTCGACGACCAGCTCAAGCTGATCCAGAGAGCAGACAAGATGGCAAGAGCCAGCGGAGCCCTGGACTAGGGGCCCCGACCATTAGCGATGCCCCATTGGGGCAAGACAAAACTATCTTTGAATTAAAGTTTATCTATCTATCTATGCTATATTTTGTTTCCATTCTTATCGAATTTGCCGTCTCTGGTGCTCTCACGTTCTTTAGATGACTCCGGGTTGTCTATTTGCTGTTCTAATTACCTTGTACTTGGCTGTCTGATTTTTTTCTACAGCGTAAGCTGGTATGGGCTTGTTTCAATAGCCATTTGTGGCCGCGATGATGCCACCGCCGCCCCGTAACCGCGGGCGTAGGAAATGCGAAAAAAAAGTACCCGCTCTCCGCCGGGATCGAACCAAGGCCTGCTGCGTGGGAGTCGGACACTTTACCATTGAGCCACGCAAGCGCTTGCTATCAGGCAGAAGAAAAATTCCCTTTATACGCGCCCTATACGCAGGCGCGCAGGGGCAGAGGACCCGAGCCTCCGCCAGTATGGTGGCGCCATCTGGTTAACGTGCCTGCAACCGCCGCGTGCGACGAGAAGCGATTCAGACGCGATGCGATTCAGACGAGGCGGGCAATCAAGGCTATCCTGATGTTAGATGTGCGCCACGTATTCTGGGTACCTCTTCTTTCAGTCTCCCCTTACCCCTTCCCCAGTTTAGGGTAGCAAACTCGATATCTACCTTCCGGTTAACCTCCCTGCCTTCGCATCTCACTTATCTCTCTTTCGCGCATCACTCAATCATTTCGGATTTTCCGCCAAGCACCAGTTGCTATACCAACGGATGATTAAACCAATAAAAAATTTTCTCTCTTGAAGTTTCTTCGTACCGCCGATAGGTATCCGTTGCCGTCAGTGGGCCGATCGGCGCGCGACGCTGCTACTGAGCGCTTGCTGTCCGCTCCACTCAGTCCGGCATATGCTAGCAAATGCCAGACAACCGCTTAGTGAGAATGCTATTGCGCTTGCGCACAACGCTCATACCGGCAGCGGAATGAAGACCGCATCCCTCGCTCCGCTACAAAGCCGACTGAGCGGAGCGTGACAGCGCGTCTATTGGCCTCTTCGTCGTTTTGCAGCCGAGTTGACAGCGCGTCGCTCGCGTCTCGGAAAGGTGCGCTTATTAAATGCGAAATCTACGTAGTTCCCTGCAGTATCTCAGAACGTGAAATCTGAGCGGAGCGGAGCGTAAGCGGCGCTCTGCTAAAACTGTCTTATCTGGTCGATCGCATCTCGCAAGCAAGCCGAGAAGTGTCCCCACTTAAAGAGTATATCTTACACCGTGCTCAAGACACAGCGAAAATTGTGTCTCTTGGTTGTAGCTAGGTTGAACTTGGTTATGTCGAAGTTTAAACGTGGTAGCTACGCGTATACTTGTGTACGTCATCTGTGCTCGTACTGGAAAGGCTGCGGTAGTACTTGAAAGGTGCGCCGCGCCATCACGCCACCGCCGCACTATCGCCGCCGCCACAGCTGCTATGACGTCATGCTCGCCTGCACTATCACGCTACCACCGCGCACCTTTCCAGTACTACCGCAGCCGTTCCAGTACTAGCACATATGACGTACACGAGTATAGGCCTAGCTACAACCAAGTTTAAACCTCGACACAGCCAAGTTCAACCTATCTACAACCAAGAGACGCAATCAATCGGGCAGCTTCGCTGTGTCTTGAGCTTTGCGCGGCTTAGTGCAAGCTTTCGTTTTTTTTTTGTTTTTTTTTGTTTTTTGTTGTTGTTTTTTTTTTTTGTCTCCACGAGGTTGCATCACGTCGCATAAGCGACTTCGATACATCTTCTAGACGGTTCGAAACGCGTTCCATAACTTGGCCTCGAAGCTGTCTTGGCTGTCTCCTTAGCTGTCTACATAGACTGTCTCCGATGCTGGCGAGAATTGGAACACATCCATGCTATGCAAAGCTGTTGCCTCGGAATTTATTCTTTGATTACGTAAAATAGATGTGCCCACTGGCACAACTTTGTTGGTCGACATTTAACGCTATACAAGCCGGTTTATGAAGCTTGCGTCCATTGCTGCCGACTCTAGGGAAATTTCTCTAGATTTAGGGATTTTATGTTTTGTTCAGGGAAATAGGAAATACTGTCTAAATGTAGGGAAATTTTGCACTAAGAAGAAAGCACTACTACGACACCACAACATACGATACCTGGAACTGCTGCCATGAAGATCGTGTTTTAATTTCAGTAACCGCACATCACCTTCACAATACCATGCGAAGTATGACTTATGATCGCACTGCAGCGCAGTGAACGCATCACGTCAAGCAGACTACAGGGTATGAATACCCTGGGCTGGTTACCGAAGCACTCATGTTGTGCTGTTGATGTCCGTGCACATTTCAGGACATATTGATCTGCAATTGGCGAAACAAGCGTACGCCGCAATACCGAACAAAGCAGGAAGGCAAATATCGACGTAAGCTTATATATACAAGACCTTGTCGAGCACGACAAGGTCTTGGCGTTCAGCAGCAAACTAGTGCATGACAAACAGGAAAAATGTATACAGTGGCACACTGGATTGACACTGTTACATTCTGTAAGGGAGGTCAGCGCCAATCTTGCTTGCAATTTCAAAAAGATTCTGTCTAAATCTTGTTTTGTAAGTCAAGTATAAATTTGTTGACGTGTTCTTATGTGAATATGGCTTCTAGATAGGCTGTGTTCTTCGCCTAACAACTCACACTGCAACATAATTTCAGCTTGAGTACAAGTAATATTTTACTTAAATACTTCGAATCGAGCTTATAAATAAATTTAGACATAGCCTTCACAGTCTATTTCATAGCAGAATTATTTATGTGCGCAGAATCCATATTGACAAACTGAACAACCGCATATTGTGGAAACTTAGGGAAATCTAGACTTTTAAAATCCAAGTTACGGGAAAACTGGCTTCGCAGGTTGGCAGCACAGCTTGCATCCACCACGCAATATCGAATGAAATACTGGCGGCGGCAGCCTCACTATACAACGATGGGGTGGCAAAGAAAACTTCTTAACTCTAAACTTATTAACAGCGAAGCTGTTTAAGCCAGCCATAAATTGTGGTGCGTAGCCATGGGATCCCGGAGGAGGATGCGCACCCGGTCTCCTCCTCGCCAGCTCCCTGCCTTCCCGACCCCTGCCTCTCTTCTCTCCGCGGCGCGCCGAGCCAGGAAAAAAAAAAGACGAAAGCTTGCACTAGGCCGCGCAAAGCTCAAGCCACAGCGAAGCTGGCCGATTGATATCGAGCGGCTAGCCTCCAACGCGTTCGGCGTCGGCAAGCAGCAGCGTTCTTGGCACTGTGCCAGCCTTGGTTAGCCTGCCTGCGTTTGTGGCATGCCTTCCTAGGAACTCTGTCGCTCGTAGGCGCCGACGCGTCCAGCGCTGTAGTCACGCGAAAGGGAAGGTACCTCCGAAAATGATTGCTCGAGAATACCTTCCCTGCATGTGTAGTTAAGTTAAACTAAGCTAAGACCTAGCAGGCAACCAAGTTCATACCTAGCAGTAGCAGCCAGTAAGCTTTCGCTGTGCCTAAGATTTGCGCGACCCAGTTCAAACTTGCCTGATTTTGATACTGATCCTTCAAGTCTTATCGCACTATAGAAAAGGTCCTTATAAATAATAAAGCGATTGTGCAGTGACATCAGGGAAGGTGATGATGATGATGATGCCTTATTTAATGACACAAGCCCACGGGGGGGGGGGGATATGGCACGAACCGGGTGGCAATATGATAAAAAAACAAGCGAAAATAAACAAATAATCGATAAGAAAGAAACCGATAATGAGTTAAATAAAATTGTGTGTAATAGGGTAGTCTGCCTTGCATAAACAGGTAGAGTAACATGAAGTTAATATTAAAAATACGCTAAGTAAGGGGCCGACGTAAATACTTATACGTTGAATGTTGAATAATAATAATAATAATAATAATAATAATAATAATAATAATAATAATAATAATAATAATAATAATAAATATTATTACTGTGAATTTGTCTTTTTGCTACTTTTATTTCGTAATTTAATAATTTATTGAAGAAATAAATAAATCATGGTATGCGGGAAATATTAAGGTAATATTTTTGTGTTGCAGATGTAACTATAAATGGTGCGGATAAAGTTCCAGTGGCTGTATTCTAATACCGATGCCCCAAGTGAGAGTACAACAGTACGTACTGCATAAAGGCAGCTCTACATTACGAAGCGAAATTTTCAACCATTGTTTTTGTTGAGTAGAAAACAGCCGGCACGATAGTAAAAACTTATCAATGGACTCCGGCTCATTGCACAGGTAGCATAATGGGGATGCTGCCAAGCCACATCTGTGCAATTATTCCGTCATTAATTGATGGAACACGGCAACGCAGCCTTGTAAATACTACTTCGAATTGTCCATGACACCATTGCCGGTTCCAAGAATAATTTAGATGCATAAAATTCGTTGATTTTTTTTAATGGTAGCCTTTTTCTGTCTTCTATCATGGAAAACTGCCTATATCTAGTAGCACTGGTATGCGCTGTTGCCAGAAGCACATATATCGCCGGTTCATTTAGAGAAGCTTGTGCTACAGAATCAGCTATTTTATGAAGTACCATACTAAGTACCCATAGTAAATGAATTAAACTTAAGTGGGTCGGAAGTAATACATAAAATGTGTTCAAAGCTGTCGAATTGGTAGACGGGTAAAGCTCGCTGCATACAGAAAGAGACTGTGACGATAATTACTCTTGTAGCATAAGCGGGTAACTATCACAAAGCAACAACTATTCCCAGCAGTTCGGTTGAAAAACGGATGTGTAATCTGGCAGGCGAAGTGAAAAAGATCAGTCGAGGGATTGTAAGTAGACCCCCACGCCGGCCTTGTCCTCACACGAGGAAGCATCAGTATATGTTGCATTTATTGGGAAATGGGCCAAATAGTCTTGCAAAAGGGCATTCAAATGCTGATAACTGAATCAGCCCGCAAAGCGGAAAAACAAAGACTGCACTTTTGTTTATCTTTTGTGACTGATGAAAATTGTGAAGCCAGGTCTCTAGAGCACAAAGGTATGCTTGCGAAGAAAGGTAAAAAGAACTGATGTCTCGCGCTGCCGCGAAAAATGCGATGTCGCTTGCACAGACATGCTCGTACAGATGCCCAATATGGCGCAGTAGAACTGAACTCGCCACAAGCTGCGTCTACAAAGTGAACTTGCGACGTCTTCCTCTTCCGACAGATCTAAACGAGTGCATTCAAGGCTAATTGACAAACGGCAAATTATAATATAGGTGCGTGAAATGCATTTTTCGCACTTTTACAGGGTTTTGTACTTCGGAAGAAGATGGAAGAAACGTCTAAATGCTACAAGGAAGCCGATACAGGGCATTGCAGAGCAGCTTATCCTAAATGGTTTTACAATTCGTCGTCCAAAACATGCATGCTGTTTATTTACGGTGGATGCAATGGCAATGAGAACAACTTCGAAAGCAAAGATCATTGCAACCGTCAATGCCGCGGTAAGATATCTCCAGAATTCTTGTAAATCATTATCTCATTTCGATACGCAGATGCCTCCGAATGAGTGTCTCACGCAAGACTTTCGGTTTACTGATGGTATGAAGTCAGCGCTTGACTCTTCGAAAACATTCGAGGCGCTGCGATGATATACCTACATCTATATAAAATACCTGCCTGTCCATAGGCTTGACACCTAATACATATCTATGTGCACACAAAGCAGGTTGATACAAATGGAATGGTGCCGCCGCATTGCGGTTTCTGCATTGTTTTCATTGGCCTAAAAGCGACGAATAGTTCACGGTACTTCTTGAAACAAGGTTTAGGCTACTCTACAGAAAAGAGTTTTGTTGACGAAGCACTTTCTGTTTGTAACTCGTAAACCGAGAATTTAAAGGTAAACGTGGTTAAAATGTTAGTAATAATCATTCATTGCGATAAAAGCTACGGGCAATTTCCTGCTTCGTGTATCTAATTACTTAGTAGGCCCAGTTAGCAGCATTTTCATTTTTTATACAGAGCTATTGCGAGCTTGCTTAGTCCGCTAATTAGAGACAACGAAAGTTTTGCAGTTACGTGTGAACTTATATTTTACGGGCTTTATTTTTCATAGAAATCCAGCGTTGGGGTTAACCCGGAATATATATCTGAGCGTATTCACTGGCATTGCATCCTACAGCTAACATTAAAGATTAAAATACAAAATTCAACATTTGGCTCACTTGACACTGCAGACTATGGCCAAAGAAACAGAGTCAGACACGCTTTGATTAATGTACAACGTACTGTACGCACAACTGAGTTTTAAAAAATTATTTCCGACAGAACGCATTCCGCGGTGACTGTTGACGTTAGTACGAGTGACACTCAAGCAATCTAGCGACATATCCTATTGCTTAATACACTTGATTTATAATGTGTAGTGGTCATTATGAGATTTCCATTGCGAGACCTGAGCCCGGGTCGTTAAACTTCGCCGGATTTCCATTCGGGTATGTGCGACCTACACTGTCTGCGCGATCGGCCCACTTTGCTGTGACGTCAGTTTGCCAAGGTCACCCCATGAGAACGACGGCATGACGACGACTGCGCGACGACGACGCAGTGACGATGAAGGAATGACGAAGAATGACGTTGACTGAACGAGGAAGGTGGCACGACTATGACGGCACGACAGAAAGCTATGACAATTCTGAAGCGACGACGATGATGTAACGACGATCGACAGCGTGACAACATGACAACCCAGCGTGACAACGATGGCTTGACGACAATGGCATGACGACGACTGTACGATGACGACAGCGTGACGGCGACTGTATCACATCACGATGACGATATGACTATGAATGCATGACGAAGACTGTATGACAACGACGCAATGACCATGGCATGACAAATGCGGCCTGATCACTTTATGAATGACGACAGCGTGATTACGACAAAAAGATGAAGGAATGATGTCGATGGAGCAACGAAGGTGGCATGACGACGACGAGAGCACGACAATGAGATGATGATCCTTAAATAATGCCGATGGCACGACAGCGATTCGACGGCGGCATGACGACAACGAGATGGCGACGCTGTGTGACGACGATAGCGTGACGACGACAGCTAAGACGAGAGTCGGATGACGAAGCAGGAATGACCATGATGGAACGACCGTGACGACATCATAACTATGGTATGACGAGGAATGTATGAGCATTACTCGTAGACGGCGATGCAATGACGACGATGGCAAGACAATGGTGGCGTGATCGCGATTTAATGACCAGTGCACGATTACGGCAGCGTGATGACGACGGGAAGCTTTAAAGAATTTTTTTAGAGTACGGCACTTAGGCGCCAGTTCCTGCGGCTAGCGTCGGCATCGGCGTTGTCCCTCGTAACCGAGCGAACGAGCACAGCGAAGGGTGTAAAGCGAACGTGGAGCGCAGCGGGAGATGAAAGGTGGCACGCGGAGTAAAGCAGGAGGAGCAGGGTATGGCGAAAGCGTGAGAAGAACAGCGTAGTGCCGCACAAGCGGGCTTTGCGGTGATGGTGGTTACGAGATGGCGCCAGAGTAGCGCGCATCCTCTGTATGGAAAGACATCGTTGCATTCGATATTTCCAACGGGAAGTGTGCTGCAAAAACTGCAACAAATCACGGAGCTAGGTTCAATCAAAGTGTGTTCGTAAATCCCGATGGACGATGCATCAACAGCGGGTGTAATTTATGGCATTGATGTCGCCATTCCCAACGCGGACTAGCCTATCCTGTCAAACCAGCAAGTGAGGGTGCTGTCAGCACGCGTGTGAGCCGCCTTGGAACCACGTGCTGCGTCAAATGGATTTTCAAAGGCGATTGCATACCATCTTACGTCAAAGTCGGTCACATCCGACATCCTGTTCGGCCATTCGTACAAAAGCCTCTTCACTGCCATCAGTGTTTTAAGCTTGTACATGTCCAATGGGTGCGTCCCAACCCGTTACTGTGTCCACGGTGCACTGAATATCATGCGGAAGACACTTGCCGGGCTACTGTACTGAAGCGCGGCAACTGTAATTGTTGTCATGCGTCCTCCTCCTAAGAATGCCCTCGCATAAAGAAAGAGCTCGCAGTTCTCAACAATTGGTTCAGGACAATTCGTCCCACAGGGAGACTGTTGAAAGAATCCGGCGTCGGCATCACCGAACGGAGTCCTCAAAAAAGGCAGTGGCACGAAAGAAGAGTGGCCCTTCCCATCATGGCACTCACATTCTCCAGTCAGGCCACAAAAGCGCTGAACAGCACAAAAAAGTCAGCTGAAAGGAATCTTTCTTCAGAAGAATGGTCTGTGCTTCCCAAGCCAGCAACTTCCCAAAGAATCACAGATTCTCAAGCCCGCTCGCGAGCCTAGTCATGCTGCTGACACGCCAAAAGCAGATCTTCAAGTGATTATAATGCTTCGTTCCCTCACAGATGCTATTCGAGTGATTTTGTCGAACCTTGGAACAGCGCCTGCTCAAAGTGCGCTGAACGTACTGTACGCCTTAAGCCCAGTGCTTGAACCTCTCGAATAGTGGCCAACCATCACCCATCTTTTCGAGAAGAAATTAAGGCAGAGTCAATCACCCAGTGGAACGCAACAGGCCTAATGACATGCCTTTCTGACTATCGTCAGTTTATATATACTAATGTGTTCCCAATCATTGTTATATGTGAGCGTAACGCATCAAAACCCATCAGATTATCTGGATACGACGCTGTTATATCCACAACTGGTGCCTGCAGCAATGCGAGCGTTTTTATTCGTCGTGAACTCCACTACGTTCGCCAGCCGATTCCGCCTCGCGATGGCAATCAATATGTTTGCCTCAATATCAATATGGTAAAGAGTACAAACTCATGTTTACACTTGTAGGCGTTTATATATCGCCTTCAAGTAATTTTGATTCCAAAAGAAAACAACAACCATCTTGACGGTATGTCCTGATCCATGGATCATTATCGGATATTTTAATGCACACCGTATGGCATGGGCCAAGCACACAGACAAATGCAAGAGGGCAAAGACTAGCAGCCTTCGCCTGCAACCACGACCTTTCACTGCTGAAAACGGCAGCACAACGTTCTTACGACGCATGAGTTACGGCAGCTGTCTTGACCAGCTTTCGTTCCAGCTCTTTCACAAGATGTGTTAAGTGGTTTTTGGATATCAAGACCCACGGGAGTACTCACATTGCCCACGTGCCTTATGATCAAAGGGAGGTCCAGCTACTTCCCACGAAACACCATTGGGTTAATTGACTTGACTACTTTCAACTCTGGCATGGAAGATGCTTGTCGAGAAGGCTTGTCCTCTGGATTAGAGGAAACAATCAAGTGTGCAATGCGAGATGCCGCGCGCACGGTCACGGTTTCGTCGAAGCACACAGATTTGGACATAGAGTTGGAGCGGCTTCGTGCCCTCCGCCGTCTTGAGGAGTGGCGATACCGGCATGCAAAACGCACCGATGGAAAATGCAACTTCGCGTGGATAAATTGGGATCTCGACGTTGGACAATGTTTTTCCAGTCACTAGACCCCCGAAGCCACTTTCCCACATCTGGAGAACCATACGTGGTCTGCGTTCCCTCCCTGAGCAACGCTTCTCAGTCAAAGCGCTGGAGCCCTTCCAGAGGCAGCTGAATGGTGATGTTGCAGAACAATTTTGAGCAAGGATCGCAGGGCCAAGCAACCGGTCCAGGCTCTTATGCCCTCATTGACATCCCTGCTTCGCTTGACTGCGGCATGGATCTTCATTTCACAGTGGAGGAACTTGAGGCGGCTCTTGCTCTATGCACGCGTTCTTTATCCCCGGGACCAGACCGAATATCCTATCGCGCCTTGTGCAACCTGCATGAATGCGCACTGAGAGGACTAGTTAGATCTTGACAACGTATCCTGGCAAGATGCCACGGTACCCGAAGAATGGAAGACAAGCCGCTTGTTTCCCTCTTCTGAAGCACTTAAACTCACCTCATACCACCCAATAGTGCTAGGTCAGCTATGTGGGAAAGGTAATGGAAAAGATTATCCTTGTCTTCTTGGAGTGATACCTGGAACACTACAACGTGTATCCAAATTACATGGCTTCTTTTCGACGAGACCGCTCATCAATAGACGGTGTTGCTGACTCGCTACGTATGTCCAGCATCAAAAGTCAAGTAAAAGATTATCTGCATCTTTGTTCTTAGATGTCAAGGAGGCATACGATAAGGTATCTCATGAGGCTATTCTCGATGCTCTTGAGATGATATGCCTCACGGCTCGAGTTTTTCAATGGATTTCTAATTACCTATATGAAATCGTTCTTTCTCTGTACCGGCGATGGCCAGGCCGCACGACACTATCACCTACCGAACCGTTCCTCAAGGGGGAATACTAAGCCCCACCCTGTCCATCTTCGCACTCATTCTCGTTCAACATCTGCCAGGAGCGATCAGGATATGAATGTACGCAGATGACATATGTGTATGGACTTCAGGAGTGACTAGTCCTCAGATACGTGAAAGACTTCACAAAGCTGCCACCCTGACTGCTGTATACCTCCGCAGCCGAGGTACTGAAATTTCGTCAGACAAATGTGAACTGGTGGCATTCTTTCGCAAACCAATGAGATTCTACGCCATCTCTATAAATGGTCAGATCCCGCATGAGAAGACTCATAGATTGCTTGGCATAATCATTGGTAGAGATCTCTCATGGAGCCCGCACGTGACCTACTTGAAACAGCGTCTAACAGCAATCTCCCAGCTTTTAAAGTTTCTGGGCAGAAATACTTGGGGAATGTCAGTGCATGCAATGTTGTAATTTTACAGGACACTTTTTCTGGGCTTTTTGAGATACAGTTTGCCCGTACTTGGTGACCAACACTTGCCGGACAAATCTTCGTGCTCTACAGGCTATTCAAGCTCGGGCTCCCAGCGTTTGCCTGGGCTTTGCAAAATGAGCATCAACAAGGGCGACTATTGCAATCACCAGGGCCGACCAATACAAGCACGCATTGCGGTCAAGTGCTGAGAGTGCACTTCGCCCGAGCCTTATCCCATCTATTGCAACAATATCACGAGAAAGGCCACAGGCATAATTTTGTGTTACTATTTCGGATTATTATACCCGCCTTACATCAGAATACACACCCGCAACTAAGCCATCGATTCCTTCATGGTGTTTGGCGCGACCTGCAGTGCACCTCACCGTACAAGGAATCAAAAAAATCTAAGCCGTCATCCCCTGCTTTAAACAACTATCTATTCCTTTGGCACGCGAGGTACGTCGACTACGTACATATTTATACTGATGGATCAGCAACACCCAAGTGTTCCTCTGGAGCTTGGTTTTCCCACCGGGAGCCACACCATCAGTTTCAAGATGTGTTAGCCAACGACATCGACAGCTGCAAAACTTGCAGCTCTTCGCGCTGCGCTACGTCTCGTCAGGCAAGAACAACCTCGAAGATGGTCTATATTCAGTTACTCAAAGGCAACACTGCAGTCTTTGCTATCAGCCCTGCAGCGCGGACCACACGAACAACTGGTATTCGAGATTACAGAACTAATCCATACTTTGTCTGAGAAAGGACAGCACGTGACATATGAACGGCTTCCGAGTCACTGTGGCGTCATAGGTAGCGAACAAGCCGATAACGCTGCTCGGTCGGCTCTTCAAGGCGGCTAAGAGAAGTCGATACCGTTATCAAGGACAGACGCCGCTAGAAGACTTCGAATGATCACACGGGTTATCACATTCTCCATGTGGAACACCCGAAGTTTACGAGACAACCGGCCGCACCACCTAGACTCCTCTCTACGCCTTCGCATCACAGTTGGAGTCTGCCCGACGCCATGCTACCCTGGTTTGTCGAATATGGCTAGGAGTGGCGTTTACGAAGCCTTTTGCTTCCCGAATCGGATAAGCCGACAATGCCTCGTGTGATAACTCCGGTAGCGAGGACACTCTTCAACGCGTCCTCTGTGACACATGTCCTCCCTGCACTGAGACGATTGCTCACAATCGCGATAGCGCGATTTGATCAAAGACCTTTAGTAGAAGGAATCATTTTAGAATGCCGAAATCGCAAGCCATCGCAGGGCAGCGCGACGGGGGCACTGTTGCAGTTTTTAAGAACAATCGTTTGTAGCCTGAACTGATGCTTATAGCGCTACATGTGCTATAGGGACCAACTGTGACTGTGTATCTGTGCCCCCTTTTTTTTCTCTCTCTCTACTTTCCTATCACTTTCCTCCAGCTCCCCTTCTTTCCGCAGTGTAGAGTAGCAAACCGGATCTTTCCCTCCGGTTAACCTCCGTGCCTTTCCCCTTTCGTCTGTCTCTCTCTCTCTCTCTCTCTCTCTCTCTAGGTTCATTGAGAATCTAATTTATAGTTAGCGTCTATCTTGGTCAATATCTAGTTATTCATTAACAAATCAAAAGCTAAGACCAATATAACTGTTTTAATCGCTTTAAACTGTTCATTACAGACCCTATTTATGGAGTGTGCGCAAAGCAAAACGACCCAGCAAAATGTCACAATCAAAAACGAAAACGGGTGCGCTTCAACCCAGACGCACAAGTCTGCAAATGGTACAAAACAAGCTGCCAAAGTGCCGAAAATTCATTTAGTAATATGATTGAGTGCTATGCACAATGTGGAGGTAAGTAAACTACACTGCTTCAGGAATCCTTATATGTCAGACGGCCGATATCAATGCCCTTTTCGCCGTATCATATTAAAAAGGTTCTGTATCTTAAACTTGTCCTCCCCAGGAATATATTTCCTGTAGCACTTTACTCGCTAAATAATGTCCACTGCTAGATGTTTTCTGACTATGAACCTTTCCTCAGTGAAATGTTCTTCATATTCTTGTCAGCTGATAATACGCAACAACAGTGCCGTGTATCTCATGCCTTAAGCACCTGGGCCCGTATTAACGAAAAAAAAAACATTTTTCAGGCAAACACGGTACGTAAAGTCAAATGTCAGCCAATCGTGATATTAAACATATTACTCGGAAAGACAGCCGGTTAATGGCGAAGAGCGCTTCGGAGCAAAATGCTTCGTGAATTCCGCCCCAGATGTGTCACAAAACAAACTCGATAAGCAACTAAATACCGCGCAACACACCACGTAAAGAAAAATTATTGATGTAACGTTAAAAGACAAGGAGATAAGAGCGTAGATTCTATAGAGAGCCAACGCATGTGTCTGATATTGTATTTGATATTAGGAGGACGAAGTGGAGCTCGGCCGCTATAGTGATCTAATTCATAGAGCAGATAAGCTGTACTCTATTGGAGCTACAAAATCGGCTCCAAATTAAAGAAATAATTCCCCCTGATGGCAGAAAATACGGTGAGAGCCGGAAGCACGCTAATAACTAGTGCTATTGCCACATGACTTTTTTTTTCTTTCTTTAAACGTGTAGCACGGACACAAATTTACGCAACTAATTATTTTAACAGGCAATTCAAAGCTAGGAAAACAGATACGTGCATCCAGCAAAAAAAAGGGCGGACTTGTCTGAATATAAACCCAATTACCTGTGGTGCTTCTTTCTAGAAGTGTCAATGAGAATTTCAGTTGCCTGTAATGTAATCACAATCTTTAAACGAGTGTCATATAGAACTTCGTTCGCGGACGCTACCCTCTGCCATGCCGGACGCCGACCAGCAGACTCTTCCATCGCCAACCGTCCCTTGCGCTGGCACCGTTCGCCAGCGGGAACCTCCCATCTTCAGCGAAACCGACGACAACGACGTTGAAGAGTGGCTGTCATCTTATGAACGGGTGAGCGTTCACAACAAATGGAATGACTCGGACAAGCTGGCTTACGTATCCTTCTATCTTGCGGGCGTCGCCAGTCTCTGGTTCAGGAATCATGAGAGGGATATCCGAACGTGGTCGGCGTTCAAGACGTCGATTACCGCAGTATTTGACCGACCCGCCGTCAGGATACTCCGAGCCGAGCAGCGTTTGCGTACACGCGCACAGGACACGGGTGAGACGTTCACCAGCTATATAGAAGACGTCCTCGATTTGTGCAGGCGCGTGAACGCTGCCATGACGGAAGCGGAAAAGATTAAGCACGTCATGAAGGGCATCGATGATGACGCGTTCCAGATGCTTCTGGCCAAGGACCCGCGCACTGTTGGCGACGTTATCAGCTTGTGCCAGAGCTATGATTAATTGTGAAAGCAGCGAGCTCTGACAAGGCGACATCCCACACCTAATGCGGCGTCACTCTGCAGCCTGACCACCGGCCCCGAACAAGCCTCCTTGATAGCCCAAATCAAAGATTTCGTCCGCGAAGAAGTCGCACGCCAGCTGTCTCAGGTGTCCATCACTCCGGAGTCTGCCAGCACTTTGCCGTCTCCTCTCCGTAATGTGATCCATGAAGAGGTCACGAAAGCCCTGCCAGCGGTTCACCAGCAGGATGCAGTGGCTACACCGTTAACTTATGCTGCGGTTGCTGCAATGGCCCCTCGCAGTGCGCCCGTACCACGTTTCCAGCAGCCTGTGCACCGCCCTCCTCCTGCCGCTCCCTGGGCCAGCACTGCCGTCGCTAACCCGTGGCGTACGCCGGACAATCGCCCTATATGCTTTGCATGTAGGTATCCCGGTCACGTCGCAAGGTTCTGCCGCCGCCGATCGCAGGCATTCGATGACGATCGACGAGCGTCCTATGTGCCGCCCGATCCAAATGTGCCTTACGGACCCTTCGATCCATCACCACCTCGCTCCCAGACTGATCGCCGTCCTCGCTTCGAACGCTTCCGGTCACCCTCCCCACGTCGCCGATCGCTTTCCCCTATGCGTCAGCGACCTGTCTCTAACGAAGAGGGAAACTAGACGACGCAGTTCCTGAGGCAAAAACTGCGCAAGTGTCGACATGCCGAAGTCCTCCTCCTTTACCTGCCAATGTCGATGTTTTTGTCGAAGATGTCGCTACAGTCGCCCTCGTCGATACCGGTGCCGCTATTTCAGTTATGGATGCCAGGTTTTGCCGCTTGCTTGGTAAAGTGACGACGTCTCTGTCTGGATTGTCGCTTCGAACGGCAAGTGCTCAACCCATTCGCCCTACCGCTGCTTGTACAGCCCGTGTAACCATACAGGACGTTTTATACACGATTGAGTTCATAGTTCTTTCATCGTGCTCCCACGCCGTTATTCTAGGATGGGATTTTCTCTCATATATATTATATATATATATATATATATATATATATATATATATATATTATATGTATATATATATAGGGATATAATTGGGTCATTTGAAACCTTGCCCGCATTGAACGCTTTAGCTGACTTTATTAAAGATTTCTTTTACCAAAACAGTTGTTCATACACACATAATTTACTTCGCGTGCACATCGCCCACAATGTTTCCCGTTCTTTCCACTAAACTATCTCAGTGTTGAATTTCGCCTAGACTTTACCCATAAACCTGCCCATAATTTTAACCAAATATAAACAAGGCCTTGTGTTTAGCTGGCCGCGGACAACGGCAAAACCTACTACAAACGTCCCATGACGCATGGAAACCTAGCGAAAACGAAGATTTAGTAATCATTCGCAAGGCTCCTAATTAAGCAGAAATGGTAAAGCTTCGCTACGCATCACATTAAACATGCGCCTCATTTACACTAAATGTAAACCCGGTGTGACGTAGAGTTCCCGCGGGAAATACGGAAACATGGCTGAGAACGGCAGTATGATGCTTTCAAACACCTGTCCAAGAAATATCTTGAAAAAGCTATAATTTACTCACACTGTTGACAACATTACGCACGTATCATACATTAGATATCTACCATTATTTTATCATTTCAACGTTTTGGCAAATTGAGCCTTTTTAGAGCAATCGTCAAAGTTTCTGCGGGGTTCACAATATACGCTTGTAAAGCTCTGGAAAGCTTATATAGGTAACTTTCTACAAAGCTTGTATTTATAGTACCGCAATTTAACCTACGAGTACGCATCATCCATAACATGGTTAATATAGTCTGAAAATATAGAACTGCTGTAACTCACTTATGCCTCACTAAGGGCCGCGGCAAAACTTTGCAAGCGTTTCACAAGACGCCTTTAAACAGGCTGGAAACTGGTTTAGCAATTGGCATTCAACCCCTAATTGGATGTGTGTTTGTGTGGAGAAATGGGGGGTGGTGGAAGAAGCCCTCGACGTGCTTCTAATTCAGCGCTGACAAAATTCAAAGTGCAGTGAGACCTCCCCGTTCGCTGTACGTTTCAACGAGGACCTCCCGTATCGCTGCATGGAGATGTTAGCCAGGCTAACATCTCGTCCAAGCTATCACATAACATGAAAGCTATCACGTACAACGTAACATTAAATTGTGTATGTCTCTCTCAGTATCTCTCCCCTCCGCCCACTTTCTTGTGGCTACGCTGAATTCACCCTCGCCCAGTAGGGAATAGAGTAGCGAACGAAGACAACGTTGTGCGCATCTCAAAGAGGACGTTGTTGTTGAGAAGATGTCAGGGTCGGCAGTGAGAACTTGCTGCTGCGGCGGCACTGAGTGCTGTGTTTAGTGCTGGAGGAGCAGATGAAACTTGCTGCTTTATTTTTATTTTCCAGAATTCGTCACAAACCCGTGTGTACTCCCTATCATCAACGGGCAACGAGCATCATGCTACCAGAAGAGAGTTGAATATCGATACGGTTACAACCAACAAACGAAGAAATGCGAGAAGTTCCAATGGTCAAACTGCAATGGAAACAATAACAGCTTTACGACGCGGAAAAAATGCTGGGAAACCTGCGCACGTGAGTTTATATGTCAGCAACTCCTACAGTTCGAAAACTGAACATTAAGAGGAAGTTTGGCTGTACGGGCGAAATCCAATTTCTCTATTGAAATACACGTAAAACGTAGAAATGCTTTGATGAGACAACCGCTGGACCATTTGAATGAAATTTGTTACATTTGAGAGGAAAAGCGAAATTCAAATGGCCCTAAGAAGCTGAATTTTGATTCAGAACCTAGAATGTTTCATAAAAATTCGAGGAAATCGGTAAGCTTAAAAAACACTGAAGCACAAAGTTTACATATCTATAACTGGGCACCACAAACAAATTTCGCACTTCTTTAAGCTGGCTCCGTTAGTAAATATAAAGCAGACGAATTTGATATATGAATTTACAGCTTACGTGAAATAGTTACTATGTTTACAGGGGTTAGGCAAAAGTCCTGCTCACAAATTGGTGGTGTATTTCAAGAATATGCATAATACATCAACTTTGTCCGCTTCATATGTACTATCGGCCAAGAAAGTAAACGGACCACGGCTCCGGCGGCCGGGGCGGCTGCCTGGCCACAACGGGGCGCTGCTGTCTCGCTCCGCGCGCTTGGGTCGAGAGTGCCGTGGGTGACGTTAAGCTTCTCCCTCACTCTCGCGCTGTGTCTTGTCACGCTTGATAAAATGCCTAGTGAGTCGTCCGGTTGCTCTGCTGCTGGCGGTCGCGGTGAAAAGGACCGTGCATAGCCGGTAGTCAACACATGGAGCTGTCGCGCAGCAGCCGACGGCCGCAGGGAATGAAACACCGGTACTGTGGAACAACGAAGACCTGCTCTGTATTTTTTTTCTTGCCTATATTGACCGTATCTTTCATACTAGTCTCTGTCGCCTACATTCCTTGCTGCTCGAGTTTAGGCAACATTAGTAGTAGTAGTAGTAGTAGTAGTACAGTAGTACAGTAGTAGTAGTACAGTAGTAGTAGTAGTAGTACAGTAGTACAGTAGTAGTAGTACAGTAGTACAGTAGTAGTAGTACAGTAGTACAGTAGTAGTAGTACAGTAGTAGTAGTAGTAGTAGTACAGTAGTAGTAGTAGTAGTACAGTAGTAGTAGTAGTAGTACAGTAGTAGTAGTAGTAGTACAGTAGTAGTAGTAGTACAGCAGTAGTACAGTAGTAGTACAGTAGTAGTAGTACAGTAGTAGTAGTACAGTAGTAGTAGTAGTACAGTAGTAGTACAGTAGTAGTAGTACAGTAGTAGTAGTACAGTAGTACAGTAGTAGTAGTACAGTAGTAGTAGTAGTACAGTAGTAGTAGTAGTAGTAGTAGTACAGTAGTAGTACAGTAGTAGTACAGTAGTAGTACAGTAGTAGTAGTAGTACAGTAGTAGTAGTAGTACAGTAGTAGTAGTAGTACAGTAGCAGTAGTAGTAGTAGTAAAACTTTATTATAATCAGAAACCGGACAGGTCCTACCCCAGTCCACAGAGCGGGTAGGGGGTTAAACACGAAGTTTGTCCAGCAGGGTGGTACCCCTATTCCAAGGCCCCACTAGCACGGGCCATCCGCTCAGCTCGTTGGATCAGTCGTAGCTGATCTTCCAGGGCCGGGCTAGACAGCAGCGCCTCCCATTCGTTCCACGTGCCGTTTGTTTCGTGTTCTCCGTGTTCTGCACACTCCCACGTGACATGAAAGAGTGTTGGTGTTGCTCCACACCACGGGCATATGTCTCTGTATGCGGTGGGGTAGATCAGGTGGAGTGTGTGCAAATTTATGTAGGTGTTCATCTGTAATCTTCGCAACACGGTTGCCTCCGCAGCGCTGAGTTTACCATGCGGGGGTGGATAGATCTTTCTATTTTCTCTGAAGTATTTCAGAATTGTTGAATTCCGGGACGGAGGGCTCCTATCTCTCGCGTCACCAGGAAGGAAGAAGCGTTCGTTCTTTCTTTCTTTGGTGAAATGAGTGTTCTTTCCTCCCACTCGTCCACGAACATCTTTATTTTGCGCACAGACATGTGGAAATTCTGTTCTGTAAACTTAGTGAAATATTCTTTTCCTCTCTGCATTGAAGCCCCGACGGCGCCAGATGTACTTCGGATCGTGCAATTCATTGCAGTATGTATGGAGCGGTCTTGAAAACCCACGCTTTGTTAAAAGCCACTCCTGTGTGTATTCTATACTCTATCATGGCTTCTTCAGTATAGAGCTCGTTAAGTTAGTGTTTTGGTTTTGCGTGATATGCGATACGTTACTGTGATAAGGGATGCATTAGCGCCACTGTGCATGCGCGTTTTTATGCTCCTCTCTGCCGCGGCAGATTACCAAAGTTTTGTAACAATACGGCAGTGCCAGGCCAGCCCAGATTATTGTGGCACAGCCCGCCTGCTTCAATGTGAATTCGCCCTTGCTACTTGCTCTCCGTCGCGACAGCAAGAAATAAATGGCAAAATCAACCATTACTTCTCCGCATATCAAGTTGAAGATTAATTCTGAGCGATGCTTTGTCGATATTACTGAGGTTAGCTGTTTGTTTTGACACTATAGTGGGTCTAAAGAGAAGTCACTGAACAATGAAAATGTTTTTATTCCCACCTAGAAAATTGCGCCAAAGCATAAGCTTTCGTGAATCATTTGCCATGGGGAACGTTCCAAAAGCCTAATTTCTCACTGTATCGGTACATCAATTCTACGCCCTATAGTACAATAATGCAATGATGGTATGCTCCTGAAACGTTTATCTCTCGGCATGTATTCCAGCATGTCTTCCGTAGACGCAACGAAAGCGCAGAAGGCCTCGCGTATCACCTAACATGTAACGTACCGCGTACGACGCAAAGCTAAAACGCGCGGTGAAATCCACAGGCGGTGCAATTGGTGACGAACAGTCTTCATGCACTATAGTCAGCGTCAAAAGTTTACAGGGCACGAGCTCCGCGAAAATGTTGAATTTCGGAGCTGTTCGTGCCCGCAGCCACTGGCACTACAACACTGTATGTCAGTATATGCCATTCGCATGTACTAGTACAGGCTGGAATTTTGAATACCCACAGCGTGCCCATGCTGCGCAAATATTCATCATTTTCTCTGATTTCGCAGCCAGTAAAATGTTGACGCCAACTGCACTTTGATTCTGGACAGTTATAACAGAAGTGTGAAGGGGAAATGCATTTTGACTCCAATAAAATGCAAACATAATCGTAAACTGAAGCCTACAAAGGCAAGAAAAATGCGTCGTCCTAATTAAGCAGCTTATCGTTTGTAAGTGCTTTTGCATCGGCTGTTCACGTACTTTAATGATATGTCCAGCATCAAAATTGGCGGAAATTTGCCGTTGTCAACAACTTTAGTATCAGAGCTTTTTGTCACTATATATGGGCTCTAACTGTTGAAGCGCTCTTGTCGTGCTCTTACGCAGCTGAAGTAACATCACAGTATATTTTCCTTTATAGCGGAATCACCGTGTTTGCTCAAGACCGAGTACCATCGTTGGAGATTTTACCTCTCCTACTTCTACGATGCTAATCACGATAGCTGCAATAAAACCAGAACGTGGTTAAAGAAGGAATACTGGCCCCGACAGAACAGATTTACGAGTGCACAGCACTGCTTCAAGGAATGCATGCCAGATCATTAAGCGCTTCTCACGGGAGCACTCAGCCGCATGAAGCGCTTTGTGAAATTATTAAAAACATGTCATATAAATTAAATGACAGCACGTGCCCTTCTTTACCTGCTGAGCT
Organism: Dermacentor silvarum; assembly: GCF_013339745.2. Lineage (NCBI taxonomy): Eukaryota > Metazoa > Arthropoda > Arachnida > Ixodida > Ixodidae > Dermacentor > Dermacentor silvarum. The sequence continues at coordinate 46,442,410 of NC_051160.1, forward strand.
GTCGTAAAAGGGGGCTAAACGACTCTTGTTTATGAGTTTTTCTTCAAGAGTTTATCATGGCATCATATTCAATAAAGCGTCACAATCTAAACATACTGAAATATCTTTTTACGTGAGGCATTTATTTAAGGACCACTGATTGGCTCATTGCGTCTGTGTAATAGACATGGACCTAAAAAACGTGAACGAAAACAAAAGAAATTTTCGTGTGCGCGTTCTTCACACCAAATGTCTTCTAAGCGAGCAGTATGTGTAGCACAACGGCAGCACACGGCATACACGTCAGTGACCGCCTCACAGCTCTGCCACAGCAGTATTTTTTTTTCTGTACTGCTGACGGGCAAATTTGCATCAGCAATGTGAGTTTTGTGTATGTTCCTGAGCACATGACAAATTTTAAAAATCATATTACACCTGCTTTTCACATGTAAAGTTGGACATTCTTCTATCCGAAGAGCACGTCCAGTTCACAAAATGCGTCATGATATCCAGCCCCTACATTCATCAGTCATGTGCAGCGACCACGCATAGCACCGAACATGGCTTACGTGCATGCTTTCTTCGGCAGCACCAGAACTTTCTCTGACGTGAGGTGTCCCCCATGCTATGGTCCCCACCTCCCGGCCTTGCACTACGACGGTAGGATAGGATAAATAAAGTTTATTGGAAGAATAATCAAAGCTTTGTGTTGCCTCCGGAGAGGCATCGCTAATGGTCGCGGCCCCTAGTCCAGGGCCCCGCTGGCTACGACGATATTGGCTACTCCGCTACTACGACGGAACTGCTCCCTTGCTTCCTTTATGTCGGCCAACATGGCGTCGACGGCAGCAATAGACCTTCAGCACTTGTATTCGTCTCCGGCACACACGCTGGTTGAGGTTCCTCTGGAAGTGCGGCGGCCCTGCATCTAGATGACTGCGTTATAATGCGAAGCCTTTTTTTACCTCTTCCAGACACTTCACGCCAGTGGTCTGCCACCTGTCTGTACTAGTCTGCGATATTTTCAATTATAAAAAGAGGTCATGCAGACTGCACACATTCTGGAAATCAATCTTATGCGAATCATTTCGATACCCCCTACGGTATAGCCCCGTGACTATGGCGTTGCACACCTGAACTCTAATACCCGTGCCACACGGGCTAAGTAAAGTGCACTTTGAGCGAGTGCGGTTCGCGGCTAGTGTCATTCGCAGGCTGCTACACGGGAGCGCTTAGTCACACTCACTGCAGAGTGCACTCGCCGGCGAGTGTGTTCGGCGAACACATTTCGCGGCGGCGAAGTGTGTAGCCTCGTTACCAATGAGGAAAAAATAAGTGAAGTATTATTGAAAGAAGAGTCAGGAGTAATTTTAATAACATTGTTTTAATTGCTAACGTTACAAGATAATAAAATGTGCCACAGTGCAAAAAAACATCAAGAACAGCAAAAGAACTCTCGCTCTCGGGCTATTCACGACCACGCCGGATAATGACTGTGCAGTTGTTTGGCGGATCGAGTAGTTTTGACTGTTGCTGGCCAAGTTGCCGTCGTTGCCGGCGCTTATAAAGGTGGACTGTAAATGTTGTTTCTAACAATAATAAACTGTTGTTGTGCACACATTTTTATATTAGTAAATATATGCTTTTCCGTCTGACTCCCGGTTGCCATGGCCATCAATTTGAAAGAACACTTTTCTTTCTCGTGTAGCAGCGCACCGCCAAAGTGACACTCAGCGCGCTGAAGTGCACTCGCTCAAAGTGCACTTAACTTTGCCTGTGTGGCACGGGTATAAGGCGTGGGTTCCGTCCCTCTGAACGCAGACAAGCGTAACTTTCACCGTCAAAGTCCCTGTCCTTAGCAGTAGGCTCCTCTCGTTCCAATGCAAAATGGCGCGACACAGAGGGAATAATTTGCACCGCACGGCCTAAATCCACACAGTCAAGAGTACGTCAAGACCGTTTCCCATCTTTCAAGCAGCAAAGAGTGCGTCGCGTCTCGGAGACACTTCTCAATGCAAGCGCGAAACAGTCTAATTTACGTATTTTTGGGCTACGAGCACACGAAAACCGGAGTAGAGCGGCGCTGTATAATTCTAGAATCCGAGCTGTACATCAAGTTCTTTAAGATAGACAAAGATTTCGCAGGCGTATTGTCCACTGTCAAGACATTTACGCCTGGCCTGGTTCGGACCGTAGGAAGCGATCTCTGGCCTCGCAACCTGTTTACTTTCGCCATTGTCCAATTAGGATAATGAGGTTACTCTTGTTGTTGCGAGACGAGTGCGCTCGGATTACTCCCGGTTGCATCGAGCGAGCCGCGGAGAACTCAAACTCGAGGAACCGACAGAAAGTACTGCATGAACGCACAGCGCTCAGTCATACAAGCTACCGAGATATTTTTTTTTCAGTTAACTGATGTAAAATGCTTTCGGTTCACGCTATGTACAGACTATATACATATCCTCTTCGCCGAGCTGGGACTGAGGTCAGGTGACTTCCCTCATGCTCTGCACTTAATTATTGCCTTCTCTCTCTACTTCTAGTGTAGGAGTGAAGCACTGCCTAAAATTCTAGGCTGCACTCACTCGTATAAAGCACAAGCGGAGTTGTTCTTCGGCAACCACTGCAAACACACCGGAGTCACGCCCACCAATATTGTTCGCTCTCTCTATAGCTGTGCTAAAATAACCAGAACCCCAAAAATGCGTTAACCCCTCTTCTCTAGTTCTCTGCAGAAACAGAACCATTGCGTCGCGTGCCAAATATAAGAATCTGCTTGCACGTAACAACAGTTTGCGTGCAGTACCCAGCTCGCAATTGATAACCACGCAGGCCCGTGCGGTCAGGCCAAAAACCAATCGTTCACAAATGAAAGAATTTCATACACACTGAAGCCATGGGACTAAGCGCCATCGTTCTAGTCGATCGATCACGCGGGGGGAACCCACCTCACCGTGGTCGCCCCACGAAGCCGCGGAGATGGCAAGGACAAACAAAATGCCCTTGTTGACTCGCACCACACGACACGCGACTGAAACGTTCACAGCACGCTGTCGGAAGCAATGCGAGACGCTGAGAACATCCCGAAACGCGAGAATTGACAGAACCACTGTCCACAGCTTTGTCAAGCGCAACAGTAAGGGTTCCATCATGGCGCAAAGAGATTGATGCATTCGTCTGTTCAGCACAATTTTTTGATTAATCCGCAAAGCCAACGGTGTCATTAGTTAGCAAGTACAGAAGGAACTATAGGGAACACTTTTCAGGTGAAAGCTCGAATTCGTACAGGTATGCATCGACACGGCCACCGAGACCTTCTGAAGTCGTGCGCGGACTAACCCTCATACGTAAATACCGTCAGTATATCTGGAGAGCAGTACGGTTTGCGGCAACGAATCAACGAATGAACTATAGGTTGCGTGCGTAGGATACATGATTGCGCTTGCCTCGCAACACGAGCGGGAACTAAATAGTATAATAAATGAAGCTGTATTAGCAATCTAACGTTCCTGCAATACCAAACAGCTACTAGATCCGAGGGAGAAGGTTTAGTAAGCTTTAGGAAACACGCAAAAAACGACTGACCGGTGACAACTCCGAAACAAGTTGCCCCATCACCTCGACTTGGCGTTAAGGATTTTAAAGGAATCCAGTCGGATCTGGTTAGCTGTTCATCTAGAAAAAAAAAGGAAGGACTGCACTGAACTTTAAAGCAAACAGGAGAGTCAATCGAGCATATTTAAAGGATTTTTCTTGCGTAAAGACGACTTAAATACGAGTTAATACTCTGAACTTTCTGACGGCACACTTACAAATACCAGAAGCAGCGTTTGCGTGCCAAATTGAGGACACAGAATTTTGGCCTTGATTCTCTTCCATAATAAAAACATATTCCTGCCAAACGAATGAGAATACAATTTTAAAAGAATGCTTTACCAGTGTAATCTTATTTAGTGTGTTGCACCTCAATGACGTTTTAAACTAGCGTAGCTAATCAAGAGCGCTAAAAGCTGTTGCCATTTAGGCAATATTTTCTGACTCCGACATTCTGTGTACAGAGAGAGAAAAATTTGTTTACTGAAAGGCGGAGAGGTCGGCCGGACCTATAAGCTGGCTCTGGCCTGCATGTGTACATGCACAACGGAGATCGCGTGCTCAGAATTAACGACAGTGACTCTGCTCGTGCACAACATTATTACCCTCATCGCGTCGTGCCTCCCGTCATAACATTGCGATATCGCAGCGGAGCATCCACGCATGTATAATTGAGACGCGACCATATAACACACGTGGCAGAATGAACGAAGGTGGAATATAGAATGAGACAGGGCGAAGTCAAAGTCACGGCTGTACACGCTCTGACGACGTACGCCCAACATCGCAGCAGGCCCAGGCACGTCACGAGTATACTGCCTATAAAACATGTTTACAGCTTCCCAATTAGGGCCCGGTGAAGTCCTGGCCGGTCTTCGTATAAAACATAAAACATGGTACAGGACTCGCGTGCATGAAAAATGCTTTCCCGTATGCTGGTCTTTCGATTTCATTCTTGCTTTATCTCAGCGCTAGCTTAAAGTGCTCGAACCGCTTAAGTGATATCGCATTCGTTATTCGTGTTGTAGACATAGAATGGGCCGCAATGGACATTGGGTAGGATGGCCGGAATGCTAAAAGGAGATGAATAAACAAGATGCATATTCCAGGTCACACCGTGTTGCCCTTGTTTTGACCTGGGACAATAAAAGGTCAGTCAGTCTGTCGGCCAATCTGTCATTCAGGTCAGTCAGTCAGTCAGTCAGTAATATTTTCTTTGTCCAACATTTACCGCCATGCCGATTCTGTAGCAACGGATTTCACCTGATTTCATCAATCGCGACCAGTGCGCCCTCATCCTCTCGAGGCCACAGTACCCGTTACCTGGTATTGCCTGATGCGAAGCCACCCTACTTCGCCGCTCGCCCCTGGGCGCAGCATTCACGAACGCTTGCTCATCCTTGAAGCGAATGACCGACACGGCTGATTGCAACGCTTCCGCTCGGCTAAGAGGCATGAGAGCACCTACTCAGCTGTAACTTCCCTATTCTTTGAAAATAAACCCTTGGGCATCTCGGTGGAAGGCCACTCAACAGGAGCAAGATCTTGGTCACTCAGCTCGGTCAACTTCACAAGCCGTACAACGCCACTCTTGCGGCTTTCTGCTGCTTCGACGTGCGAGACCATGGTACCCGTCTGTGAGGCGCTGATCAGCGTTCCAGTTATGTTGCGTGTGCAGCTTGCTTTTAAAAAACAGCCTGAACGCAATCTGTCCTCCTCTTTACCTTTTTTTACCCGTTGCTTCATCACCTAGTGTAAGGTAGTCAACGGAGCTCCGTCCTGGTTAACCTCCCTGACCTTCCTTTCTCTCTGTCCTATTGCGTCATTCATCTATATATATATATATATATATATATATATATCCTCTTATGCCGACACATTGGCTCCAAGTTGTCTACTAGGTCCACTAGGTATGTGCTCTTGGTCGTGATGCCGTCGGGATCATACCACCGTAGCAATTCCTTGCTTCATGATCTGACTCTGGTCATGCCGTTGTGGGAACAGAAGACTCGGGGCAACTAAGCTGATTCCTCCTTATCCTCCTTATCCTCCTTCTCCTTCTCCTTCTCCTTCTCCTCCTTCTGCGGACGCGAAGCACACTGTCCACTACATGGCTCCCCCCCTAGCGATGTAGGCATTGCCGTCAAGCGGTTTATCTGCTTCAGATGGGGCTGCCAGCGTCCATGTGAACTGGCTTCAAACGGTCTATACATATCGTCTCTTCGCGTTCGTTAACAAGGAGAGTGAAGGACTTAGAATCGCGCTTGGGGACTTTAAAAGGACCGTCGTAAGGTGCTTGTAGTGGAGTGCGAGTGGCATCGTGGCGGATGAAGACATGGCTGGTATGAAGTAATGAAGGGCTCATATACACGGTCTTGCAACCCTGACGAAGCGGTGGTGGTACGACAGTAGCCATAGTAGTTCGCATGCGGTCGGCGTAAGAGTGTAGCTCAGCGGATGTCGGTTCCGAGGCAAAGAACTCGCCGGGTACGCGAAGTGTCGTGCCGAAAACCAGCTCTGTGGATGAACACTGTGTGTCGTCTTTCACCGCGGTGCGAAGACTTAGTAGAACCAGAGGCAGGCGCTCTGTCCATGAAATTGTTGAGTCCTGCGCACGCAGTGATGCCTTCAGTTGACGGTGGAAGCGTTCCACCATGCCGTTGGAACTGGGGTGGTAAGCCGTAGTTCGTATGTGTGTTACGCCTAGAAGGCGGGAGAGAGCCCGAAAGAGGACAGAGGACAGTAGTGGACAGTGTGCTTCGCGTCCGTAGAAGAAGAAGAAGAAGCTCGACATCCCGTCCGGGTCACCAAGTTGTGGGAACAGAAGACTCGGAACAAGTAACCATTTATTCGTCGGGGCAACTAAGCTGATGTTGCGGCCACGATGTCGAGCTTCTTCTTGTTGTTGTTCTGCGGACGCGAAGCACACTGTCCACTACACTGTCATCTCACGCCTTCTACGCCGACCTAGTGGCTCAAGTTGTCGAATAGTATGGGGGCCTAGGAATATGCTCGCGATGCTGTCGCAGTCATTGAATGGTCGTCATTCCAGCTTTTCCGTCCGAGCCTCCTCATGATGTCGTCGTCACGCCATCGTTGTCATACAGTCGCCATGCATTGTTTGCCACGCCGCCGTTGTGACGCCGTCGTGGTCATTGCATCGTTGCGACTCCAGCTTCGACATACACTACTCTCGTCATGCCGTCATCGTTAGACAGGCCTCGAGACACAGCACTCGTCGCGCCATTGTCACAATACACTCGTCGTCCTCCCATTATCCCCATACAATTCTCATGTCATCGTCGTCGTTATGTAATCGTCATACAGTCGTATAGTCATGCATTCCTAGTCATACCGTCGTTGTGCTGCTCTCGCGATCATTCCATCGTCGTCAGTCTAACTGCATCACCCGACTTTTGTCATACGGTGTCATACCGTGTTTCTGAAGTCATCCGAATTCAGAAATACCGTGTGTTCTCACGTAGCTTGAATGTTACTCGCATCACCGTCGACAGTCACCGTGGAATGACTCCTGCAGTATTTTCCTTGGCGTCTATTATAAATAACTTCTTACGCTGGAGACGCTCATAAAAACAGATGCTGCGAAATTTCCTGACAACAAACATAACACAGCCATAATCAGGCGCCCCTTTGGCAAAGAGCTTTGACGAACAAAATGTTTCGCTAACGGGGCCACAAGTTTTTTTTTGTTTTTTTTTTTATCCTACGTAAACACAGTCACAGCAAGCAAATGAATCTCGCAGCAGCAGGATTAAGGAGAAAGTAAAACAGAAGGAAGAGACGCATCCTGAAGCGCAGAGCGGATTGTGTACACATCCTGAGCGTGCATTCGTTTACCGCGCGGAGATTTGGCCTCGTAAGAGGCATTTCGTGTTCCTCTCCTTGGTTTCCTTGTTTGCGCAAGCGGTTCCTTCCTCTTTAGGGATGGCAGCGAATGAGTTAGAGGGAAACGATTAGCGCATGGCGTGCACCATGGCGACGGCTCGGTGGGAAAACATTGCCACGATGTAGTAAGAGCGCAGCAAAATGAGCCACGCAGCAACTTTTTGTGTAAGAGCGCAGGTAAGTCACCAGTAGCCCGAAAGGCCGAAGTGCGACTTATAGCCGACGCAGCAGCGCATGCATTTTCCTTGTTGGCATAAAAACTATGTCACCCTGCCTCGGTTAATTTCCTCAGTAATAATGTTCGTCGTCATTCATGTTTTGCTCGTAAAACTCTTCAATTAAATTTTCGTACGCACTTGTATGATGGCCTCTCTTTGTTCGGCTAGCTACCACTTTTGCAGAACGAGAAGAAAGGGAACTAAGGGGCTCCTGTTTTGTTATACACAACCATACAAAGCCAGGCATGCGACCGGGTTAGTTGGTGCTGATCCACGATGTTTTACAGCCCGAATTTAGACAAAGGACGGCGAAAGAGGCGACAAACAGAGACAAGAGCTGTGATCGGAAATTAAAATCAGTTGGAAGACAGCGCCTGTCTGCGTTTGTCGCCTCTTTCGCCGTCCTTTGTCTAAATGCGCGCTGTCAAACATCATGGCTCACACAAAGCCAACCGACATTGAAGCCAAGGAAAACCTCAAAAAAATTTAATCGTTGTGTTTAACTGAAATGTAGAAGTGATAAGGAAAAATGAAAGTCTAAGAAAAGACAACTGGCCTCATCATCATCATCATGAACTGGCTTCAGATGGGAGCTTAATCCAGGTTTTTCGATTTACGCGTGTCATGCTTTTACTAATTGAGCTACGGCAGGGGTTGCCCTCCCATACGGTTTTTTAGGTACTTCTGTTTGCTTACTAGATCCGGCCCTTGACGAAGAATGCATGAGCAAGGTAAGCCGCCTGCTGGAGCCAACGTTTTGGCAACCGAACTTGTCTTAATTCCTCTCAGTTTTTGCTCTTAGAAAAACTACTCCGTTTGTGAAAACGTTGGCTTCAGGTAGACTCTTCTCTTCGCTCGCCCACTATTGATCGCATCGAGTTACCATCTTCTTGTGTTGCTAAGCTGTCAAGGTCGCGGGTTCGTACCCGGCCGTCGCGGCCGCATTTCGTTGGGGGAGAAATTCGAAAACACTCGTGTACCTAGACTTAGGTGCGCGTTAAAGAACCCCAGGTAGATGAAATTCCCCACAACACCCTCACTTCGGCATGCCTCTCACTGAGCTCGTTGTTTTAGAACGTAAAACCCCAGAATTATGTTTTATCTTCCTGTGAACCCTTTGTCTTGATTGCACGTGAGTGGTTCTTTGCGGGGAGTTCCGTAGGCTCAGAGAAATCTGGGAGCTTTTCGCTGGGGAATCTTGCTTCTAAGTGTGCGTTTTCCGGTACTACGGAGGACAATTAAGGCGCTTTGCTTCGTTCAACTGCCGTCCTAAAACGGGATGAATATCCAGGAGTTCATAATGACGAAACGTAATTCTTTTTTTTCGTCAGTGGGTGGTTAGTGTCACTGTGGCGCCCGTAACAAGGTTTTCCGGCCACTCAATTCGCACTGCGTCTTCGCAGCTCCACCAATGATCCACTCTTGCGTCTCATTGATAGCAACGTTTCACCCGGCGAAAAATAGTAAAAACATCCATGCCCCCCCCCCCCCCCTTCTTCCCGGACATTACCCTTCTATAAGATAAAAAGCATCGGCCACCTAAAAATAAATAAAAACGTGCATTTTTATTGTGAACGGTTACCGGTGTTTTAATGTGCCCTCACATGAGCGAGAGAACGGCTCCGAACGTTGCTTTTGTTCCCCTAGACCGAACCTGCCATGAGGCAAAAATTCAAAAAGATGTGTTTTCCCCCTCACCACCATCTTCTGCGACGCTTCAAGGGCCGGCAATCACGACAGCATGCAAATGAGTCTCATCGCAATGCAGCAGCCTCGAGCAAACAAGCACGGCGCCATCCATTCAACAAAAATAATAAAGACGGCGTAACAAGCACACCCTGGAAGGTACACACTCGACAAGGACCACAGCGGCATGCAGCGTCCCATCGGATGCTGCGCTTGCACTTGTTCAGACTTCGTCCTGACCGTGGCTTCCACGAAAGGCGTTTGCCGGATTGTTTTCGTGCTTCGTCGCTTAGGCACACAATTCGACTTACGAGAGATGACAGCGAATTAGTTGGAGTGGATTGAGCGGCATCCTAGAGTAAACATCCCGCCGGCGGGCCTCTGGATGTTGCAGCAAGCCTTCGCCCACACCTCCCTCGATGCAAAACAAAGCCCCACTTTACCAGCAAGAGTGGGCGCCAGAAATAAAATTAATCTCACGTGACTATCTTGAACCAAGCTATGGAGATGTTGCGCGCGAGTGGCAGAAAAGAGCGATAGTTGATGCACCTTCATGCGCGAGTCTCTTGTCTGGGCTTGGACACTCTCACTCATCTTCAGTTTGCTTACTGTTTGTGTCCTTCTTTCATCACTTGCTTCATCTTATTAAGGCGAAGCTTTCCTTTTCAAGGAAACTTTCGCAGTTGAGTGTTCATGGCCAGGATAATGCACGTTGGTGCACTGTAGCTTGAGAAGATTGCGTTCTAATACCACGGCTTTTTAAAGCCAAGCTTTATTAGCGAACACTCCTGGACTTACCTGACCGTGGCTGCTATACTGCTGTCGTCTGGTCGAACAGGCGAGTGCCTCACGTAGCGTAGCGCGTTCGCGCGAGATTACGTTGGCGCGAGAGCGTGCTCGCCAGTTCCTATTAGGCCATGGACGCAGGAATAAAACGGAAAACAATAAATTAGTCAACCTTACCCCTGGCTTTCGCATTGCTGCTTCTCTCAATATACATCTCTCCTCACCCTTCTTCCCTCGAGAAATTTCACTTTCGTCTTCGGGACATATCACTGCGCCGCGACGCGCTCGCAGTGCGCATGCGCATGAACTGCATGCTGCGTTTGCATTTGTTCACTCACGTTGTGAACAGTGAGTTTATGAACAGGCATAAACATTGTCATACCAACAGACTAAGGCTGTCACCGGTGTGTGCCATAAGCAAAAAAAAAAACATCGCATTAGATTACGCGTTGCATATAGGTGACAATAAATCGCTTAGAATTTTTGTATTTAGAATTTTTGTACTTTAGAGTATTTATGTGACCGCTTCCCGAAAGCTTCCATTCGCAGAGATTCAAACATGTGCGTTTGACCTGCATCGTTTGTTTCAGCTTTCTTTTTGCCTTCTTGGTTCGTACCGCTCGCTTCGTTTAAGTCCATTCACCTCGGTGCTGGTCTACGGATAAGCTGCGAGAGCGCGGCATAAGACAATCATGCCAGCTATAGTACAGGCACAGAATCCTTTTTCTGATACAGCTTCGGTTAATGTGGCAAGCTTTAGCTCATCTAAGAATCAAGATGGTTGCGGAACGCATCTAGAATATGCGGAACACTTTCTATAAAACTAGCCTTTCGGAGGGCATACATACATGTCTACATATATATATACCGGACCATTGTCCGCGTCTTCCAAATACTGTGAAGGCTCAAGAGCATAAATAAGTTGTACGGAATACCACCAGCGTTTCATACGGGCGTGACAGTAGCATGCGGCGCGTTGCCTACCTAGTATGCTATGCTGTGTACATCGTTTTTTCAAAGTACGTTGCAGTATATCCCAATGACACAAGGTACCAGCCGTCGATGAACACGCGTTCTATAGTTTCTTTTTTGCATGCTTCTTCGCTTCGTCTGTCTGGGGTTTTACGTGTCAAAACCAGTTCTGATTATGAGGCACGCCGTAGTGGAGGGCTCCGAATTAATTTTGACCACCTGGGGTTCTTTAACGTGCACTACAACGCAAGCACACGGGCGTTTTTGCATTTCGCCTCCATCGAAATGCGGCCGCCGCGGCCGGGATTCGATCCCGCGATGCCGTTCTCAGCAGCGCAACGCTTTAGCTGACTGAGCCACCCCGGCGGGTTTCTTTTTTTAATTTTTTTGCATGCTAGGTAGTTAGTATGGCAGCGAGCACGTACACCTTCATCATCTAACCGTTTTTTTTTTTTTTTTGTTTTTTTTTTTGTTTTTTTTACATAGAGGGTACCAGTGTGTAATTTCATAAAGTTCCAGTCATCTGTTTTAACCCTAACCAGAGGCTCATAACTTTTAGTTACTCCTTTATTATATACTGTCTTACTGTGAACGTCGCCAACAACGAAAATAAAAAGCTCAGTTAAAGAGAGGTAAAATATTCCCGAGCCAATGGATGGATGCATGGATGGGTGCTATATGAGCGTCCCCTTTGAAACGGGGTGGTGGGTTGCGCTACCAAGCTCTTATTATTTTTCCTAATGTCCTACCAATCTGTGGGTTACAGTTCGCAAACTGGTGGGCAATTCTGAATTATTTTCACGCACAGCGTAAGCTGTTATGGGCTTATTCTAATAGCCGTTTCGCTTGGTGATGTCCGCCGCCGCCTATGTTCGTCGCAACTATCGCCAGGAATTGAGAAAAACTCGCAGTTCACACGGTATCGGATTGAAGCCGGGGCCGCTGCGCGGGAGTCGGCTGCTCTACCACTGCACCACGCCAGCAGTTGCTAGCTGCTACGAAGCATATCCCTAATACAGGCGTCCTAGCGCGCGAGGAGTCGCGCGATGTGATATGTGTGCGGCGTTTCATCGATACGTGCTCACTTGCATTACAGTTGTATATTATTGCACCAGGTGGCACGCCATGTAGCAGTTGCACCGTATCGTGCCACGTGTCAAGGGATGTAACATGTGCGCCACGTAGTCTCGATACCTGTGTTTACTCTTCGGTATATGTTATGGCGCCTCCTCGCAAGGTATGAATCGCTGCTGAAGAAGCGAATCGGAGAGATACGTGCGCGGCTGCAACCAGGCAACGTCAGGCTCAGCAGACCGCTGTATAGAGAGCACCACAAGCCGCAGCTCGCCGTCGACGGCGGGCGGGCGGTTGAGTTCGTTCTCGTGAAAATCACCGCACTGTGTGTGCAAGAAGACCTCGGCATGTTATTTGTGTTCAATACACAATTCAGCTCTTTGCATACCGATTCTTGTTTGTACTTTGCATTTATAAACAACAATGTACACGCAGTGCCCCGCTGCATGTCTTTCGCGACCTACTTTTCGGATCATAAAGCACACCTGAGTGTTTTTCAATACAAAATGTGAAAATTAAAACACTAGTCTCGGTACGTCGACGGCGGGCGGGCGGTTGAGTTCGTTCTCGTGAAAATTACCGTACTGTGTGTACAAGAAGACCTCGGCGTGTTGTGTCCAATACACAATTCAGCTTTTTGCGCACCGATTCTTGTTTGAACTTTGTATTTATAAACAACAATGTACCCGCAGTGCCCCGCTGCATGCCTTTCGTGACCTACTTTTCGGATCATAAAGCACACCTGAGTGTTTTTAAATACAAAATGTGCAAATTAAAACACTAGTCTCGGTATCCTCACTACTTGCAGTTGCCGTCTGCAGGCAGTTTACGACCGTCTCCTATGGAGCCGCTCCTCCAGCTTACATTGTGACTGTGCTGCATGTGCCGAGCAGGCCTGTGTGTTTTATAAATTTTAGTAACGCACTTTGGTATTCCTGCGACGGTCCCCGACGCACATCAAAATGACTAGAAGTAATATGAAACGCCTAATTTTTTTTATTTTTTTTTTTTGAAGAGAGAGGAACCTACCAGCAGTGGCGGAGCAACTATTTTTCGAGAGGGGGAGCAAGCCTCACCATTTTGCTTCCCTTTCTTCCAAATTTCGTGTTCCTGCCTCCTCCCTCACCCTCTTCGGTCAAGTGCGTGCCCCCTGATTGTGTGCTAGTCTTTCTATCCTTTGTTAACTATGGGTTGAGGCGCCACAGCCTCTTGTCATGAGAAGCGATATTGCAAGCGGCTAAGCGCAGAATGAGGACCCGCTGGTCGTTTAAAGCAGAAGCGAACGACCGTCTTACTGGCAGCCAGCGAATGAGACAAATAGAAACGAGCAATCCTGCGCTTCAAGCGCCGTTTCGTCTAAATCCTTCCCGACTGCCGCAGTGATCGAAAGTACCGATCGCAGTGATCAATAGCGCATCTCCTCTAACCATACCCCTAAATTACGGAGTTCCTCAATATGATAGGCACTCAGTCGGATTATGTCCAAAAAAGCTTGTGCATGTCTGTGTCGTGGTATTTTGGAGTTGTCCAGTGTTGCCAACGTTTTTTATCGAGCGTGTCGCTAAGCAGGCGAAGTCGCGAAATTCTGCTGCAATGTCACTAGAATGGTCGCTGGCACCGTCCAGTGACTTTTCAATAATGCAACGTCTACCGAAACATTTTACAATCCTGCAGTGACAGTGCAGCCTGTGAGGAATAAACGGTAATTTTACCAGCAGGGTGCACAGGGATTGAACTTGATAAATATGTTTACAAAACAACGAATGATGAAAGGGGAAATGTGTTTATCTTCAGACTGCAGGGTTACAAAATTAGCACCGCTAAAAAAAAAAAAAGACATGGGTATCCCGATTTCGTTCGCACAAAAACGCAGTTATGCCTGCAGGTTTTCTACTGGTGCTCGTGGGAGAATTAATGTGCTGGTTGATCGTGTTGTCATGGTTAATGACGGTTACATGACATTTATAGCTACAGGCCAAATGCTGCGCTGGCGCCGAGCAACTCCATTCATCCTGACCGACCTTTCTCGCTCGCAAAATTGCTGGGCCCATGACCATCGAAAATAGCACATCAACAAGCATTGAACGCACTCGAACATTGTTATTCGAAGACACATGCATCCTTATCAACTCCTACATAAAAAAAATATGGGGTTTTACGTGCCAAAACCAGTTCTGATTATGAGGCACGCCGTAGTGGGGGACTCCGGAAATTTGGACCACCTGGGGTTCTTCAACGTGCACCTAAATCTAAGTACACGGGTGTTTTCGCATTTCGCCCCCATCGAAATGCGGCCGCCGTTGTCGGGATTCGATCCCGCGACCTCGTGCTCAGCAGCCCAACACCATAGCCACTGAGCAACCACGGCGGGTAACTCCTACATCTCGCACTGAATAGCCACATAGTGTAACTACAACTTTCTTCTATTATTCGTAATTATTAGCGCCTGTATATCGCGTTTTACACTCTTTGATATTCTGTATAGTAGCAACTGTTTACATGCTCATCACAGTCTACATCGCGGTCGCTTGTGCGTATTTGTAACTTTGCTTACAAACTCATTGTGGCGCGACTTGCATTGGTCTTTTAGATTTATATGTCTGTGGGTGCATAAGACTGTGTGCCTTGGATTTCTAGCCCTACGCGATAGCGTTAAGGGCCCCGTGTCGCAGAAAATCCGCCGTCGGCGTCGGTGTCGGCGTCGGCGTCCGTGGCGGAAAAAATAATCCCCAACCACCTCGACCTCGCAGGCACTCCGCGTGGCGCAAGGTGTTAGTGAAAGAGAAAATCATCCCGAACCACCCCGACCGCGCAGGCCCTCCACGTGATGCAGGGTTTTAGTGAACAAAAATTGAAATTCCCACGGTGAAATCCCTGAGAAAAATAGTAAAGTACGACTTAACCACAACCTACAGGTCGGATTGTAATTTGAATGTACGAGAAAACATTCTGTTACGAGGAAACTGAAACACAAACCCCTTTTCCAGCATTTCTACCGTCCCAACACGGTGCGCTCGGGTAATTTACTTGCTTAAAGGCTATCCAGGTGGTGCTCGCATCCTCGGCAGGTCAAATTGGGACTTCGCCGGCCTAATGAGTTTTGGACACGCGCGCGCGTCGGGGCAACAGCAAATAATTATTAAAATAATAAAAAAGGTGCTATGGCCTGCACATTTTAATACAAGAAGTCGAATATTGCCCCTGAAAAACGTCTTCCCAGCAGTGCATTTCTGTTTAAAAGTGAAGCCGACTTTAAGAGGATAGTTGTAAGCTTGCTATTTGTAAGCTGGCTTCCCCACGCTCTCTGTTGCGGTAAAGCCCACTCAAACAAAAATGCAATGTGAAGGGTGCTCGATAACACTATCGCATTCCACTCTTAAAGGCGAAGCTTCATCATCATCATCATCAGCTTGTGGTTATGTCCACTGCAGGACGAAGGCCTCTCCCTGCGATCTCCAATTACCCCTGTCTTGCGCTAGCGTATTCCAACTTGCGCCTTGAATTTTCCTAACTTCATAATCCCATCTGATTTTCTGCCGACCTCGGCGAAGCTAAAGCATCCTCTAATGTTTCTTTTTTTTCATTTTCCCCCTACCAATATTTTTTTATTGTCGCTTCGGCTATGCGAAAAGGAGTAGCCATCACCATTATATATAGCACCAATCCATCCATCCATCCGTGGCTTATGGGGTGTGAGGCTACTTCGTCATCGATTAGTGCTTTCAACAGTAAGTACTTGAAGTCACACTCGCGACATGAGGTTGCGTTTGAGGACTCGACCTCAACCTCACTACTGAGGTTTCGACTAGGTCGAGGCGAGGTCTGTGGCAGCCGCTGAAAGTTTAGCTGAGGTCCCCTGAAAACACTATAACCCCACGGTATGAGGCCCCAGGTTGACTGAGGTCGTCAAATGTGACTGGAAGTCCACGTGAGGTCGAAGCTTGTGAGATCGTCTGCCCACCTTTGTCAGTGTGAACCAAGTCCTACGTTTCTCAAGCAGTGAAGACGACCCGAGTATAGAAAGGTCGAAGTGATACTGCGGCGCAGATACATATGCATATCCATGAGCATCTCAACTGTTATATGCTCCCGTACATTGTGGAGTACTTCGAGATCTCGTTTACTCTCTTAATTTTATGAGCTAATGACGTTTTTTCCAATGTCATTGTCCTATATGATAACATGCCTTATTACATTATTATTTATAGCATACCAGGTTGTATATATATATATATATATATATATATATATATATATATATATATATATATACACATGCGGCAAGTAAACGACGACGAATGCCACACTCCGGGAAAGAGGCACAGAAACCCTCGCTGTAAAAATATCTGCGCATGCTCCTACAAAGGCAGCGCCAACCCGCTATCTTTCGTGTGTGGCTGCGCGTGTCAGTGATTGACGCGTTGGTACTGTCCTTCCATGAGCATGCACAAGTAGCCCTAAACCGATGCTATCTTCGACTCTTACTTCAAAGTTGTGGGTGCTCGCTGTTGTATGGCCGAGTATACGACTACTTGAGTCACTGGGTATGTTGTGCCCGATTGAGAACTTTCGACTGGGCATGAGCAACTGGGTATCTTCCACAGAATGTGTCAACATTCTTAACCAAGAATGTAATACATGTGCGCACGGTGTAGGGGCCCGTGTAGGCAAGCAGAACAAGAGGTAAGAAGTGAAGTCACCACCAAAAAATTGAAAAATTTGGCTACATAGAAGTGAAGAACCCGCGAATTATGGGTAAAGAAGTTGTGTGAACGAATTAGGACTAGAGCGTGCATTATGCGAGACGCATTGAGCTACATAAACGTGAAGTGAATACATCGCAGTACACATCAAAGAAAGCGCGTGGTATCACTAACTCACACATATGCGTGGGATCAACAGATTTTTGTTGCTGTGCGACCTTGAAGCTGATAGTATCGGCGCTTGTGTTGTCTTCTGGGGCGCGATCTTGTACGCGTTCCAAAATGGAACGGAACGCCTCCGTTCCATTTTGGAACGCATACAAGATCGCGCCCCTGGTGTCCGTATTTTACAGGTCGGCCTTTCTGTGCCACGAATACGGTGCCTTCCTCGGGGGAACTGTGTGTCTATATAACAAACACAGAAAAACGCGGCGGTTCATGCTGCGGGCGGTCGTGCGCAAAGCGCCGTTCCATAATCATGAAAAGGTTCGTGTCGCGCATGCGCGGTGCACTCGCCGCCTCATGCGCGTTCACTGGAGCATGCCGGCGGCTCTTCTCGTTTTAAGGTTCAGGGGGCACCGACCAAGAAGGGATCGTCTTTCTGTCCACGCAGCCTACGGTGTACAAGCGACAGCGCTGTGATAGGAGCATCGTTACACGTGGCTATAGGCTTCCTGCCGTGCGATGCCCCGAAGCCTTGATGGCCGTGCCGATGACGGCGAGGAGGGAAAACTCATTTTCACGGTGCAGTGAACACTTGAGGAGGAGAACGACGGTTAAGGACTACGTCGTCGTTGTAAAAATAAAAAAACAAGCAGTGGAGAAAGCAAAATGCTTCGATTCATTCTAATGCGCCACCGAAGCCCCCAACTCCCCTTGCAAACGTCTCTTCCTTTTTCCTGTTGCAGTTGTTTAACATCTCTCTTTCCGGTACTTGATTTGGATTTCGTTCACGTGCTATCGACGTCATCGCTCTTTTGCTGCAGCCCATATTCGCCGAGCACCAATTACGAGGCAGCCGGTAAGGAGATGAACCTCTTAGCGCCGATCGAAGGGACGGGATGTGAAGGGAGCCGAAACTAGGTTTCCGGGCGGTAGAGTGATGGGAGCGCCGCAGAAGTGAATCGATTTACGGTCGTTCGTTGGAAGCTGTCTCACGCTCGGCTTGCTACTTCGATTATAGGTGCGCGCCTCTCTCTTAAAGTGTGTCCGCCGTAAGGTTTAAGTGGCTATCAGTGGCGTTTCATGACACTGCCATTACTTCTGTGGGCGCCATCCCTACACCGCAAACTGGCTGCGTGAACTCTTAACTCTTTCGGGACCACAGGAAAAACCGGCAATTGTGAAGGGCGTCAGAAATGTTTTCCTTTATTAAAAGAAGTCATTGTGCTATATTGCTGTAACATATATGAAAATGCAGCTAATTAGATGGTATTTCATGCAGCAAGAAATTTTAGACGTAAAAGGTATATAAAATTAAGAAAAAATATCTAATTGGAAATTTGCTGAGAGAACAACACAAAAAAGCTGGAAAAGGCATGAATATATAAGTAAAAAACACAACAAAAAAAATCCAAGATATACAACATGTGCTACATTTGGCACGCCTATCTACAAATTTTTTTTTTTTTTTTTATGATGCACTCTGGCATCAGTGCACTCTGGCACTCAGTTCCCACGGTTCTTATGCCACTCGAGGAAACAGTTCCGTGCAGTGGTGGTAAAACACAAATGAACTTTTCACGTGCTGCAAAAGACACTGGTTTTGAGCTCTATTTTTGTCTGCTCATAGCACAGCTCGCAGTTTTTTGCTTTCTTTCCCCTTTTTTTTTTCCGGCTTGTGAAGCACGTGTTTTGCAGATGGTGGTGGAGGAGTGTGAGCTTGCTTGGCACCGTCAAGATTCAGAAACTGCGGAACGAGCTCTTCTCTAAAAGCTAGGTGCTCAAACCGGGCAATATGCGTGCTTGCTCAGGAATCTCTGGGTGCAATGTGCGGTGAACTTGGAATAATGCAAAACTATTCACACAGGCAATATCGGTGCACTGGAGGAAGAGTGTCTTCCACCACCGCATGCTCTTCATCGGGACATTATAGTAACCAATCATTTGATCCGATTTATCAACTCCTAGCATTACAACATTATATTCATTGACGAGCAAAGGCTTTGTCACAGGTATTTGAGTGCAGGTGTTTCCCTTTTTTTCCCCTCCTTCTTCCAGTGACCTTGCCGTTTTCTGTGCGAACTGTACGCATCGTGTTCACGGCACGACGGTCTTTCCGTTGAAGGTACATGATGTTATGATCGCGCAACCATCGAATGCCGCCGCGTCGAGCTTTCTTTTTCCATCGTGCGTCCTTCAGTTCGGCAGGAAATCCTCGGCGATCCTTGCGTGTGGTTCCGCAAGCCAATGTTTTTCGGTCGAGGAGATGACCAAACAGGCGCGTAGAGGTATAAAATTGTTCATAAAGATCCTGTACCCCTGATCAAAGTATTTTTCACACAGCTGGCAAACTACATCGAAAGCCAACCCACGGGACCCTGGATGCTCACGCTTGCCGGTACATACGCTGAACTGCACAGTGTTTAAGAGAATGCAACGGAGCTGAGCGGGTCATGTAATGCGTATAGTATGGATAACCGGTGGACCATTCGAGTTTCAGAGTGGGTGCCGAGGGAAAGGAAACGCAGTCGAGGACGGCAGAAGATTGTGTGTGGTGGTGAAATCGGGAAATTTGCAGGCGGAAGTTGGAATCAGATAGTGAAAGGCAGGGGTAATGGGAGATCGCAGGGAGAGGCCTTCGTCCTGTCGTGGACATAAATAAAGGACGTTGATGATGACGATGATGATGAAATAAACGTGACTTGGGAAATACGGCGCGTCGCTACATTGCTCGAATGCTAATCGCATTGCCGTCGACAGTCACCATGAGATGAGTTCTGCCATAAGCTTTCTTTAATACATGACTGCGGGAGTATTTTGGGGCATCTCTGCGGTGCGCGAGGCTGCTCTATCTTTAACGAACTAATGCATATGTAAAAAAGACACAGACCCAGCCGCCGCGAATTAATGACTGCGCTAAGTAGCTCCAACGCCATGGGAGAAGTTGACGAGGCACCAAGTTAATTGTTTTATGCACCCTTGCGCACTTTTAATGTACTATGTAAACCAATAAGTAATTTCGTGCTTCATTTATTGTGACGCATTCAAAACACTTTGTTGAACGCACCCCTGTTTGGCTTATTGCAGTTATATTTTGCCACTTTCTTACTAAAGCATTTTTTTTCCCTAAGCTTGCGATATGGGAGAACACGATAAAGATGGCGTGTTGCTTGCTCGCTTAGCCCCTGGATACTTTTAACGCTTAATTTCAACCAAGAAATACTACGCCTTTTTTTTTATTTCCGGCTGCCATGTTTAATAGTGTCCATTAAAACCATTGGATGAACTCGGGGAGAAAGCCTATATACCGTAACTTTTTTTTGTTTGTTTTTGTTCACCGCAAATGCAATGCGGCTGTTGTACCACCCAGCCAATCACGTGGTAAAGTGTCCGATACCTACCATCGAAAGAGAATACTAATAGGGCGTCTTACGATTTACTTAAGCTATCGTGACTGCATTCGTCATGCCATATGATCGACAGACACGCTGAGCCCCTTCGGTCAGCAAGGTCTGCTATGCGAGAAGAGGCTACTCAAGTGCGTAGCATTCTTGCAGGCTTCGAACCAATTCCTCAGTGGCTTCTATTGCATGATGTGTTTGCCAGAATTTAATTTAAGGCGAAAGGCTTAGGTGTGTTTGGCGGTGACCTTGCAGTGACCTTGGAGAAACTGTGCCGTGGCGAAACATCGCCGACGCCGCAAACCGTAAAAACACGTCTAAAATTGCTCGGATTGACCGCACATTGCTCAGGGAGGTTCCTGTAAACAAAGTGAATGAGTGGCTTTGAAAAGAAAACTTGGTAAATTAATTTCGGTCTGGGTGGTAGTCGAGCCCGGGCCTCCGCAGTGCGAGACGAGCACGCTTCCCTGAAGGCACGGCAACTCCGTGGTTGTCGCTTACTAAAGGTGTACCTCGTGGGTGCCTGACTGCACACCTCACTTGGTCACACAGACGCGTTCGTGCCACTGCTCGCATGTTCGTCGTTGTCTTCTTTCACAGATGGCAGGCTTTCGCCTACACATTTTACAACGTCGTTGACAATGTCGGGACGTCATGGCACAAATCAAAATTTTCTGACGTCCCATAGCGATAATGCCAGGTATGATGACGTTGATCACAAAAAAAAAACTAAAGGATAGTGAAGAGTGCTGCACACGCTTGTTCTGGACACAGCGAGCCAATGTTCCTGGACCTCATCACGCACCCACTTCCCGAACTCCTAAACCTGAAATGGTTCGTATAAACATGCATTATAATAAATTATTTAAGGCGTTCCGACGCTTGTCTGTATGTTTTCCTGAATTTAGAGGGCTCTGCGGCATTCAATTTAGCGCAAATAAAGAAAATGGCACTTCTAAAACAGCACGTCAGTAATTTAGACGCTAACGTGCAACGAAATTTTGGAATGCATAAAAAGCCTATGGCTTCGGAGAGTTTGTGGCCTCCGTGCTGGCCAGCTGTTCTGGTCACGTGGGTGTTGGCACTTCCGCTTTTAGCACGACGTCTTCTGCGGGGCCTATCCATCAAGTAAACACACCTTGTGAGAGTGCCCTGCAAACTCCATCTTCAAAAACACCATACTTTCCTAATTAGCACACAACCAGCGTCCTGGCAGCTGGGAAGGAGTGGACCACTCCCCCACGAAGGTTTGAAAAACTATGGTGGTCGCTTCTGGTGCAGCACGTCAAGAACCTGCTGGGTCAGGAGGCATGAGCCTACCAGGGCTTGGGCGTCAGTTCCTGCTAATAATAGTTCGGTGCTAATAAATGTTATTTCTCTCTCTCTCTCTTCTGCGATGTCTCTTTGGCGAGAGCTTTGAGTGTGCATGTTAAGTGCGTCCGCCACGATTGTTTACAGCACAAGTATATTTGACGTGTTTCCGCTTTCTACATACGATTGCTGTGGAGAGCGTCGGAACGTCCGTCGTGGTACACTTTCCTCTAGCTTCCAGTCCGCGTCAGAGGACTGTATAGGAACCAATCGAATGCATACACGGTGCGCAACTGTGCTGTCGCCTCAGCTTTGTCCTCCCCTGTCCACGCAGTGCAATGGCTATGCCATACCATCAAGCCCAATCATCTAATCTCGTAACACAGAAACAAGGAGTCTGTTGACGGGAAGACAAAGGTTGCCAATAAACGTTCGCACCCTCCCCTTACACCGAACTCTCCGCTATGACCGAGTAAAATTTGGGACGTTAGAACTATACATTGTATGCCCCCATTGGGAGTAAGGTTGCGGTGATGCTGGCCATCTTGCTTATGAAATGAACCACGGCTGCGAGGAAAAGCCAGCTTTCGTGTTTGCAGGAGCTCAGTTGGACAGAACGTAACGCTAAATATGCGCTCGGCGCGCGTTAGGTGTGTCCTGTAACACTCTTCGTTGCGAGCTAAACCCACTTGAGGAATAAGAGTTGCACAATTCTTAAACCGATAGCTCTACTACCCAGAAAATGCCTGGTTCTGTAAATCTGACCTACAAGCTCAGCCAATTAGGTAAAACTGAGACTTAGCCTGCCACTACTGGCGGCTACTGGCGTATGACGCCTGGGTGCCCATATTTTGAAAGCGATCTGCGATGTGGACAAAGTGCGCCGAGTGCTGGTAGCTTCGTATGCACTGCGCTTTCGACTCTTAGTTCGCGTTAAAGCGAGACGCAGCATGAAGGTCAATTCGCTTGCTGCTGCTGACGGCGCCGAGCAGCGTCTGTGTCCTTTCCAAATGAAAGCAAAACCGTGCTTTCGCTCGACAAACTTGCTTTAAGCTGCGTTCAATCCACGGCAAATTTTGATTTTTTTCCCTTTATTTGCAAAAAAAAAGAAAGACTGACATACCTACGTTTTACCCCCTTATATACGTAGCAATCTTTACCGCACAAGGTGCAGTGGCGCCATCTCTCGAAACGCATTCCAAACTGAAGAACTAGAAACAAGAAAGGAAAAGGGACAGGGAAAAACCTCGTACTTCAGAGCATCTTTGATGCCCCGAACTCCATGATGGCGAATAGCAGTTCTGCGAACGGCATCCCATTTCATTTTCTTATTTCGGTTCCTCCTAATTCCTCAGCGTTCTTTCTCACATTCAACATTATTTCTTACTCAATAAATAACTTTTCCCGAATCGATGCAATTTTTTTAGATCTTTCCAAGGCTTTCCGACAAGGTTTCTATAAAAAATTGTTGCAGTTGGAACAGGTTTTCAAAAACGCCGAAGCTTATAGCCTGCTCGGCATCCTATCTTAATAATCGTCGTCACACGTTATCATCAAACAACATGCCTCTGGTGAATTGTATGTTGGCTCTGGTGTCCCTCAAAGCTCGGTGCTTGGCCCTCTTTGATTTCTTCCATCTGTAAATGACATTTTAGAGCACACACACCAGTAAAATCATGTTGTAAGCGGATCACTTTGCAATTTATTCCAAGTGTTCCAAATTCTGAAGTGTTCCAATTTCTGAATTCTGAAGAATTCCAAAAAGTTGCTTCGTTCTGTAAAACAAGGCAAATGCATATCTGTATTAAAAGAACTGTCTTTGTGTCGATTGCACGCCAGAAACGTCCCTCAAGTTCCTGTATCGTATCTGCAATGTATCACTTGCAGACGTCTCGCAATACAAATATTTATGCATATGAATGACTAATGATCTCAGATGGACTGAACACATTGACACAGTAGCAGCTAATGCTTATCGTAAACTTTTTTTTTTTGCGAAGAGTACCCAAAACATTCTGCTCCCTCCATGCGGCCGCTTGCCTATAAATCTATAATTATTCCTATGTTAGACTACGCTTGTATAATCTGGGACCCGCCCCCTAAAATTAACATAGATAAACTTGAAAGAGTGCAAAAGAAGGCTGTTCCCATTATTTACAACAATTTCGGACGTACAATGGCACAGTTTTTAAATATACCTAAACTTCAACCCGTAGCGCAAAGAAATCCCAAGCCCCGACTAAAATTCCTATAAGAAATAACTAAAGGACACCATAAAGCTGACAACCCAAAAATTCTCATTTTCTTCCGGATATGCCACAGGGCCAAGACACGAGCTCACTATAATGCATTTTCAAACCACAAGCAACAAATATTTTTTTCAGAGCACTGTCAAAATAGGAATGTTCTAAATAACATTCAAGTCCTACAACCTACAATAACATTATTTGTGCCGTAATTAGAGTAATGATTGTTCTTTTCCTTTTTGCACGTGACATTGAAGTGTGTTTCGTTCGCGCTAATTTTTCCCCTTTTTTACCTTCCTGTAATCTGTACTTTGTAATGTGCTACATCTAACCTATTGTAATCGATGTAAGTAGTCCCCACCCTGCTAAAATTCCCCATGGGGATAGCAGCGTAAATAAAAAATAAATATGCGTCATCTCTTCTACCGCCCGATTGTTAGCCGATCACCGTTAGATAGTTCCACGATTGAATTATTGCTATTACTAAACTCTATCGGACTGCGCCTTTTCCCCGACAAACCACGCTCCTCGTTTAAGAAGCAGAAACAGAAGAAGACGAAGGCAGCTAGCTCTCCTAGTCAACGGAAGACGAGGTGTCTATCCGCAAGCCGTAAGTACACGCTTATAGCGTTTAGTGTGATGAATTCAACATCGAATGTGAATAGAGCCCGTCGTACAAAAATATTGTGGATGCAGGTGACAGGGTTATCACGCTTACCCGACGAACAGCGTGGTCACCTGGTCGCACATCATACTACGACCAGTAAACACGCCCACATATAGAGGAGAGAACAAGTTTCAAGAGTGTCGCAAGATGAGCACTAAAATAGCGCTTGTACAGCTAAAGTAGCACACAGCTTGCATAACCCTTAAACCTCTGGCGAACTTCGTCAAGCCCTGCCGTACACAGAAACTCTTCTGGCTTCCGATCAGCCCTTGGGTCAGGAAATCTCGCTTACCAGCAGACCAGACGCTCATAATGGGTGCGATCTTCATCTCCCGCAGGATGCGCTATTTTAACATCATAACGCTCTACCAAGGAATAGTACCCACCGTGGTGGCGTAGTGGCTAAAGCGTCGCGCTATACTACGCCCGAGGTTGTGGGATCGAATCCCGGCCGCGGCGGCCGGATTTCGATGGGGGCGAAGCGCAAGAACGCCCGTGTATCGTGCATCGGATGCACGTTAATGAACCCCGGAAGGTCGAAATCAATCCGGAGTCCCTCACTACGGCGTGCCTCATAATCAGCACGTAAAACCCCAGAACTGAATTTAATTACACGTGTCCTTTAGTGAGAATATTTGAGCACACCCCGTGTTACCGGTGCGCGCGCGCTATCGCTTGATCATAACGATATTTCCGTTATAGGCTTGAAAAAGTGTTTTTTCTTTTGAAGTTTTATACGTCAAGCATACAGGTAGAGCATAACCCCAGTCTCATATATAGCATGATGAAACAGCTCTAAAGACTAACGCAAAAAGAAGTAAACAAGACTCTTAGAGTTTGGCTTTAGCGCTGCTTCATCGTGTATACCACAACTCGCACAGCTGTCCCTACTTTAGCACAGTTTCATAAACGAGCAACAGCACTGTGCGTACTGTGGACGGCACTATGTTGTCACGTGGTAGTGACGCGTGCTTCCAGGCAAGAAGACTGACCACGAATTTGAGCAAAATGATGTCGTTCGTTTGCGCTCGCTTCTGCCCGCAAAACTTCAACTCGGTGGTATCGGCTACGCAGTCGACGATCGTCGGGTTCACTGAACCTGCGATTTTCTGTCCTCTATTTATACCATGCGGCATCGTTAGTTCCAGGGTCATTGACGGTGCGCGCGTCGATTCGAGAATACACATAATTTGTGTAATAATATCACGCGAGCCTCGACCGCACGACACGTCAACCGCGCGTCGACCGAGCGTCGACAGCCTTTATAGCAGTGAGGGGCGGCTCAATCGGCAGCAGTTTTTACTAACGCACAAGGTGACTTCCAGTTCGAATGGATTCTGTTGCGCTGTCCGTTTAAGGGGTGCCCCTCGTCGGTAAAAGGGCCGCTTACACGCCGTGCGGTCGACACTCGTGTAATATACAAAATTGCAAGAGCGCATATACACAGCATTAGCGGAGCGCGTACAATCTGATTACACAAGGCCTGTCAATTTAGCTACTGCAGTAGTAACGTAACATAAATGACGTATTCGAATAAAGTGAGCGCGTTTCGCACAAAAATGAAACACTGGTAACGATGACAACTCTTTGAAGGCGATTGCCACCAAAAAAAAAAAAAAAAGGCAAAGGAAACATGCATAACAATGTGGGAGAAGTGGACCAGTCGCATATTGTATGTATCAATTAAAGAGCGGTAGAACTTCAATGCTTGTTCAACGCTTTCACGCTGCATTTGGCCGCTCAATCACGCCTTAGAAAACGCCGCGCATCTTCATTTACGTCCGCAATGTGCCAGTTTCTTGTCTGTTCCAGCGCAAAAGCAATTCTACCTTGGAGTGCTTCTCTAAAACGGCAAATTAGGTTTAATCGATTGAATTTTTACTACATAACACTAGGGAAGCCATTGAGACTCACACCTCAGTTCCATGCCTTTGTTAACAGCGGAGCTGTTCTTAGTCGAGCGTGCGCCGTCGATGACGGCGCCGTCACGCAGGAGCAGAGCCGGAGAGGTCACGTGAACGGCTCGCCGGGTGGAGAGGAACCGACCAATTGTAGCGCGCGCCGGGGAGGAGGCGGAGAGGCGCCAGGATATAATAGTATGTGTTTGCGCCGCGCGCTCTTCGCGCGATGGACGCCGTTCGGCGTCCTTTGCCGTTAAAAGAAACATACGCGACAATCGCAGAAACAGAACGACCACAGCTCCGCTGTTTCGGCAGATTTTCCTTCGTGGAACTGGCTGCATTTTTTTTTTCTTGCGCAGAGTAGCAGTTATGTCCGTAAGCAAGCGTCCCTTCCCGGTCAAGGAGCGCAATCCGAAACTGCCGCGCTACAATCTGCCCAGGTTCTCTCACGACGAGTACGGCCGCTACGGGATGGATACTCTCCGCACCGAAGACCTGCCACCGGTCAGTGCTATAGGCAAGGTTGTCGCGTCCGTGGCTGTACAAAATGCCGTGCCTATAACCCTTCCAGACACGATGCATACATTTGTGTGCGCGACTTGTTTTGGCAGTTCGGTCCAGTTGAGACACGAAAATTTAAATAAAGAACGGACATTCAGCTTGAGGCAAATTGAACCCCTTGCGTACTCAATACAGCTCCATTTCGCTTGTGCGTGCCGAGTATTGCTACACACGACCACTCTGTTGGAGGTACCGTCATGTTTGACGAAATGTGCGACTTGCCCCGTTCTGTGTCAGCAATAGCGAAGGAATATTTCTAGAGCGCAGCTCTTGGGCGCCCGTTCCTACGGTGAGCGTCGGTGTCGGCGTTGTCCCTCGTAACCGAGCGAACGAGCACAGCGAAAGATGAGGGCGAACGCGTAGTGCAGCGGGGGATGAAAGACGACTAAAGCGAAGAGAGGGCGAGTAGGAAAACGGAAGAGGAGAGCATGGCGAAAGCGTCAGGAGCGTAGTGACGCGCCAGACGGGCTTTCCTGCGACGATGGCTATTAGATGGCACCAGACTAGCGCGCTTCAATTAGAGTATTCGTGGAAAAAAAAAGCAGGGAAGAGATTGATACGACCGGATCTGTTACAGTCATAGGTAGCGGTACAAGGTAGATTTTGAATGAACAAGAAAGATTAAGGCGATGGATACAAAAATGCTCGATAAAGCATGTATAGCATACCTGAATAAATCAAGCAGGCTAGGTGACTATTTGTCACCGCCCCGTTTCAAACGTGGCCTTTGTCCTGCGGTGGACGTAAATAATACGATGACGATGTTGTTGATCATGATGATGATTATGTTAGCAAACCTATCTAATCTATTTAAGTATATATTTTCTAACTATTGATCAATCAATCCGTCTGCCCGGACATCCACTCCGATATGTCATCCACGTCTGGATCAGCCACGAATAGGTTGATGAGGATGAGCATTCTAAAGTTGCACACCAGCAAGCAAGACATGTTGGCTTGGTGGTGTCCTGTCGGAGCACAATAGTGAAACCTGCGCTTTCTCAGGGTCCCCCGAACGATGTGGACTACGCCCGGAAGCGGTTCCTGACCGTCATGTGGGGCGTCGCGCTCCTCGCCGGTGCCGTGGCCTTCATTGCGTGCGTCATTGTGGCGAGCCCCTCGGCGTTTTTCGACGCGAGCGGATCCGGAGGGTAAGAAACCTCCCGCTACGCTAGCTACGCCGTCTTGTGAGTGTGCTGACACCTTCGGTGTAGCATTTCAGACATTCTTTCTTCTTTCTGGGGTTTTACGTGCCAAAACCAGTTCTGATTATGAGGCACGCCGTAGTGGAGGGCTCCGGATTAATTTCGACCACCAGGGGTTCTTTAACGTGCATACGCAGCCACACAGGCGTTTTTGCGTTTCGCCTCCATCAAAATGCGGCCGCCGCGGCCGGGATTCGATCCCGCGATCTCGTGCTCAGCAGCGCAACGCCTTAGCTGACTGAGCCACCACGGCGGGTGTGAACGCACGCAAAAGGGGCTAAGGGGTGCTGCAACCTTGGCGGAGTGCTTTATGCCTAGGTGTGCTACGTGTTGCCACGTGTGCTATTTTCGACCTGGTCAGCCGGGTTATTTATTTATTTATTTATTTATTTACTTATTTATTTATTTATTTATTTATTTATTTATTTACTTATTTATTTATTTATTTATTTATTTACTTATTTATTTATTTATTTATTTATTTATTTATTTATTTATTTATTTATTTATTTATTTATTTATTTATTTATTTATTTAGAGAGGTTAGCTTGTCCGGTAATCGGGTAAACGCAGGCGGAAATTTTCAGCAGCAACACGATTATGCCACTTCCGAAAATTTACACCAGCAGCGAAGTAGAATACACTTGGTTACTGCAATATTAGCTGTTTTTGTCTGTTTGATCTCTGCGCCACCAGGTGGCCGCACCGTACAGGCCGCTCTAGGGTGCCTCGATGCCCAGCGCCGCCGTCCAGGGTGGAGACAACCCCGCTGGCGCCGCCATATTGTGTCACACGAGCTGAGACTCAGCTACGCTTGCGTTCATAAAGTGTTACTCGCGGCGCGCTTCCAAGTGCTTTGCCTTGATGAGGATTTTTTTATCGGTGTCCCATCTGCATATCTTTATAACCAATAGCCGTTAACTCGTCGAAGGTCGAAGACGTAAATGTATGGCGCCGGGAACATGCCCCAAGTTGCCTAATTCAATCACATTTAATATGCCGTGTGTATGTTTAAAATACGCACTATTTTTTTTGCGCTTCGATGCTTGGTATATAAGGTTTGCGACCCCCTGTGTGTGGAAGTTTTTCTTTTTAGCTGTTGTATTTTGGTTTACACGTCACGCCTCCTTTACCGTAGCCAGCCACTCGCGCACGGCGGTTAGTTTCCCTTGGTTGCGCGTGCTCTTCGCGTTCGTTGCAATTATTTGACGATATCTACGCGCAATTTTGCTTTTTTTTCGCCCACAAAACTGTGTGCTGACAGGATTAAGCTGGTGTAAAAATAACTGCGATGTGAAAATAAGGTTTAGTTAGTACTGTAGAGAAAAATGTAGCGTAACTTGTCTGTGTCAATCTTGCGTAGTACACACAAGAAATCAAACGATGCACAAAATACATTTACTTATAATGTCTAGTACAATCAATCATGAAAGAGATATGTACATGAAAAATTATACGTAGGCTCGACACACAATTCGGGATAGAGAGAGTTTTTTTTATTTATTCATTACATGGGGGGGGGGGGGGGGGGGTCAAGTGAGTACATCAACCTTATTACACACAATATAAATCGAAAACAAGAATGCAAACAAGAAAACGCAACCGCGGGTAATATTAATCAAGATATCCAGCCAGAATACATACATCAGCTACCATCGAATACGTCGCATCAGCCAAACACATCGATGGCGAGTACAGAACATTTCATAAATAACCATTAGAACACTGATAACTACATTGAAAAAATAAACAACACTGCATACATATCACGTACAAAAACCGTAAATGAAACTAAGACAGTCAAATACAGATTAGCAATGTTTTTCACTTCGAAAATATAGTCCCTGATGATGTAGGGCTGTTGACTTCAACAGACGGCGCCCATCCTGTCGATTTCCCTCGTACTGGTCCTCTTCAAAGTGTTTCTAAGTACAGGTAAAACAACAAAAGTGATTATTGATATGAAAAGTTGCCTTGTAAATACAGGGAACCCATTACAGTGCTTAAAATAAATTTTAGCAGAAGCAATGCTGTATTACCTCGCTTCACACGTTTCGAAGAAATGCACAGGCTACAACAGACACCATGCCAGAAAGCGCCGAAACATTTTGGTCCCATGATGCCCCTTAACTCTACTACACCTGGGCATACCGTGCACAGGCATTTAAAGACCGTCACAGTACCCACTACGATCGGGAATGAGCACGAATGACCATCGGCTTACGATCACCACGCTATAAATATGTACAAGTCTAAAAAATCAGCTATGTAACGTAACACCCTGAGGTCCGCAAGATATCCCCTGAGAAATCAGAGAAAATCACAACGTTTCGCTTACCACGCACAAAACAGCCGCTCTCCCCAGACGAAGCACTGCGTTCTTTAGTCCCAAATAACCAGTACCGAAAAAAAAAGAAACAAGAGACACACACGATGTGTGCTTCCCGTGAAAAAGGAAAATAGGTGGCTTACGTGACGATTCGTAGCTAATGTAAGACTATTTCGTGGCTAAGCATCTTCGTCAGTCCTTAAAATAAGGGTACAGACTGCGCCCATCAAAACGAAAAAAGCCTATGCGACGCGCGCTCGCAAACCATACGCTACTCGGACAACATCGGTGCAGTGCTTACTTAGTTCGTGAGCGAACGTAGGTACGTGAGCGAGGATCAGAGAATACTTTCTTATTTAAATGAAAAACACGGTGTGGTAGTCTAACATTCTTGACACTTACCTCGCAAATGCAGGAGTTATCCGTTGCCTTCCAGTGATCGCGCTTTACTTGGGCTTCCCATCTCTTCCGTCGCTCTGGGTCCCGGGGGAAGCGAAAACAACACAGTCCTTTGCGCGTCGATCCGGTGCACTTGGGAACACAACAGCCCGTCATGTCGACACGATGCACTTGATAGCTTGTCAGTCATGCGGCTGAACACTGTCTAGCAAGTAGAAGCGTCCGCGAAGCATCCGCGCGCACTGTGCCTCGAACTCAGCACCGGCACCAAGCAATCGCAACGGCTCGCTGTGACACAATATGGCGTCGCAGCGAGAAAGCGGCGGCGCGGGGGCGGTCAAAGGCTGGCACCACCCTGAACGGCGGCGCTGGCATCGAGGCACCCTAGGCCGCTCACGTTTACGCCTCCGCCCCAACGCCCAGTCCGCCTGCGCTTACCCGATTACCGGACAAGCTAAACCTCTATTTTATTCAGTTTTATCGGTTGCTGCCAGCTGCCGGTTCGATGTGCTGATCGGCGAGCGTTCCCTTTTTTTTTGGATTTTCTGATTGGTCGACATTATTGAATGAGCGCCTTTGAGCAAGAGAGATTACCGGCAGACAATTGATTACAAACAATAACGGATAGACCTGGCCAAATAAACGCAAAAGTCATCTTTGAAATGTAGCCTATACTTAGAAGAAATAAAAAAAAGATTATGCAGATTCAATGAACATCTTGGAATCTATGCGAAGCTAAGCTTTGGTGAAGCGGTTAATCAAATGCCATAAATTTTGCCCATTTCATTCCTGCGTCTTAGGCGTAAAGGAAACAAGCGCTCGCGCGCGTGTGCAGCTGTGACACGTAATGTGACATACGCAGTGATCATCTCAAAGAGCTAGTAGTTGGCATTGGCAATGATACAAATGTGTGTGCGATTGTGTCCTAATGGTTAGAGCATGGTGCTGCTGTGCTGGGGGAACGAGTTTCGACCCCACCATCGGGCACGTAAATCACATATTTTTTATTGCGTTAGCAATTATATGAACACTCCAGGTGCATTTCTGCCGTCGCCGTCGCCGTGAGGTTCCGCA